>NW_022196285.1:5417-432997 GCF_008641045.1 Pistacia vera | reverse complement strand
ATTTTCAAATTTATAAAAATATTTTATATTTAATCATAAAAAACGATATTAAATGTTGTTTTATTTACATTTTTAAACATTTCTTTAAATTGATAATAAACACGTTATGAAATTTTTAACTTTTTATTTGTATTTTCGATTTTGTTTTTGAAAACAAAAACATTCAACACAATGTGAAACTTTCCTTATAAAATCAAGCATTTAAGAGAGGAACAAGGAGCGTTTATTCATCAAATCTTCCCTTAAAAGGGTATTTTGAAAAAAGTGGGCTTTAATTTTCCTTAAATTTCTCTTGATTCAAACTCTTTAGTGCCAATTAAGAATGACATAAGGACAAGCAAATGGAACAATATCTTGAAATTAATTAGGATTAGTAATTAATCCTACATCTAATTTGTATTTTGATCGAGTTAATAATAATTAAATGTGGAAACCAAACTTATAAACTTCATCAAACTCATCAATTCATAATGAAAAACAAAAAAAAAAAAAAAAAAAAATCAACAAAATTCATTTATAAAAACATCTTATTTATAATCCAATAATAACTGGGGTGTCCAAGCTAGCAATAATGCTAAATGTACAAACAAATTTTACAAAGATTTGTGTACAAACTGATGTGGTAGAAAATGAATGGAAAAGTGAATATGATGAGTTTGACTTTTTGTACCAACTCTTCCATTCATTTTCTGTCACATCAGTTTGTACATAAATCTTTATAAAAGTTGCTTGTACATGTAGTATTACTCCCGAGCTAGTATTAAATATCTTACAAGCCCAATGGGTAAATCCAGACAAATGTGGTTCAAGCCCAATGGGTAAATGTAGACAGATGTTGTTCAATGGATAAAATGTGGTAGATAACTACTTTATGGGACTTGAACCAAAGACTTCTTAATAACCCACCCAGATGACTAAAGTCTTATCAGTCTAACTCGCTTTTTATATACTAAAACAAAAGAAGATCCCACCGTATTATTTTCATGCAATGTATCAAACCTAAGTTTAATTAGGAGATGTTAACATCAAAACTTTACTTGTTTGAATAAATTGGTGAACATGGGAGGTGGGTCTCTATCTTTAATCTTTGCACATCTTTCAACATCAATTTGGAATTTGGTTGGCCTCATTAACCCTTGGCTCACACCCCTCCTTTTTATCCCCCATTTTTTCTAACTCTCATCATGCATTATAAGGCTTAAGAAATAGAGACCAAACAACTTGTATTTCTTATATGCTTATTATTATCTTTATTGACTCCAACATTACTATCAACACGACCAGTCCGCACAACAAATTAATAGAATTTTATGAAGTATCAGAACTCTGCAGCAATTACAAGAAATAATCACAATAGCTCACTCTTACTCTTTATTCTTTTACACCTTAGGTTTTTCACTATTACAGAAGATATATAATAAAAGACCTTACCCCATTTGGGTTTACTCAAATCTAACCCGACCTATGTCCAAATATTAATAAATTAATTCTAAACCCAATTAGACATTAGACTTATATTGGGACCTCTAAATGGGTCGCTGTAGACAGACAACTGACGTTTCGTCAAGGTTAAGAGAAATATACACCATATCCAACAAGATAAACGAGAGAGAATTGATAGGTGACATAAATGCATTAATTTGGGGTACGGCTTGATAGATTCTCTCTTAAACGAGTAGATATACTAAGGTAATTTTTTTAATAATATTTTGTTATTTTAGTGAAATATTTCATATAATTTGATTTGAATTTTCATAAAGTGGATGATTGGAATCATTATATAAACAAATATTGAATGAGACAATCACAATAATGAATGATTTATATTGTACTGATTAAAGTAATTACATGTATTGTGGGCTAGGACTTACGTGCAACCAAAACTCAACTCATCCAACTTGTTAAAGGCTTGACAAATTGGTAAGTTTGGTTTACAACAATTCAATCCAAAATACCATTTCTTATTTCATAGTTTGTAAAACCCGGGCTTTTTATCGGGCTCCACCTTGCATTTTAAAAACAAAAAACTTGGCCTAGCCCAGATTCGGCCCGAGGTTTTTAGGTCCCTACATTTTACATAGCAATTCATTTTGTAGGTTGTCTGGTATCAAATTCTTTTGGGCCCAACCCAAAAATCATATCACCAAGTTAAGCGCTTCGACAATTTTGGAATAGTTTTAAGGGTGAGCGGGTCCAGCTGCCTGATCCAATCCCTTAGAACCGAACTCGAACACAATAGCTCCCAAGATTTAGGAGCCAAAAGCGGAACTTGATCTGATTCCAGTTCCTGAAGTGGTGGAACGGACCCGGACACGCACAGTGCTATTTCCATCAAATTTGGAACTAAAACCGACACCTCAAATACCCGTCAGTTTTGGTTCTATCCTAAAAATTTGCATACCCCTCGATTAAGTTGTTTAACTATACTTGTTTCATTATTATTTCTATGATAAAAAAATTGTAGAATAAGGGCTATGATATGGTGTGGATCCTGTAATGCTATTAGGTAAGAATCACTGAGCTCTTGAATAGAATATAAAATGGTTATATTATTAATATTTATAAATTATTTTAAATAAATTAAATATCACTGTACGTTAACAAAGCACTCATATTTGTAATCAAAACATTATTTTGGCTCAATAAATCAAACTTCATAGGTTGATATTGTAATAAATCTATTAAAAGAAATACACTATATATAAAAATTCTTATTAATCATGTGGATTTTACAGATATTTCCAATTTGGAGCAGTGTTTTAAAACCTGGTCCGGCCCGGTCGGTTGAACTGGGACCTAGAAGCTTCAACGGGCCGGGTTTAACTTTTTCAATTCACCCAAAACCCTAAGATTTGGGAGGATGATCGACGAACAATCGACGGCCAGAAGGTTGGGGCTTTTGAAGAGTAAGTGCCGATGAATGCAATGGTGGTGACGATGTTGATTTCTGGCGAGTAAATCGACCAGAAATCGAACAAATCTGACAGCAGCAACAATGAGATTTTGTTGGCGATTGGCCAGGCTAACGGGAGTGGGGTGAGATGGGTTTTGGTCGGGAGGAAGAGAGGGGTAATTCCTAGGTGATGGGAAGGGTTTTCGACGCCCGCATCGATGAGATCTGGCTGAAATCGAACCTATTTCGGCCATATCTTGAGTAGATTTTAATAGAAATGGGCTTAAGGGACGATTGGGGTTGCATTTAGGGTGTCGTCGCTGTCAATCAGTCGCCGATCGATTTACATTTGGGGTATGTTTGATAAGTTCAAACCTATAAGGACTTACAATAATTTTTAGGGGTGTGTTTACTGAATTTTAAAAGTTTTTATCAACTGGTCCACCTGGGACCGAAAACTTTACTGGGTTTCACCGCGGGTTGGGTTTTAAAGGGTTTCACCGCGGGTTGGGTTTTAAAACATTGATTTGGAGTGATTAACTGATTATCCCACATCACAAATTTATTTATTTATTTTTTTTAAAAAGAAAAATATCTAAATCAATTGTACCTTGTGCTTCAAAATGTTGTACCTCTTCTCAACCAAGTTCAAACCGGACTAATCTCAAGCGATAACCAACTGAAGTGTAGTACGCTGAACTGAAGAAGCAAGACGATGCAGAGAACTTCACTCGTTTGCTCTTCAAATCCAATTTTTATATTACCGACTTTTCATCCGTTTCCTCCTCCTCAGCTTCGAAATCGATTCTCTCTCTCCTTTCCAGCTTCGTTGCGTCTCCGAAATTACCGACATACCGTCTCTCCTCTGCATTCCTCTGGTAACTCTTTTTGTCTTTCTTTATAATTAATTAGCTGAAACTTAACATTTCTTCTCTGCAATTAACTTGTAATCTAGATTCTAGCTTAGGACCTGTAAAATACGGTTATAACTGCTTTGATTATTGCTGAAGATTGTTAAAATTAGTGCGTGAACAGAATTGGACTTTTGCTATGTTTCATGGCGTTTCTTCTTGTTAAGTTAGGATGGTTGGAGTTTTGTTGTAATGTTAGTGTAATTGTTAATGATATAGCATAAGATGCTCTAGAAGTCATGAAAGAGTAGAAATAGGTGCAACTAAACTGAAATATATAATTTGATTGTGTGGAATTATTGTTTTTTTAATTTATTTTTGTTTCAGCTACTAAAAGTTTGTTTGGAACGGTGGTGTTGTATGGGAGTATAATGAAATTTTGTGAAAATGTGTGTGCGTTTGTACTGACTTTTTGGTGCATGTGCTATGTGATTTTATCATTCCGTGGGTTGATGACATAGCATCTATAGAGTTAGTGAAATTCTGTGGTGAAACTGTTGAACTGAAAATTTTTGCATGAGATGTTAAAGGATGTGAAGATTTTTAAATTCTTTCTGCTTGTTGAAGTCTTTGTGTGATTGTTTGGTAATGCAACTTCAGCTACTCAAGAGATTGTTGAGACTAGTAAGAGTGAATCAGAATTTGTTGAGGTTGGGTACTTGTCCGGTGTTCATGGGCTTCAAGGGGAGATCTGTGTAAAACCCAACACTGGCTTTCCTGAATTGCGATTTTCCCAGGTATGACATGATTGGAAAAAATTCCTAAAATTGACATTTTAACATTGCCATCTGGGTTATTTTCCTTGACTATCTTTGTTTCTCATGCTGAAATGGTGTTTTTCCAGCCTGGGAGAAGGTGGTTGAGGCAACAAGTTTTGGGAAGAGAGACAATTCAAGAAGTGGAGCTAATTGAGGGAAGAGAACACCATGGACGGAAGAGTTGGATACTTCTATTTGAAGGGATTGACACAGTGGAGCAGGTGAGTTTGAAAGAGAATTACCATTTATGTTTGTTCATGGCTTGATTATTTCTTTTATCATTAGATCAAATGAGGCAATCTTATTCTTATACCTAACCTAGACAAAGCTTTATATTTGTTGAGAAGGAAGAAAGATTGAGAAACCTATCAAGTTTGAGCTCAGATGAAAATATCTACAATTGTTATGATTTATGAGCTACAATCTTGTCACTGTTGTAACTCACCTTTTTAATGGTGATCTTGCTCTGTAGAATTTTTAGGTATACAGCATGATGTGTTTAGTCATCTAGAGTTTTTTTCATAAATTGAGTAGCTGATATGTGTATGATAATGTGTTAGGGCTACAAAAATTTGAAAAATTGGCAATAGTGTTAATTGAATGCAAAGATTTATCAAGGATTTTGCTTTGCCCCTGTTCTGGATATTATTACCTTGCAAATCAATATTCTCTGGAAAATGAAGTTGCCTCAAGATTTTGAGTTATCTTTATTTTCTTGTTTACTGTTTATTTATTGCAAATCAAATGAACAAAGCCTACCCAAGTATCTTGATTACCATGCCAAATCTTTCTGAAATCTTTCTTGTTTCTATCGCATAACAAATTTGCGAGTGCCATGAGTTATTTTGTCGCACTACTATATTCTTGTAATTTAGCTTTAATCTATCTAAGACATTTTCAGGCTAAGCCACTTGTTGGTTCAACTTTACTTGCAAGGGAAGGAGACAGGCCAGAGTTGGAGGAGGATGAATTTTATACTCACGATCTTGTTGGCATGAAAGTTATTATGAAGGTTTGTACTTATTGTGGATAGCTTTATATTCTACTGGTAAATTGGATTAACTAAAATAACTCGTTTTGTTCTCTTTTTATGCCTGTGTGTTATAGTTTCAACACTGAGGTTCCCTTTTAGATTTTGTTTGTTTGACAAAGATCAATGAGATGGGATGAGACTCAGGTTCCTCTTTCCTAATTTGTCGGCTTGCCAATAAATGGTAATATAGTGATAGGTTCATAATATTAAGAGAGCAGAAAAAGAGAGAGAATTAACTTAATCGAAGTAGATTGGTAATTATGATTAGCAACTCGAACTTTGCACTTTTGAGATTTTCGTTTTGCTTCTTTCTTTCAGGAAACTGGAGAACTTGTGGGAACAGTTGTTAATGTTTTCAACAGCGGAGCCAATGATCTTTTAAATGTCATGCTTCATTCCTCTGTAAATCTGCTTAATGGTAGTGGAAAGGCAAGATCACCAGAAACTGAACAATCTGGTCACCTTGTGTGGATTCCATTTGTTGAAGAAATTGTTCCAAATGTTGACATGAATAGAAGAGAAATGCAGATTACACCTCCGAAGGGTCTTCTCGAGTTAAACTTACGCTTTAATGAGAAGTCCAAGAAAGAAAGGCGCCAGCTTGTGAGGCATACTCTTTCATACTCTACTTGCTTTATTACTTTAGAGTTTTGTTGACAATGTTTCATCCATTTCTTATGTTTATTCATTCGGTATGTTTATGTAAATTGATACCTGTTCTTTCATGTTAAACCTTTTTACTTCTCCTTTTTGAGCTTCAAGAGTAGAATGGGTGGGGCGGTCTTTGAAACCAAAAGTTGACCTTTTGTAGCCATATTATGACACTTTGAATTTATTCGTTCTTTTTCTTCTCATTTATCACTATTGGTAGCAGAGAAGATGTCTATTGGGTTAAACGGAAACTTGTTAATTGCTTCTTTCGTTGTCATTTGTGTGCTTGATAGTATCGTCAGGTTTTAACTCCATATTATCAATGGTTACAAACTGTTATAGAATTGTACAGCATCAATGCATCATTGATATTAAGCATGCCATTTCTGATCACAATCCTTTATTTTTGGGAGTGAAATTGGGCTGTTTTACCAAACCTTTCCTTTTTTTTTTAATAGGAAATATTTAACTTGTAGTTGTTTCCTTTCCGTGTCATTAATTTGCTGAATAGCAACGTCGTGTTTTAACTTCATAATTTCAATGATTACAAACTCCTGTAGAATGTCATGGCATCGCTGACTTTAGCATTCCATATAGTGGCCTGATCATAATCCTTGAATTTTGCTGGTGGAATTTGATTGGTTTACCAAATTCTTTCTTACTAGGACATAGGTTTCTACAGTAAGAGTAAGAGCAAAGCTTGAATTGAGATTAGAACAAATCGAAGTTGTTTGTTCAAATAATAAGATGAAGCCTATCGTTTTTGGATTTGAGTTGATTGACACTTTCAACAATAATTTCTTATATAATTCTAGATCATATAGGATTCCTTCGCAGTGTTTGCTTTATTTACTCTATATCTTCCTCATTCTAGAGGATCAAAAGACAGTTTATTGTTATGCATTATAAATGATATGTGTATATTTCTTTTGTCTTTTTTTTTAAACATTATTTTTGGACACAAACCTATCTGCTCTGAACACATTTCAGGAATGGAAAGAAAGGAAAAAGTTTCAGAAACGCTTAATAGCTGCAAAAAAGAAACTCTGTGAGATGGAGCAGCAGCATGTTTTCCATGGCTTTAGATTTGGGGAGAAGTCCCATACAAGCTTGCTTGCTGATCAGATTGTTGGTGTCAATTCGAAATTGCTGCAACAGGCTTTGCAAAATATTGAGAAACCTTCAAAAAGGTGAATTCTAATATTAAGTGAATATTTGCTTTGATAGAAATTGGAGGCTCTGAGTTGACCATAAGATACTGATTCTATGATCTCGTATTCTAATGTAAAAACTTTTTATAGTCCTGGTGATATCATAAAATTTACCAACACAATGTTGTTGATGAATTTCACTGGTCCTTCTAACTTTAAGTTCATCTTTATACATTTTATCAATTTAATTGATCATGCAGCTAATCTCTTGTGACTAGTCTGAAGTTGGTTACCATTTCTTTCTTATTTCATTATAATTTTGAGGAATTATGTGTATTTGTATCATAGAATGAATCTTACTTTTCTCTATCTTCTTGAATCAGATGGAATGTAACTGAGGTAATCAATGCGACAAGAACAAATGCAATTAGAAGTACTCTGAAGATATCAGAGGGTTGCATTAGTCCTGGTGCAAGTAAAGAGAAAGTGGGTGCCCATTTCAATTTGCTGGAGAAGGGACACAATCTTGTTTCTGAAGGCAAAATTGCTATGGTTTTAGTTGTAAATGACAGTGAGAGGCAGGGAAGGGGAAGTGATCCTGATTCTGTTGACTCTGGAAGCACGGAGAATAAGACTTTAGCCCTTATTCAGACATTACTTTTTGATGATCGGAGACTTGTAAAGGTAATGTCATATTTTTTACTTTCACTTGTTAAGACTATGATTGGTAATTAATAAACTTGACATACTTTGTAATATATCATGAAGTAACATGCAAGGAAAAAAATTTAGATTAAATTGTATATTCTCTCTTGTGGAGCCAACCAATTTAAAAGTTGATATTCTAGTTTACACTTCATGCAAGCTATATATGGCTAAGAGAGATGGCAGGGACAGGGTTTGCTCACTGCCCCTCTCTTCCTTTGCCTTTGCCCTTGTGTGGCTTTTCCACTGTTGGGAAAGAGTTGTCAAGATAAGATGAAAAGTTTTAGTGAAATGTTTGTCGGGCAGCTATATATATATATATATAATCCAGAAGCTTCCTCTAATGTTAATAACTAATGCTTTGAGCATGATTATGTACCAATGGTCTATTGGTTCAGGATTAGCCTCCTTTAGTCAGGACGTTTAATGACATGGGCTTTGTGTTAATTGCAGATGGAAGATCGTGCATCTGTGCCACTGGTTTTGATTTGTCCATCGCATGAAATCAAAATGCTGGAAAAGATTTTCTTGGATAATGATTACTTTTCTTTTGACTCCAAAAAGGTTTGCAATGTTAAAAAATCATTTGAAGAAATTTTCTCTTATAATCTTGACATTTCTTGGATAATGACTAATTTTCTTTTTACTTTTCTCCATCTTCTCATCTGTGGGATATTGCGTCTGTCACATACCAATTAAAGATGACATAAAGCATTTTTTGGATCTCGGAAAGTTTGTCTGGGCTTCATGCTTGTTCTTTAACCTATCAACCTTCTTACAGGTCTGGTTTTTGGAAGAAGAGAACCTGCCGGTTGTTAGCAGTTCTAATGAAGAACAAAACAAGCATAAGATTTTGATGAAATCACCCTGGGAAATACTTCAATTGCCGGTTGGCTCTGGAGGACTCATTAGTTTGCTTTCATCAAACGACATTGCGGAGAATCTTAATGAACTTGGTGTGGAGTATGTTGAGGTATAATTGTTCATTACTTCAGAATCCTGTCTGTTCTGCTGAAGTGATCAGCACAATTTTGTTACGATTTCTTGCAAACTTGTTGCTTCTGACTTTACCCTCTTGCAGATATGCAGCACCAGCGGAAGATATATTGGTGGAAATTCAATGTTTCTTGGGTTTGTTAATTCATGCAAAGCAGATATTGGCATCCGAATATCCGAAGATTCAAAGCATATCGAGGAGAGTTTTAACTTGATATTCTCAACGAACTTTCTGAAGAAATTAGTTAAACAGACCAATAAACTTCAGTTCTATGCGATACTGAAACCAAATTCTCATGTTGAGAAGGTTGATAAAGAGTGGATCGATGTTATTCCCTCCACTCCGAACTCATACGAGCTTCAGAGTTCAATTTACGGTTGCTTAAATTCCTCTTCTCTTGATAAAGTTTGTGTGATGGAGATCACGGAATAAATGTAACAAAGACAAAGATCCAATATTAGTGTCTACGAGTTTATTTTGTTACCTTTTCTCATGGTTGCATTGTACTAATTCTTTTTATGATTTCTGAGTTTTGCTGAATTTTCTGGGGATATATGTTATGTATATAGAAGTTAAAACTTTAACCTTTTTTTTTTATTTTTTTTATTTTTTTGGGTAAACCTGATAATTGTTGGGTCCATGACTCGAAGGCGAAAGCGTGTTCACATCGCGGCCCTAGGTCAAGCGGGATTTTATAAGCATATCAATAAGTGGAGGAAAAGAAAGTAAGAAACTTATTAGGATTCCCTTAGTAATAGTGAGCGAATCGAGAAGAGTCTAGCTTGAAAATTGAGTGTTCTCGACGTCTGAATTGTAGTTTGGAGAAGCATCTTTAGCGACGGATAGAGTCCAAGTGCCTTGGAAAGGAGTGCTAGAGATTAGGGGTGTTCAAAAGAACCAATTAGAACCGAAATTGACGGATACCTAGGGTTTGGTGTCGATTCCTACCTGGAACCGGCCGTCAAAGGGTAGGTTTCGGTTCCAAATTTTTGGAATTGTTACTTTGCGGTTTTGGTTTTGGTACCTACAGTTAGGAACTGGAACCAGAACCAGGAACCGAGACTAATATAAAATAAAATTGAATAGTTGGGGGTTTAATAAAAACTTTTGTAGAAAATGTAACGTGAATACATTTATATTTATATTTCATAACATTTAAAGTAAGTTGGTTTAACTTTTGAGAATCTACGTTTACAAAGGAATGAAGTTTGTAATTTTGAATTTGTAATTTGTAATTTTATTTTTGTTAACGGGGGGGGGGGATTTGTAAGTTTTAAGGGTTTTTTTTGCTATTTTTAAAACTTTTGAGGGATTGTAATTTTACAGGGTAACCGAAACCGTTGTTATAGGTTTCAGTTCTGGGTATCCAAGAGCCAAAACTATCGATTCCGGTTTCAAATTTTAAGGAATCGTCGATTATTGTTCCTTCAAAAAATGTAAGGTACTCGAAATTGAACACCCCTACTGGAGAGGGTGAGAGCCCTATCGCGTCCGGACCTTGTCGTACAATGAGACATTGTCTACGAGACGCGTTATTTGGCTAAAAGGTTTGCCATCCGGCTAGAAGGGGAGAGGTAACCTGAAAATTTAGAGCGTTGTGAAGAGAATTTTGTCTCTAATAAAAAGTTATAGTTAATTCAATTCAGTAATTTTCTAAATTTTTTTACTCTCATTGGACTCAGACTCCTGAAAATATAAACTCTAATCTTAAGCCATCTAAATTGAATCCCAATAACTAAATATGGGCTCGCTTAGGCCCATTTAGAGACACTGGTCTAGTCCAAAGTCCAAAAGGATTCTTCAAAATAAAATTAGCCCAATTGACAATAACCTGACCTTTCGTCACCCAAACACTTAATCTCCACCGTCGATTTGTCCTACTCAAACTGAGTTCTCTATTTTAAAACATTGATCGCAAATGAAACCCTACATATCCACTCTTCTCTATATAAAGCTCCAGCAAACCCTCGTAAACTCGGCGGCTAAACAGAAAACCCTAGCCGAACTCGCTGTGAGTTCTCTCCTCTCTAACCTTCTCTATATTTGCCTCTCACTTTCACTTATTTCTTTGTATTGATTACTCTTGCTTTTGTTTTTGAATCTGTTTAGAGGCAGGTAAGTTGGAGAGGAGCAATGGCGGTACCGTTACTGTCGAAGAAGATAGTGAGAAGAGGCCAAGAAGTTCAAGAGGCCCCAAAGCGACCGCAAGATCTCCGTCAAGGTAAAATAATAATGCTATGTCGAAACTACACGCGTATCGTTGTTTATTTTATTTGAATTACGAGCTTTGAAGGAAATGAATATGATGATTGTTTTGTCGCCCCAGTCTTATTTGCATCAAAAAATAATGGTGCATGTGGTGATTGACATTCTTATCTGATTCTGGTTGTATTGTTGTAATTCAACTTAACGCCCGTCGTATGTTTTGTTTGGCTGATTTTTAGTTTGTTAAAATGGATGTGACGATGATAGCTATTGACACCCAGTCTCACTTGCGTCTTTTGATGTAATATGGTGAGTTAGCGATCGACTATCTGATCCTTTAATTAGGTGTACGAGTAGATGTGTCGTGGACCTTGTTTTTTTTTTTTTTTTTTTTTTTTTTTTTTTTTTTTTTTTTTTTTTTTTTTTTTTTTTAATTTGGTGCTGTGTAGGGATGTGATGATTTCGTTTTGACACCCAGTCTGACTTCCAATGGAAGGTGGTGATACATATCGACCTTTTATCTGATCCCACAGCACTTAAAAAACTATTTTTAATCTATGTATTAATAAATTTATGTTCTTAACTCTTAAGTTAAAGTTTTAGTTATAGAATATGCAACAAGATGTGATGATATCAATCCATAAATTCTGTTAGTTGATGATGAATTCAAAACATGCACTACCATCTGATCTTAGTTGCTTATTCAAATAACTGTGGTTTTATTTTTAAATGGAAAGTTTTAAAATGTTTTGTTTTAGATCAATTTTGCAGCAGTTTTCAATTCTTTTCCTGCAATCTATGATGCAATCTACCCATACTTTCTGATTTACCTGTGATTATTGTTTAAAAATCACCATCTTTCGGCTGAGGTTGCAGCATTTTTGTTGATCTTTGTAGTTTTTAATTTTCTCCTTTTTGATGGCTGTTTTAGAAATTTGCCCATGGTATCTAATGTCCAGAACTTTTGTAGCTGGACATTTCGTTTTAAGGGCAGATATAAAAGAACAGGTCTTTGCGACACAGTTAGCTTAATATCTATCAAGCTCTCTGTTACTTTATCCCTGCTCACATCTTTTTGCACTCTTATCTAGTTCTTGGATTTCAAGTCATGAATGCAATAAAAATGTTTTATTGAAAATTTAGTGTCAAGAAATTCTTAAGAAGGTTGGCAAGAGAGAATTTAGTGTTTTATATGTATAATTCGTTTCTGATTTGCTACTACAATTTCTTTGTTAATATTTACATCCTGATGGTGACATTTAGTTTGATTATGTTTTCCTTTCCCTTATATGACAGGAAAACTGGCGTAGACCAAAGGGTATTGATTCTCGAGTGCGAAGAAAGTTCAAGGGATGCACTCTTATGCCTAACATTGGTTATGGTTCAGACAAGAAGACTCGCCATTATCTTCCAAATGGCTTCAAGAAATTTGTGGTCCACAATGTCAATGAGCTCGAGCTGTTGATGATGCACAACAGGTAAACTCCTAAATTCATCAATAACTGGATTCTTTTAACTTGCGTTTATCCCTCTTAGAATTTGCTTTTATGTTCATATTAATATTCTTTCCTTTTCTTCCAGGACTTACTGTGCTGAGATTGCACATGATGTTTCCACAAAGAAGAGGAAAGAGATTGTGGAACGAGCTGCTCAGCTTGATGTTGTTGTAACTAACAAGCTTGCTAGGTTGCGCAGCCAGGAGGATGAATGAGCTTAAACTAGTTTTGATTGTGTTTAGTATTGAGCTTTGTTTATTAAAATGCTTAAATCACAATTTTGATAATTCTGACATCAAAAGTTGTAGCTCAGGGGATTTTCATTCCCAGCTGTTGGATGTTATTTTTTGTTTAATGATAATACAGTCATGTTTGAGATGTTATGTGATAATTACCATTCTGTTTGGTACTGGTATATGTTTTTTAAATACATAAGCTTATGTCAGTAAATGTAGTAGTATGTATCATAGAAAAACAATCAATCAAATTTAATATGAAATTTCATCTTTATGAGTGAAAGGTTGTAACCCAAGTGATTAATCTGAGAATAATAATAATACATCTATAATTTTTTTATGCAAATTTATCTGGCAAAGATGATTAAGTGATTTTAAATTTAAAATAGACTTTTTCTACACTATTTTTTGCTATATTTACTAATTTGAGTATAGAGATTTGTAAATAGGGATTACATGAAGTTGAGAATGAGCATTACAACTAAAGTTGTAGCTTAGGGATTTGAAATCCAGCCAGTTCATTCAGGGCCTTTCCAGGTCGGGTTACTAATTTTGACTGTTCATGGCAAACTCTAGAGAGGACGGTGATAATGAGCAATTGGTTGTTGGGATGTTGGGGGTTTTGAAGAGGAAGGACTAGTGAGTCGAAAGGTGGTGATGGAGGTGATTTATGGTGAGTGAAACGATTAGAAATCGCAAAATCACATAACAGCAACAACAGGCTGTTGGCGAGGCAAATGGGGGTGGGATAAGATTGGTTTTGGAGGTTGAGGGGAGAGTTTTTGTGGTGATGGAGTGTGTTGTCGATGCTGGAAACAAGCCTTATTTGATTTGGGTTGTCAACGTCGACAATGTAATTTGGGGTGTTGTTGTAGGATTTTAAACCTGTAGAGACTTGTGTCATTTGTTAGCGGTGTTTTGGTAGGTTTTCAAACTTGTAAAGACTTATGGAATTTGTTACGAGTGTTTTTATTGGATTTCAAACCTTTGGACATGCTGACGTCATCAGTTTGACCCGCCAGTCTAACCAGTTCAATTGATTAACCCAAGACTCAGCCACTTTGCCGGGTTTCACCTCGGGCGGGTTTTAATACCTTGGCTCAGCGGATTTCTACTATATATATGGTCAAATATTCGAAGAGTTCAGTGATTTGGGAATATGTTGGAGTTGATGCTAACTGCTGTCCACTGATCTTACTCCTCAATTATACCTTGGTTATTCTTTGCAAAGACACATCACACATCACACATCCCACACCCACTCATCTATTCTTTTCCTAAAAGCATATATCACTAATCTTATCAGATGCTTAAAGCCAAAGCTGCCTTCTTAATTACTCTTTCCCTTACAGTTTATTGGTCTGGTGGGAGAGTGGGCGGTAAAAAGGAAGGCTGAAGGCCCCCCCTCCCCTCCTTTCTGTTATTATATGCACTTGAGGTATCTTTCATTTATTCTTTTATTTAACAATTCATTAATTTACCCTATAACTATCTCTAGTACCACTACTTGAATTCCAAGAAAAAGAATGAGTGAGTTGATGAATACTGTGGTGTGTAATGGAACTGGAGAGATCATGGGGACAAAGTTCAATCAATGGAACGCGAGTACTGGTATTGTTACAACTGTTGATGATGTGGGCAGTGATTCTACAGAAAATCAAGAAATATTGAATAAAATAGGCGATGTGAAGTCTGATTCTCATGAAGATAATGAACACCAAGTTTCAACTGGTGTTGAAGGAGTAGAAGAAGAGTTAGGGGATTCCATTAGTCTAATCACTAACTACAATGAAGAGCTGGAATGGTCGATTGAGTGGCGCAACGGTGCGTGATGCGTTGTTTTTTTTTTTTTTTTTTTTTTCATTGGAGTTTTTAGTTGCCTCAACTAATCTTTAGAGACCTTGGAACTATCAACTAGATAAGAGTTTAAGTAGTCACCCTTTCAACCTTATTAAAGCTTGAGAGATTCGAATTCTAACTCATAAATTCATAGAACTTCTTTATGTTTTATTACCATTAGGCCACCCAACAATGCTTATGTATGATTTAGTTTTTGAGAAATGCTAACCTTACAAAGATGTATACAAAGACAAATGCTACCCTTAATCTTCATAATTGTCTTTCTCTCTCTCTCTCTTTTTCCCTTCTTTCAAGGGTAGGATTTATCTTTGTATGCCACTCTTTGTATGCATCTTTGTAAGACTAACATTCCTCTTAGTTTTTTGGCGTCCAAATTCCAAACCAATACAGGGAATGGTTCTTGAAAATATCATATATGCTGTTTCATTTTATTTGGTTAATTAGTTCATGAGCTTTTGAGGAGCTTGAATTAGACTCATAAACCATTTACCTACCAAGCGTCTCTCTTACAGTTGAAAGGTTTTGTTTGGCGCTCTTTCCCNAGCTTGCTAGGTTGCGCAGCCAGGAGGATGAATGAGCTTAAACTAGTTTTGATTGTGTTTAGTATTGAGCTTTGTTTATTAAAATGCTTAAATCACAATTTTGATAATTCTGACATCAAAAGTTGTAGCTCAGGGGATTTTCATTCCCAGCTGTTGGATGTTATTTTTTGTTTAATGATAATACAGTCATGTTTGAGATGTTATGTGATAATTACCATTCTGTTTGGTACTGGTATATGTTTTTTAAATACATAAGCTTATGTCAGTAAATGTAGTAGTATGTATCATAGAAAAACAATCAATCAAATTTAATATGAAATTTCATCTTTATGAGTGAAAGGTTGTAACCCAAGTGATTAATCTGAGAATAATAATAATACATCTATAATTTTTTTATGCAAATTTATCTGGCAAAGATGATTAAGTGATTTTAAATTTAAAATAGACTTTTTCTACACTATTTTTTGCTATATTTACTAATTTGAGTATAGAGATTTGTAAATAGGGATTACATGAAGTTGAGAATGAGCATTACAACTAAAGTTGTAGCTTAGGGATTTGAAATCCAGCCAGTTCATTCAGGGCCTTTCCAGGTCGGGTTACTAATTTTGACTGTTCATGGCAAACTCTAGAGAGGACGGTGATAATGAGCAATTGGTTGTTGGGATGTTGGGGGTTTTGAAGAGGAAGGACTAGTGAGTCGAAAGGTGGTGATGGAGGTGATTTATGGTGAGTGAAACGATTAGAAATCGCAAAATCACATAACAGCAACAACAGGCTGTTGGCGAGGCAAATGGGGGTGGGATAAGATTGGTTTTGGAGGTTGAGGGGAGAGTTTTTGTGGTGATGGAGTGTGTTGTCGATGCTGGAAACAAGCCTTATTTGATTTGGGTTGTCAACGTCGACAATGTAATTTGGGGTGTTGTTGTAGGATTTTAAACCTGTAGAGACTTGTGTCATTTGTTAGCGGTGTTTTGGTAGGTTTTCAAACTTGTAAAGACTTATGGAATTTGTTACGAGTGTTTTTATTGGATTTCAAACCTTTGGACATGCTGACGTCATCAGTTTGACCCGCCAGTCTAACCAGTTCAATTGATTAACCCAAGACTCAGCCACTTTGCCGGGTTTCACCTCGGGCGGGTTTTAATACCTTGGCTCAGCGGATTTCTACTATATATATGGTCAAATATTCGAAGAGTTCAGTGATTTGGGAATATGTTGGAGTTGATGCTAACTGCTGTCCACTGATCTTACTCCTCAATTATACCTTGGTTATTCTTTGCAAAGACACATCACACATCACACATCCCACACCCACTCATCTATTCTTTTCCTAAAAGCATATATCACTAATCTTATCAGATGCTTAAAGCCAAAGCTGCCTTCTTAATTACTCTTTCCCTTACAGCTTATTGGTATGGTGGGAGAGTGGGCGGTAAAAAGGAAGGCTGAAGGCCCCCCCTCCCCTCCTTTCTGTTATTATATGCACTTGAGGTATCTTTCATTTATTCTTTTATTTAACAATTCATTAATTTACCCTATAACTATCTCTAGTACCACTACTTGAATTCCAAGAAAAAGAATGAGTGAGTTGATGAATACTGTGGTGTGTAATGGAACTGGAGAGATCATGGGGACAAAGTTCAATCAATGGAACGCGAGTACTGGTATTGTTACAACTGTTGATGATGTGGGCAGTGATTCTACAGAAAATCAAGAAATATTGAATAAAATAGGCGATGTGAAGTCTGATTCTCATGAAGATAATGAACACCAAGTTTCAACTGGTGTTGAAGGAGTAGAAGAAGAGTTAGGGGATTCCATTAGTCTAATCACTAACTACAATGAAGAGCTGGAATGGTCGATTGAGTGGCGCAACGGTGCGTGATGCGTTGTTTTTTTTTTTTTTTTTTTTTTCATTGGAGTTTTTAGTTGCCTCAACTAATCTTTAGAGACCTTGGAACTATCAACTAGATAAGAGTTTAAGTAGTCACCCTTTCAACCTTATTAAAGCTTGAGAGATTCGAATTCTAACTCATAAATTCATAGAACTTCTTTATGTTTTATTACCATTAGGCCACCCAACAATGCTTATGTATGATTTAGTTTTTGAGAAATGCTAACCTTACAAAGATGTATACAAAGACAAATGCTACCCTTAATCTTCATAATTGTCTTTCTCTCTCTCTCTCTTTTTCCCTTCTTTCAAGGGTAGGATTTATCTTTGTATGCCACTCTTTGTATGCATCTTTGTAAGACTAACATTCCTCTTAGTTTTTTGGCGTCCAAATTCCAAACCAATACATGGAATGGTTCTTGAAAATATCATATATGCTGTTTCATTTTATTTGGTTAATTAGTTCATGAGCTTTTGAGGAGCTTGAATTAGACTCATAAACCATTTACCTACCAAGCGTCTCTCTTACAGTTGAAAGGTGTTGTTTGGCGCTCTTTCCCACTCTTCTCTCTCATGTACCTGAGTTAGTTACAAGGTCTCCAATGGTCAGTAATTGAAAGAGACATCACTGTACAACTTAATGGAAGATATATTTATGAAGAGAAGAGACATGTCCAAGAGAAGGAAAGAAAAATGGAGAGAGAGAAGGAAGATACGGAAGAAGTGAAAAAGATGTTGAGTGAGTTGAATGTGGAGCTTTATAATATCAAGCACATCATTTCTCTTCATCTGGGAGTTTCTGATGGTAAGGATTGGAAGGTTGAAGAAGTGAGTAACGTGAGCAGAGATTCTAAAGAAACTGGGGAGGAAAGTCAAGAAATATTATTGAAGAGACAAGGCGAAGTGAAAGAGATCCTTCTTGATTCATCCAACCAGGAAATTTCAATTGACATTGAAGATATTCCTACGAATATTGAAGGACCAGAAGAAGAAGATAAGTTAAGGGATTCCATTAGTCTAATCGACTACTATGATGAAGAGTTGGAATGGTCGATAGAGTGGCGAAACGGTGCTTAAAAGCATGCTTTAGTTTCTTGTCATCCATTGTAATACAGGACAATGGCTCTTTGAAATATAACATTTCTTATATGTAAGCATTACTCATAGAGAAATACATGTAAGGAAAACACAAAATAAGAATGTTACTATTGAAAGTTTCAGATGATAAACTGTTATTGTAGAAAGTGAATAGCCCTCTTGAGATACACAGAGGGAATGAGAAAGCCCTTTAGTTGACACTGAATTTACCTTCGAGAATTTAGTCTCCCTCCCTAATTTTTTTACTAGTCCAAACTAGGAATGTGAAAAAATGGTTCTCTTTGATCTATATATATAGAACCAGAAATCTCTTTTTTCAACTTTAGCAGTTTTTTCTCCACTTTGATCTATATATGCCAGCAAACATTGTCTGCTCCTGTTAGTGCTACCAATAATCCCCACAAGAACAAGTGCCATTTCTAAAGTGGTGAAAACGGCTAGAATCTCTTAGGACAATCTCACGTCCTGCGATCTTTGCTATAAGCTTAATCGCAGAATGGCAATCCCCACATACACGAAGATTTTTCATCACTGTTATAGTACTACACTCCACAGTACTTACCAATGCAAATGCAATAGCAAGCCTTTCACTATGGTAAGACAACATCTCTTCCTTCTGTTCATTCTCAACATCATGCAGAGAAAACCTTTTGTCCGGAGTATAGCCAAATTCCTTTAACTTTCCTCCTAACCAGTCCAGCTTTTGATATATTTTTTCACTGAGAGGGTGTGACCTATCACCAGAAAGAAACTCATGCCTCACTCCCTTTAAGTTTACCCAACTGCATCCTGGTTGTTTTACGATACCCTCTTGTTTCATCTTCAGCCTGAATTGTGAGACGTCACTCCATTTACCAGCTGAAGCATAAATATTGCACAATAAAACATAAGCGGCACTGCAGTGAGGCTCTAGATCAAGAATGCATTTTGCAGCTCTTTCAGCCATTTCCAAATTGGAATGCATCCTACAAGCACTAAGTAAAGCTAGCCATATCGAAGAATTTGCTTCCATAGGCATATTCCTAATTAACTCCTCTGCTTCTTCTAATTTCCCAAATCTGCCCAAGATATCTACCATACAAACATAGTGCTGAGGCCTCATCTTGTTGGATTTATATCTACTAAAATACTCAAAAAAGGATTTCCCCTTCTGTAACATCCCAGAACGGCTGCAAGCAGAAAGCAAGCCAGTGAATGTAATTTCATCTGCATCTACCCCTGCACATATCATTTGTTTAAAGAGTGTTAAAGTCAACTGACCACATCCATGTTTTGCACTTCCAACAATCATTGAGTTCCAAGAGACAATATTCTTCTCACCAATTTTCGTAAATACAGCCACAGCATCATTTACATTTCCACATTCACAATACATGACGGTAAGAGAATTACCCACAAAGACATCATTTTCCAAACCTAGTTTTATTGCCAACATGTGGATCTCTTTACCCCGGTCAATAGCCTCTAGTTTCCAACATGAATTCAAGACACTAGTGAATGTAGTTTGATTTGGAAGTATGCCCATGATAATCATGTCAGAAAAAATCGTCAATGCTTTCTCATGCTTACCATTGAAACCACTCCCCGTCAAAAGAGCTGTCCATACCACCACATTCATATGCAATTTTTCATTAAAAATGTTGTAAGCATCCTCTATTTGCTTGCAGTTTGCATACAACATAATAAGCGAAGCACATATAAACTCATCAAAACAAAACCCAATCTTAATAACATTACCATGAACCTGCACCCCTAAACATACATCCAACACATTAGCACAAGCCGTCAAAATACAAGCAAATGTGTTTGAAGTGGGAACAATACCAGAACCCACCATCTTCTTAAAAAGAAACAAAGACTCATCATGCCTCCCATTGCTATCAAGCCCACTAATCATCGAAGTCCACGAAATCACATTCCTACAAGGAGTCTCCTCAAACAACCTTAAAGCATCCTCAACTCTACCATTACAACAATACCCATGAATCATCGAATTCGATGCCGCCACATCTCTTACAGGCATCTCATAAAACAACCTCTCAGCCTTATCAACATGTCCAAACTGTAAATACCCATTAATCATGGTTGTCCAAGAAACAACACTTCTATCACGCATTTTATCGAACATCTTTGTAGCCATAGCTAAATCGCCACAATCTAAACACCCTTTAACCATTGTGTTCCAAGAAATCATGTCTCTAAAGCTCATTTTGTCAAAAAGGGTCAATGCATCATCAAGTCTATTGTTTTGAGTGTAACCAGTGATCATTATAGTGCATAAATGAGTACTAGGTGATGGGATTTCATCAAAAAGCTTGCGAGCAAGGTCTAATCTTCGGTTTCTTATGTGATTTTGGAGTAAAAATTTGTAAGATGGAACGCTTTGATTGGTGTAATTCATTAAACCCATAACGGGTTTGGAGAAAATTTTGAAATTCTGAAATATGGCGCGACATGTTGACATGGAGATGGAGTAACTATCACTCAATGCTCAAGCCAAAAACAAATCAGAAAAGCTCTTATATATTATAATTCCAAACGGCACCGTTTCTTTGCCCATGGTGAATGCCAAAGCATATTTTGTTTCTATCGTCTTTCTACACTAAAACGCAGCGTTTTGGTTCTATAAACTGGATATTTATAACTTGTGGATGTGGGTAATGTTTAAAAAATATATAATTATAATTTCAACAAAAATTATATAAATAAATCAATTTTTTTATGTTCATGATTTGAGGATGCATGTAAAGAGTTGCAAGAAAAAGGACATAACAAAAACATGCCCATATTGAATATTTAGAACAAACCACCACTAGGGTGGTCGAGTGATTAACTAAGACTCTTAAGTGTATTACTCAAGAAGGGTTTCAGTTTGATTCACCTCAGTTGCTAATAGGGGTGATCACTGGAAGCTTACTCGATCGTTAATTTCAAGGTCTTGAGAAATTAGTTGAGATACGTACAAACTGACCTTTAAATTTAATATTACAAAATCATACAAAACCATTCAAAGTTGGCTTTTAGATAATGAAGTGTTTTGTTCTCTACTTCTGATTTTTTTATAAAATATAATTATAAATGTGCTTTTTATATGTTTTTTAAATTCATTGAAATTATAGTCAATAGTTACTACCATATTATATTGCAGTGTTGTACTGAGTCCTAGGGGTGAGCGGTTCCGGGTACCCTATACTTTCCAGGGGAATCGAAACCGGAACCGCATAGTGCAAGTTCCCAAAAAAAGGAACCGAAATTGGAACCACACAGTGCAGGTTCTTCAATTCAAGAAACCGGAACCTAAAATGCAGGTTCCGGTTCTTTTCCTGGGTACCCTGTGAAAAATCAATTACCACCCTATTAGTTTAAAAAATGACAAAAAATACTTTAAAAGTTTACAAATACACCCCTAACAAATTTTGATTATTCATTCATTTGTGTCCAATGTACTCATAACCTATAATCTCTGGGCAACACTTGAATTCAATCAATTCATCAAAATTCACATAAAATTCATCAATCAAAACCAAAATACAAACAATTATTCATCACAATTCACATCAAATAAATTCACCAAAATCATTCAAATATTACATTATAATTATTAAATTATAATGTAATGTTATAATTAATTAAGTGATCATACTATAATGTAATGTTATAAATACTTATAATTATTTAAATAGTTATTTAACAATAATGTAATGTTATAATCAATTAAATTTCTAATAATTTAATTAATTATTTATGTTTAATGTTTATAATATAATGTCATAATTAATTAAGTAATCATTTATTTATGTAATGTTATAATTAATTAAGTGATCATACTACAATGTAAATTATAATGTTATAATTAATTAAGTAATATACTATTTAATTATAATATAATATTATAATTAATTAAATTGTTAATCATTTAGTTAAATATTGTAATATTGTTTATAATAGAATGTTATAATTAATTAAGTAATCATACTATAAATTTATAATGTAATATTATAATTAGTAAAATTCTAATCATTTAATTAAGTATTGTGTAAATTAATAAATTACTAATGTTTATAATATAATGTCATAATCAATTAAGTAATCATTTAATATTTTAATTATGTAATATTATATTAATTATATGATCATATTATAATAGTATAATATAATGTTAATATGTTATAATGAATTAAATAATCATACTATAAATCTATAATTTAATATTATAATTAATTAAATTTCTAATTATTTAATTAATATACTAACGTTTATAATGGAATATTATAATTAATTAAGTAATCATATTATAAATATATAAGGTAATGTTATAATTAATTAAATTTTTAATCGTTTAATTAAGTAATGTAATAATATAGTAAATTACTTATGTTTATAATATAATGTTATAAATTCATAACTAATTATGTAATCATTTAACTATGTAATGTTACAATTAAGTAAGTGATCATAATATAATGTAATATAATAATGTTATAATTTAATTGAGTAATTATTTAACTATAATGTAATGCTTAATTAATGTTTATAATGTAATGTTTATAAGGTAATGTTATAATTAATTAAATTTCTAATCATTTAATTAAGTATTGTACTAATGTTTATGTAGTAAATTAGTAATTACTAATGTTTATAATATAATATCATAACTCATAATCAATTAAGTAATTATTTAATTATGTAATGTTATAATTAATTATGTAATCATACTATCATATAATGTTATAGTGAATTAAGTAATCAGATTATAGATCTTTAATGTAATATTATAATTAATTAAATTTTTAATCATTTAATTAAGTAATATAATAAATAATAATGTAGTAAATTACTAATGTTTATAATGTAATGTTATAAATTTATAACTAATTAAGTAATTATTTAACTATGTAATACTATAATTAATTAAGTGATTATAATATAATATAATGTAATAATGTTATAATTTAATTAAGTAATTATTTAACTACAATGTAATATTTAATTAATTAAATTTCTAATCATTTAATTAAGTAATAATTTGTTTATAATGTAATGTTATAATTAATGTTTATAATATAATGTCATAATCAATTAAATAATTATCTAATTATGTAATGTTATAATTAATTATGTAATCAACTAATAATATTATAATGAAATATTAATTATAATGTAATGTTACAATTAATTACGTAATCGTACTATAAATTTATAATGTAATATTGTAATTAATTAAATTTATAATAATTTAATTAAGTATTATGCTAAATTGTTATTGTTTATGTAGTAAATTAGTAATTACTAATATTTATAATATGTTATGCCTAAAGATATAAGGGCTGACGTCAAGACCTTTTAGCCTGCAAAAGTTAGATAATTGGAACAGCCATCGTCTGCGTCTATCAGGATAGTGGGCGCGCGTCAGGCTAGTCAGGAGGCTGTGGTGCTCCCACGTGTCCAATCCCTGCTCTAAATCGCGCAAATCACTCTGGAAGGTGGGCAATGTGACATAAAGAAGGATTTGCACGGATAATCCCACTAACTCGCAGATTTAGTGATGATTGCCTTAAAGCATCTGACTATAAATTAGGAATTCATCTCTCATTAAGGGGATTCGCACATTTTTTCACTTAATTAATTACCCTCTCTTTTCTCAGCAGTTGATACCTTGTAATATCATTATAAAGTCAGTCAGCTAATAGCGACCGAACCCCTATCATCAATATAAGCATCAGTGGACGTAGGACTTGCTACCTTAGCATCCGAACCACTTTAAAAACTGTCTCCATTGCATTTACTATCTCTCATCCATTACTTTCACGTGTGATTTCAGGGTCCCTTGCAACATTTCGCACATACGTTTCGTTGGTGCAAAATCCCGCATCAACAGTTTGGCATTAGAAGGAGGGGCTTGATTTAGTGTTCATCCTTCATCAGGAGAGTCTCCAACTTACCGGTTCTACAGCAACGAATGGCTTGCCAACCAGAACATGAGCAAACCAACCAGGACACTCAGGGGTCCCCCCAAGTTCAGGGGGATACCTCTTCCAAAAAACCTTTAGCCCCACAGAATACTGTAGGAGATATCCCGTCAAGCTCACAGCTTGACCCCGCTATAAGAAGCTACCTGGAGAGGTTTGATAATACTCTCCAGACAGTCAACCAAAGGTTAGACCATTTGGACCAAGGCACGCCATCCAAGTCAGCTGTGGCGGTACAACCGCCAAAAACGCCTGCAGGTCACTCAAAAGCGCGGCAAAGGGAAATAGCCCATGCCACGAGCGTTGCAGCGCGAAGGCGAAAGGGTAAGCAAGTGGCAAAAAGCAAGCCCACGGGCTCCAAAGGGCCAGCAAACACCAACCGCGTCCCAAGCAGAATACCAGTCTCGCTGAGACTCGGTGAAAAGACGCAGCCTGAGCTGTCCCACACCACATCGCAGGTACATACCCATAAAAGTGCTGGACGGGTTGATTCTTATCACCGTCAGCAAGCTAATCTTGGTCGCCACCGTGCGAGAGGGTCCCACACTTCGCGGTGGGGTTCTTACCACCGCAAAGGTTGTGAGAATACCCCGCACCTCTCATCGCCATCGCACTCCTCTAGTCAGCATGTGTCGTGAGTGGCTGGAACCGCCAACCGAGGCGAAGAAGAGCCCTACCTCTGGACATTCCTCAATCGTAACCGCAAGAATCGAACTCGCGTGGGTGAAAGCAACCACCAAGTGGCTCCGCTGTCGCAAATTGAAGAGCTACAGCAAGCTCTAGACAGGCTAAAGGCCCAGCAAAATGAGCAGGGACAGGTCGCACCTGCGTCCCCCTTCTCTCTCGAGGTGTTAGCCGCTGCACTCCCGCCAGGATTCAGGATGCCCGACATGCGGGCGTTTGATGGAAACTCCGATCCGCAGGATCATCTGTATGAATTTAACGACCTGATGGAGCTTCACCAGGTCTCAGACTTGGCAAAATGCTGTTGTCTAGCAGTAACATTGACCTCCCATGCCAAACGATGGTTCAGGTCGCTCCCAGCAGGGTCGGTCAGTTCGTGGCCTCAGATGAGCACGACGTTCCTCAGGCATTTTCAAGCGAATCGGAAGTTTTCAATGCCTTTGAGCTACCTTAGCAACATAAGGCAAGAAAGGGATGAATCCCTCCAGTCTTACATTGACCGTTTCCCCAAGGAACTCAACAAAATGGCTCATACTCCCGAAGAGTCTGTTTGGACTCTCATTATAGCCGGGGTTCACCTGCAAACCGACCTGTGGAAGGAATTACAAGCTGAGGACGATGTCTCCCTCATAGGATTCTACAACCTTGCGGAGAAATAACTCCGAATAGAAAATTCGTTGGCGGTACTATGCCGTCGTAACCCCGGCGTATCAAGCAATATTTCTGGTCGCGGGGAAAGTAGAAGAGCTGATCGCAGAGAGGACGCTGACGATCAGCGAAAAGGGAAGAAACCCCGCTACGAGCACAAGAAATCCTATGCTCCTGTTCCTCGTCGCGACCGCGACAGGACTCATTGTACTCCACTGAATGTGTCTATATCGACCATTCTTGATAAATCTGAGGAGGCCAGTCTGCTCGGTGAGCCAGAGCCCATGAAAACTCTCGCGACAGCCAGAAATAATAAAAAATACTGTCGCTTCCATCGGAACAACGGGCATCACACAGATGAATGCCGAGCTCTAAAGCAAGCGATCGAAGAACTCATCAAGAAAGGGCACTTCAAGGAGTATATTGATGACTCTGCTCCTGCAAAAGAGAAGAACCAAGAGGAACAAGGAAGAAAGCGTCGTGATCGCCGTGGGTATAGCAGTGTTAACATAATCTTTGGAGGACCACACCTTGTAGGAAATACACGAGACGCACAGGAAAGGTATGCTCGCGAAACCCATCACGACCCGATCAGGGTGATGAGCACATCGCAGCGACCACAAAAGGCTCGAAAGGAGGAGCCGATTGCCTTCTATGAGAAGGAGGCAGCTCGTTTGCATCATTCTCACGACGATGCCCTTGTGATCACGCCCTTAATAGGGTGCCATAATGTCCGCAGAATGCTCGTGGACAACGGAAGCACTGTGAACATCCTGTTCCAGACCACTTTTGAAAGAATGAACATGGACGAGGCCGACCTGAAGCCCGCTTCGATCCCTTTTTATGGCTTTACAGGGGACCACCTGATCCCCAAAGGAACGATCCAGCTCCAGTCACGCTCAGTGACTACGACGAGGTGACTAGGGTTACTGAATTCTTGGTCGTGGATTGCCCATCGACCTTCAATGGAATCTTGGGGCGACCTTTGTTGAGAAGCTTCAAGGCAGTCACTTCCATATATTATCTCAAGATGAAGCTCCCAACTCCAACAGGGATAGGGGAAGTGAGCGGATCGCAAAGCGCATCTCGCGACTGCTACATAAAAGCAGTGCAGATGGCGTGTAAAGGAAAGGGCATTTCGCGATGTATGCCCCACTAGGCTATGACGATCAGCCGGTTCGAACCACAGCTTGTCCCAGCAGAGGATAATATAGATCCTCGAATCTAGGAGATCTCTCCCAGCGGTCCGGTTGAGGATCTGTCCAAGGTTTCGGTTGATCCAAAAGAGCCGAGCCGGGTGTTAAGAATTGGAAGCTGTCTCAACCCCCAGGTCGCGCCCGAGCTGATAAGCTTCTTGATCGAAAACATCGATGTGTTTGCCTGGTCGCATGTAGATATGGTCGGGATCAGCCCGGACATCATTTGCCATGCGTTAAACATCGACGGTGAAGCCAAGCCAGTCCACCAGAAAAGAAGAGTAATGGATCCGGAGCGGTATGCCGCCTTAAAATTAGAAGTGGATAACCTCCTCCGAAATGGGTCCATCCGAGAAGCACTCTACCTGACCTGGGTTGCCAACCCAGTCCTGGTAAAGAAGCCAAATGGCAAGTGGCTAACCTACGTCGACTTTAGCGACCTCAATAAGGCCTGCCCTAAAGATAGCTTCCCCCTGCCAAGAATTGACCAGCTCGTTGATGCCACCTCGGGGCACGAGTTGCTTAGTTTTATGGATGCATACTTGGGATACAATCAAATTCCGATGTATGGGCCGGATGAGGAGCATACGTCCCTCATTACAGACAGGGGGCTGTATTGTTACAAAGTTAAGTCTTTCGGCCTCAAGAACGTTGATGCAACCTACCAATGATTGGTTAACCGAATGTTCTCTGACCAGATTGGGAGAACAATGGAGGTTTATGTGGACGACATGCTAGTCAAATCCCAGGTCACCTCAGAGCACATTGCGCATCTCGCTGAGATGTTTAACATCCTCCGGCTGTATAAGATGAAACTTAATCCTCTCAAGTGTTTATTCGGAGTATCATCAGGAAAGTTCCTGGGGTACATGGTTAACCAGCGGGGGATAGAAATAAACCCCAAGAAGATTCAAGCTCTGCTCGACATGGAGAGCCCGACCAGCAAAAAGCAGGTCATGTGCCTTAGCGGGTGAATAGCGGCACTTAGTCGCTTCATATCAAGATTAACAGATCACTGCTTGTCATTCTTCAATGTCTTAAAGGCCAACAAGAAGTTCGAGTGGACACTCGAGTGCGAACAGGCGTTCCAAAGCATAAAAGAACACCTCGGGAAACCACCTCTCCTGTCCAAGCCTTTTCCACAAGAAATCCTACTTCTGTACCTGTCCGTTTCTCAGTTCACGGCCAGCGCAGCTTTGATTCGGGAAGAGGAAAAGGCGCAGTGGCCAGTGTATTATACGAGCAAGCGCCTGACGGATGACGAGATGCGGTATCCAAAAATGGAGCGATTAGCCTATGCCCTGCTGATCGCCTCTAGAAAGCTGCGACCTTACTTCCACGCCCATACTATCCATGTGATGACTAATTACCTACTTAGACAAGTCCTTCAAAAGCCAGAAGCATTGGGTAAATTACTTAAATGGGCCATGGAATTAAGTCAGTTCGATCTTAAGTATAAGCCGAGATCGATTATAAAGGGCAGGCAGTTACTGACTTTATCTCAGAATTTTCTTATCTTCTGAGCAAGCAACAGCCTGGTGAAGCCATTCAGGAAGATATTCAGAACCTGTCGACCTGGAGCCTCTACGTCGACGAATCATCGAACAAAAAAAGGGCCGGTGTCGGTCTCCTTCTTTTGAGCCCCGAAGGGGCTCACATTCATGGCATTCTTCTGTTCGGATTTAAAGCGACCAACAACGAGGCTGAGTATGAAGCTCTGCTCGCCGGGTTACGGTTGGCCAGAGAAATGGGCGTAACCGCGATCAGTGTGTACAACGATTCCATGCTGGTCGTCAACCAAATTTTGGGGGAATATCAAGCCAAGGAAGAGAACATGGTCCGTTATCTGAGAGAAGCCAAGGCCGCACTCGAGCTGTTCAAACATTTTAAAATCACTCAGATTCTCAGAGACAACAACTCTGTGGTGGACCCCCTGGAAAGGATAGCCTCGTCGTTGGACTCAGAGGCACCAGATAGCATTCCTGTTCGGCTCGTCGAAACCCCAGGTATCAGCCCGAACAAACAGGCCGTGAATGCGACTCATTCTGATTCCTGAATGACTCCCATTTTTCTGTACCTCAAGAATGGGATCTTGCTGGACGATAAGGTCGAGGCAAGGGTCCTGCGAACAAGATCCGCTCGCTATACCCTCATCGGGGACCAGCTGTATAGGAGAGGATTTAGTGCCCCTCTCCTTCGATGTGTAACCAGCGAAGAAGCGGACTACATTATGAGGGAAATTCATGAAGGGATCTGCGGTAATCACACCGCCGCGCGATCTCTTGCAAACAAAGTTGTTCATCAAGGGTACTATTGGCCTCGAATTCAAGACGACGCTTACGACTTTGTCAAGAGATGCAATAAATGTCAGCGGTTCGCAAGCATACCGCGAGCTCCCTCCCACGAACTGATAACTATGACTAGCCCCTGGCCTTTTTCCATGTGGGGGATCAATCTCATTAGCCCCTTTCCAGTTGGAAAAGGGGGAGTCAAATATGTCGTGGTCGCGGTAGATTACTTCACCAAGTGGGTAGAAGTCGAATCGCTAGCCGCGATCATGACCAGAAAGCTGAAGGACTTCGTTTTCAGGAATATTGTGTGCCGTTTTGGAATTCCTCATACCCTCATTTCAGATAATGGAAAACAGTTCGACAATGAGGAATTCAAATAATTTTGTGACGAGCTAGACATCCATAAGAAATTCGCCTCTGTGGCAAGACCGCAAGAAAATGGCCAAGTTGAAGCTGTCAACAAAACCATCAAGCACACTCTGAAGGCAAAGCTTGGCGCAGCTAAAGGGAATTGGGCCGACGACCTCCCCGAAGTCCTATGGGTATACCAAATAACTCCAAGGACCTCCACCTCGGAAACACCCTTTTCGCTGGCATACGGGTGTGAAGCAATGATTCCCGTCGAGATAGGAACTGGTTCGTTTCGGAGAGACTTGTACAAGGAGACCGATAACGAAGCACTCATAAGGGCGAGCCTGGACCTTATTGAAGAACATCGTAGCAAGGCTTCGCTAAGGATAGCAGCTTATCAGCAGCGCATGAAGAAGTTCTTCGATTCAAGGGTTAAGCGAAGAGACTTCTAGGTCGGCGACCTGATGTTAAAAGAAGTTCTCCTCGGAACCAGAGAACCAAGTGCTGGAGTTTTAGGACCGAACTGGGAAGATCCGTACTGCATTGATAAAGTAATTAGATCGGGGACTTATCATCTCAAAAGGCTAAACTGTTCCAAGGTACCTCGGGCCTGGAATGCTGAACAGAAAATTGTAAAGGCATGTTATGATCTCTATGTATAATCCATTTCGTGCGAATAAGTTATGTTATCTTTGACTCAATGAATGTAAACGATCGGAAAGAACTCATGTATGATAAAGCGAACAGAAAATTGTAAAGGCAAAAATGTATTTCATTGCTATGGAGTACAGCAGGAAAGAAGGCATGATTACAAGACCTAATCCAGCCCTTACGGGGCTGACCTCCTCATCCTAGGGTTGGTCAGCTGAAGGTTTGTCTGCTGCGTGTCCCGAACCTTCTGGTCAGAAGGTCACCGCTTCATCATCCTCCCGTGCCATGGACATGAGTGTTTCCTGCTAGTCTGTCGGGAGGTCAGACATGTCTAGAAGAGGATTCTTTGGTCGCAAGGCATAAATAGAGTCGATTGCCCATTCGGCAGCCTTGTCCTCAACCTCCTCTGTCAAGGAAGCAACTTTCCCTTGACTCTCCTGAAGTTCAACTTCAAGAGCCTGCCTTAGCTTCTCAGAGGCCTCTCTCTCCTTTTTCTGGTCGCTTTCAGCTCCTGGTCGTTCTCCTCGGCCTGTCTGGAGAGTCTGGCTATGGTCTGCAAGGAGGTCACTTTCAGCTCCTGGTCGTTCTCCTCGGCCTGTCTGGAGAGTCTGGCTATGGTCCTTTGTAGCTCCTTTATCTCTTCTCCCTGTTTCTCGAGCTGCGCTTTCTGGAAATCCACCGTGCGAAGAGCCGTGTTTCTTTCATTCAAATAACTGTTCGCTGATTCGAGAGAGCCGCGTTTCTTTCATTCAAATAACTGTTCACCGATTCAAGAGACAGGTTTCTCTCTGCTTCAGCAGCTTCTAAGTTTCGCTTAAGTACTGCATTCTCTTCCTTTAGGGTAGCACCTCCCTTCGCAACTCCTAGTTGTGTCTTTTCCATGGACATTCTCATGGAAAGAAGAGCCTACGAACAAAAGAAGAAAGAGTTAGATAATCAAAAGAAGTTAAGTCCTCGCCGAGGACAGTTCGCTCACCTTGCTTATATGCTGGATCGATGTGGACATTAGGTCCATGTCGCTGGAACTTACGAACTACTCAAAAGATTCCGAAAGTCCGCATTCCAGCAGGGCATACACCACCAGCTGCAGGTACTTCGATAGGTTCCCCAGCAAGTCCAATACTGATGGACCCTTCTTCATGGCCTCAGTAGCAGTCGTGTCGTCCATAAGCGCCTTGCCCGACTTGCTCGCGTCCGGTTGTGACCTTTTTGGCTGCTCGCCTTCAGATTCAGTCCCCGATTTCTTAGCCTGAATCTGCTTCCTCTTTTTCCGCTGAGCCATGGTTTTCATCCTTGGCCGAGCAGGCGACGGCTGGGCGACCTTCGTGGTTCGCGTTGGTGCGTCCTTTGTCGGTTGTGGCTGGGGCATCCCGGAAGGTCGCGTAGGCTGGCTCGGGGTTGTGCCTTCAGCCTGGGGGACTGTTCGTGCAGCTTCGGCCGCCTTAGCTTTCTTCGTTCGAGGAAAGTTGATGGGCCTTCGACGAGGTTGCTCTGGTTCCTTCGGTGGCATGGTTGTTGCCGCATGCAAGGCGAGGTTAGTGAAGGTATTCAGTTCCACGACCAAGAAAAGAATCAATTAAGGAAACTTACATTGTAACGAAAGAAGAAAAACTTCGTTTCGTAGGCCCCCGCATTGCTGGGATAACTGTGTATCCCGTCGGCAATGGTAGGTCACCTGGACAAGCAATACGAATCCTTGTCCTTGCTCTTCTTCAGATTATACGAGCAGCCGAGCTCCAAGGCTGTCAGTTCACCCAGTCTGTTTTCCCGACATGCGATGTACATTACAACAGCAATGACATACGCGTTCGGGGTCAGTTGCATCGGTGCGACCCCAAAGTGGTTCAAAAACAACCTGATGAAAGGGTGCAGGGGGATAAGTCCTCCACCATTGATAATCTCCTCGGAGATCGTGGCCAAGCCTTTTGATGGGTATCGCGACGAGTGCGTCAGGTCGTGGAATACGTCCACTTCGATGCCGAATTGGCTTATTACCCTCTCAAGTTCTTCCTCGGTGAGTACCGAGAAAACCTCAAGAGGGATGCTAGGAGCACCATGCGGGGACGAGCTGGTTCCCTGCTCAGGTCTGGTATCTGAGGGGTCCATTTTGCCAGTCTGCAAAAGCGACAAGCAGAGGGATTATTTGGTCTCTGTACACTATATTGTACGATGACATGGGAGGAAATAAACTCCCTTAAATCCTAAATAAAAACCCTAGCAATATGGTTTGAGCCGCCATTCGCGGCTCAAACCCGACGCAGACGACTAGTCTCTGATGGGTTACCAGAAGACCGACGCCATTAAATCATGGAAAAAATGAGATGATGGCAAGAAACTCTTACCTCTCGGAGTACGACGATGGTGTCTGCTTCATATGCCGAAAAAATGCAAGTCTAGAAGACAAAGGTTCTTGGCCTGCGAAAATCTTTCGTTCTCTGTGAAAAAGGCTTTGATAACATTGCCTGAGAACGATTTGTGGTTTTTATAGCGCGTGGATTAGCGTTTGGATTTCCTGGAATTGAAACAACACTCGAGCGGTAAAGGTTTCTTACTGTTGATCTTAGCCACGTGTCACTTATCAGCGAGGAAGGGTGAGCGATATGACTGGATGAAGTCAAACTTTCACCTTTCCAGTTGAAAAGCTTAAACGATGGCCATATCTCTCTCAGAGCATTAATTGCGTCTCAAATCTTCATTTAATGCTCTAGAAAGGTGCACCGTTCCAACGCATATTGCATTTAATGTCCGGATAAAGCGCACTGTTTTAGCATGCAAGACATTAAATGTGATTGGCTGGCATTCACCACGCAAGGGGTACACCTGTCAGCGAAGGGATGGCTTCATTGAATGCCTTCCTGTTACCAGAATAAACAGGTGACGTCAGACGAAACCAGGTTGCTCGTCCTTGAGCATGCGAGGTCGCGCTCGTGCAAATGCCGCTCCGACCTACTTTCGAACAGATTAAAGTTTTCAAAAATCATTTAACCGTGGCACGACCTGTAGTTTCCAAGGTTCAATCCTCAAACCTTAAAAACTAGGGGGCTTCTGTTATGCCTAAAGATATAAGGGCTGACGTCAGGACCCTTTAGCCTGCAAAAGTCAGATCATTGGAACAGCCATCGTCTGCGTCTGTCAGGATAGTGGGCGCGCGTCAGGCTTGTTAGGAGGCTGTGGTGCTCCCACGTGTCCAATCCCTACTCTAAATCGCACAAATCACTCTGGAAGGTGGGCAATGTGACATAAAGAAGGATTTGCATGGATAATCCCACCAACTCGCAGATTTAGTGATGATTGCCTCAAGGCATCTGACTATAAATTAGGAATTCATCTCTCATTAAGGGGATTCGCACATTTTTTCACTTAATTAATTACTCTCTCTTTTCTCAGCAGTTGATACCTTGTAATATCATTATAAAGTCAGTCAACTAATAGCGACCTGACCCCTATCATCAATATAAGCATCAGTGGACGTAGGACTTGCTATCTTAGCATCCGAACCACTTTAAAAACTGTCTCCATTGCATTTACTATCTCTCATCCATTACTTTCACGTGTGATTTCGGGGTCCCCTGCAACATTTCGCACGTGCGTTTCGTTGGTGCAAAATCCTGCATCAACATAATATAATGTCATAATCAATGAAGTAACCATTTAATTATGTAATGCACTAATACAGTAATGTTATAATTAATTATGTAATTATACTATAATGTAATGGTATAGGGAATTAAGTAATCATAATATAAATCTTTAATGTAATATTATAATTAATTAAATTTCTAATCATTTAATTAAGTTTGTACTAATGTTTATAATGAAATGTTATAATTGATTAAGTAATTATATTATAAATTTATAATGTAATGCTTAATTAATTAAATTTCTAATTATTTAATTAAGTAATATACTAAATGTTATAACTTATAAGTTAATTAATTAAGTAGTAATCAATTAATGTAATGCTATAATTAATTATACTATAAATCAATTAAATAATTGAAATAAATAACTAAATATATTATTATTCAATCAAATATACCATTTTATTAAAAAATAGTTCTTTTAATAACATTAAAAATTTAAAACACTTTTAATTGGATCATAATTCCAATTATTAACTTAATTAATGAAAACTTTAATATTAATATATTATAATATATTAAAGTTTTTAATATGGTGTAATTTATATGTAATAAGTATAATTGTATTAGTATATTTATTTAATTAGGTTATTCTAAAAATTTAATTTTTTCTATTTTAAATTTTTTTATATGTAAAATAATAGAAACCTCCCATTATTCACATTTCACAAATATTTCATTGCAGTCCAGGTTCCAAAACAGGTTCCAAACAGATTCCAAAATCGGTTCCAAACCAGGTACTCGTTACAGGTTCCAAACAGGTGACCCTTTTTAGATTCTTTTTCCAGGTTCCGGTTCTGATTCCTCCACACACAAGAATCGGAACCGGAATCGAACCGCACAGTGTCGATTTCGGGTAGGTTCCGGTTTCGATTCCGGGTCGGTTTCGGTTTCGGTTCCGGTTCTACCCGCTACCCGTGCTCACCCCTTCACTTGTACATATAAATGCTAAATTTTATTGCCCACACAATCATATAGTAATAGTTCTACTATAAAATACTATAAAACCTAACTTTCAACTAAACAATAAGATCAAATAAATGGGTCCAAACCCTAAAGGATTGGTCTGGTCGTCAAGAAGGTTTACTTTTTTCCTTAAGTTCTTCTTAGGACCATCTATCACAATGACATTGTAACTTACATGGTCCTTTGAGTTTATAAGATATTCAATGAACTCCGAAGATTAGTTAAGATGTGTACAACCAAGCCCGAACACCTCGAATACAAAAAAATAAAAAATAAAAAATAATAATAATAGTAAATGGGTCCATGTAAATGAGTGTTTGTCTAAACTTATAAGCTCTAAAATTAAGTTAATCTCTTTGTTTATAACTTTTTTGAGCTTATAAGTTGAGTTTATAAGCCAATTTTTTTTTTTTTTTTTTTTTTTTTTTTTTTTTTTTTGCTTATAAGCACTCTGCTTATAAGCTAGTTTGACCAATTATATTACCATATTATCCTTATTTAATTTAAAATTTCATAGTATACCTTTATTTAATGTAGTACCATTTTGTCATTTTATATAAAATGTACTTATAAACCACATTTTACCAAACATGTAACTACTTATCAGTCACTTAAGTCTTTAATCAAACACGTAATTACTTAAAATTTCAAATATTATAAGCACTTGTTGTATAAGGTGTGTACAACCGAGTTCGAATACCCCCCTCTCGCCCCCCCCTACCAAAAGAAAATAATAATAATAATAGTAAACTCAAATTGGCAGAGAATATCACTTTCCTCCGTATCTAGAAAACATTAATACTTGGAAAAGAGTCGAATAATTTCATATTTTGGATCCAAAAATGTAGTAAAAGAAAAGGAATATGAAATCGAAAATGTAAACCACGAATCTGGGTTTTGGTTGGCTTGCCTTGAACATGAAGAATGCTCTTTACAGCCCCACATAGATGGTAGAAGCCTTTGGAACCAGCAGCCTTAGCAAGAAAAGAACCAAAACCCTCAATGTAATTGCATTTATAAACCTTCGTCTCCTTCAAGAAACACATGTAGAAATTGTACTTGCTCTAATCATTCCTCAAAGTCCCCTAATTCTTTCATCTTCTTTCAAAACAACTTTTCAGAAATGGCCAACACTCAATTGAAACCAGTTGCATCATTGCTTTTGGTTCTTAACTTCTGCATGTATGTTATAGTTTTAGGCATCGGTGGTTGGGCTATGAATCGCGCCATCGAACATGGCTTTGTCATTGGTAAGCTAAAATAAAAACTTTATGACCCCATTTGACATTTCTATCAGTCTAAGTATGCTGTACATGTGTGAAACTTGCAGGCCCAGGACTTGATCTTCCTGCACATTTCTCGCCTATCTACTTTCCGATGGGCAACGCTGCTACGGGATTTTTTGTGACATATGCTTTGATAGCTGGAGTTGTTGGTGCTGCATCAGTAATTGCTGGTGTTAACCATATTCGTAACTGGAACGCCGATAGCTTGCCATCTGCAGTCACAGCTGCTACCATTGCCTGGTCTCTTACACTCCTCGCCATGGGGTAGGCGCATTTGTTTGATTTTAAATTTATTACTTTCTTACCTACAATGAAAACTGCTTGTTGATGCATAAATATAACCAGAAAATATGCTTCTTTTTGGATACTAAACTTTTAACCTTCTAATATGAATGCAGCTTTGCTTGCAAAGAGATTGATCTCCGCATCAGAAATGCCAAGTTGGTAAGATTAACGAATCCAATTTACTGCACTTTTCTGGGTTAATAAGCAAAGACTGGCTTTTGAATGAAATACTGAGCATAGGTTATTTTTGTGTTTGCAGAGAACACTGGAGGCATTTTTAATCATCCTCACGGTTACACAACTCCTGTACATAGCAGCCATTCATACTGTTGCACCAATGAGGAGATCATAATAAATTCAAGTCCTTTGATGGAAATATCTTGTGCCTTCAATCTTTATTTTGCTAAAATTTGTTTTCCCCTGTGTACTGCCAAGGTATTGGCTGATTGTGGGTGTGGTTAGTATGTAATATGACAGAAACTGTATGAACTAATAAAGGAAAAATGATTTCATTGGCCGTGTTTATATTGTTTCTTCAAAATGACATGTTTGCTCAAACCTCAATAAAGCAACTTATTCTGTTGTCTCTTGGCTTTTCATCACTGCAAGGTTCTTTTATGCTTAAAAGTAATACAGATAAAGTAAACATTTGCCTGTATAACACCACTTTATACTGTTGTGAAACTTTAGAATTTGAACCATATATGGATCACAAACAATAAACTATACTTAATCCCTCAACTAATAGCAGGTTTATCAAACAAGCTTAACACACTTTTTGAAGAATAACTTTGCCCTTCATAGGAAGCCTGCAATTGGCAGATAGCTCAAATGATAAAAATTACACAGATATCAACCATCCAAAGAAGGCAGATTAGTTGCAACCAATTGTAGCCTGCCAAATCTACCATTTCGGCCATAAACGTCTATACTCAGATTCATGCACAATGTCAGCCTTCCCCCAGTAACCATTTCAAGAAATCATTTAACTATGGAAGAAAAACATAAATTTTTCTAAAGAAGCAAATATCCATCTAAAAATTCAAACAATGCCATGAAACTGTTCCATCACGACAGAACTTAAGCACGCACTGGTCTCATAGTAAAATCTGTAATTTGAAGGTCATAAATCCGCCCGAACCCAATGGTAAAGGAAATAGATACAACACACCCCAGGAAAACGCTGCACTGCAAAATTAAATTTAAAAATAACTGTAGCAAAAGCTAGGGACATTGAGTGATTGTCTACCCATGTTCATACTATCACTATGGTAATCATATAATTGTTGTCCACTTAGGTCTCTTTCCCTATTATTCTTCAGAAAAACCTTGAAAAGATTCTCATTTGAAATATCACAAACTCTATAAACCAAATCCTTCCCATCTTTCACATGCTTCTGGTCCATTGAAAACCCATCATGCTCTGTCCCTGCATCATCACAAAACCATAAGGATGTAAGATATTATTCAATTGAATAGTAGATTTGATGAAAACTTCAACCAATACTTTAAAATTTTCACATTATGAGCAACAGAGTAGAAAGTTTATGTTTCAAATAAAACAACCACATTTCGGCAAAGAAACTCCAAATAACAGAAACAGGTCAGAAAACAACAGAAACTTTTCAGCTTCCCAGAGATAATTCTATTTTTCAGGATTCTGGGAACTTAACGTTCTGCACAATTAGCATCCATTAACATTGAGAATGAAAACCTACAAAAAGATTCTAAGGCTGGTAAGCAACCAAGGATGCAAGAGGCCTGAAAGATAAAATTATCCAATACTCTGATAAAGAAACCAGAAATGGATAACTCCTCTAGTGAAAAAGTCTTGGCACAATTAAGATCTAGAACAAGGAAGTATGCTCGTCAACCACATCTTCATTCAAATAGTTTCCACCAACTAGCACTCACATGGGAGGTAAAAAATTTCTTAAATACACGACAAGACCAACTTGAACAAAATAATCATATAAGGCAGCCTCATTTAAAAAATTCTCATCTAGCCAAATCTACTTTCCAAAAATCCAAATTATCAACTCGGTTGCATAGTGGCCTTTTGCAGATGTGCCAGCAGAGAAAGGTGATACAACACTGATAACATATACCACATTCAAACAAGCTCTCACGAGAAAGGAATGCAATGATAGAACTCAGATCATTGAAGTTTTCTTGGGAATCAGACATTTGGTAGAGAAGAATGATCTGAGAGAGGAGAGACAAGCAAAATATCTCCTGGTTTACATTTTGCAACAACAGGTGAGAAATTCAATATGTATTGTTTACATTACAGAGCAGTTGGCAAATGCAAATGGTGACCTTTCATCCTATTTCTTAGGAACAAAGCTGCACTTCTTTAAAACAAAGAAAAACAATCAAGATGATTAATATCATAACATCCTGCACGCATATTAACAAGACGGGGTGAGCTGACAGCCAACCACAATGCTCTTCACAAAATTAACCATCTATTTGCCCAATAGGCTTACAACAATATTTAGGGTATGCAGTCAATACAAACACATTACTTCACAACCAAGCACAACGATAACGGACTAATCCATACCACTAGCTATTAACATGACTCAAAAATACATCCCAACAGTTAACTGTCCTAAAATAAAAGGACAGCAAAATATTAACAAAGCCCACAGCTAGTTTATCAAAACATCTTTCAATCTAAGGCACTTAACCAAACTCAACCGTAGCAGCTAACAATACCATTATATAGGGAAAAATAAAAAATTCCCAATCCCTTCCATGAATTTAACATTAACACTTTATCCAACGGAGTTATTTGAAAGAGGGTATCACAAATTACTTTTAACTTCAAAAATATTCCAACCTCGACTTATCTACTAGAGCCCGTTAGCACATCAAGCAATCCACAGCAACCCATCCAGGAGGTTCTTTCAGCCGCTCGTGGAGCAGAAACAAGGAGAGGCTGCATGTCAATTCAATTTTTTCAGTGCACATAACATCAAATTTATGACGAATTGATTTCTACCAAGTAAAGGATAGGGACAATACCTGGTTTTCAGAAGAGTCAGGAATTTTGGAATCTCTTATATTTTCTGCAGCATTACTAGTTTCAGCAATTGGAGCATCCGATGTGGGTAAAACCTTAACCTCGTTTACATTTGCTATAGATCCCACCATAGTTGAAGGTGCCTTAACATTATCCTCTGATATGGGAAAAACTTTGTCCTCACTTCTCTTTGATTCTTCAATTTCCTTCAACCTAGTTTCTACCACATCAGAAGCCAAAGAATTCTCAACAGGATCACTCTGTGCAACAGGAATCACCTCCTCAGTCACAGATACCAGAGGCTTAACGGAATCAACAGAACTAACTGCATCCACAACTGACTTACCAGCCTCCTCAAACGATGCCTCTTCAGTAACCTGGATCACTTCTTCCGGAAGAGACTCAACTGGCTTATTCTCTCCATTACGTGAAATTGCTTCTGAAATTGAACCATAGGCAGACTCAACTGGCTTATTCTCTCCATTACGTGACATTGCTTCTGAAACTGAACCGTAGGCAGCCTCCTCGGTTTTCTTCTCAACCACTTGAGACTCATCATCTGAACTACTACTGCTGCTAGAGCTCCCATCATTTGACTCCTTTGGCTTAATGTCAATAATTTGGCTCTCCGAGTCCTCCTCAGATCTCAATTCCCTTTCCATTTTAATAGCATCATCATCTTGGATTTCGACTTTCTCGGCATGTTCAACATCTCCAGTAACTTCCTCCATGGACTTGTTCTCAGAGTCAAATGATCGAACAGATGACGGATCCCTCTTCTCCAATTCTTCTATATTCTCTTTAAATGGATGTGGCTGGTCATGATGCTCCTGAGATGCAGGGGAATTAACCTCACCACCATCGCTCTCCCTCTCATCTTGGCTTTTGGGATCATTATTGCCTAGAACCATTTTGATTCAATTCAATTCAATAACAATAATGTCAATCAATTACAAACCACCCAATAAATAATCAAAACACACTCCCTAAACCAATTTCCCAAACAGTATCCAAATAGAAAACAGAATATTATATATATCGACAAAAGACTTCGAAACAAACTTAATTCATACTCATCAAGACTATCTGGCAAACAAAAGAAAAGCAAAACCCATCAACCCACCAGAAAAGAACACAAAAGTAAATGATGCTGTCCAGATAAACAAGAAAAAATAATCAATACCCACAAATCCAAATGATAAAATAAGAAAGAAAAAGTGGACTAAAATGATTGAGTGACAGATTGTCGTGATGGGGCTAAGTACTTAAAAAAGTGAAAAAGTAAAACAAAGAAAAGAAAAATATACCTAAAGGGTTGCTCAAGCACGCACTGGTCTCATAGTAAAATCTGTAATTTGAAGGTCATAAATCCGCCCGAACCCAATGGTAAAGGAAATAGATACAACACACCCCAGGAAAACGCTGCACTGCAAAATTAAATTTAAAAATAACTGTAGCAAAAGCTAGGGACATTGAGTGATTGTCTACCCATGTTCATACTATCACTATGGTAATCATATAATTGTTGTCCACTTAGGTCTCTTTCCCTATTATTCTTCAGAAAAACCTTGAAAAGATTCTCATTTGAAATATCACAAACTCTATAAACCAAATCCTTCCCATCTTTCACATGCTTCTGGTCCATTGAAAACCCATCATGCTCTGTCCCTGCATCATCACAAAACCATAAGGATGTAAGATATTATTCAATTGAATAGTAGATTTGATGAAAACTTCAACCAATACTTTAAAATTTTCACATTATGAGCAACAGAGTAGAAAGTTTATGTTTCAAATAAAACAACCACATTTCGGCAAAGAAACTCCAAATAACAGAAACAGGTCAGAAAACAACAGAAACTTTTCAGCTTCCCAGAGATAATTCTATTTTTCAGGATTCTGGGAACTTAACGTTCTGCACAATTAGCATCCATTAACATTGAGAATGAAAACCTACAAAAAGATTCTAAGGCTGGTAAGCAACCAAGGATGCAAGAGGCCTGAAAGATAAAATTATCCAATACTCTGATAAAGAAACCAGAAATGGACAACTCCTCTAGTGAAAAAGTCTTGGCACAATTAAGATCTAGAACAAGGAAGTGTGCTCGTCAACCACATCTTCATTCAAATAGTTTCCACCAACTAGCACTCACATGGGAGGTAAAAAATTTCTTATATACATGACCAAGACCAACTTGAACAAAATAATCATATAAGGCAGCCTCATTTAAAAAATTCTCATCTAGCCAAATCTGCTTTCCTTCTCACCTAGCCAAATCTACTTTCCAAAAATCTAAATTATCAACTCGGTTGCATAGTGGCCTTTTGCAGATGTGCCAGCAAAGAAAGGTGATACCACACTGATAACATATACCACATTCAAACAAGCTCTCATGAGAAAAGAATGCAATGATAGAACTCAGATCATTGAAGTTTTCTTGGTAATCAGACATTTGGTAGAGAAGCAAGATCTGAGAGAGGAGAGACAAGCAAAACATCTCCTGGTTTACATTTTGCAACAACAGTTGAGAAATTCAATACGTATTGTTTACATTACAGAGCAGTTGGCAAATGCAAATGGTGACCTTTCATCCTATTTCTTAGGAACAAAGCTGCACTTCTTTAAAACAAAGAAAAACAATCAAGATGATTAATATCATAACATCCTGCACGCATATTAACAAGACGGGGTGAGCTGACAGCCAACCACAATGCTCTTCACAAAATTAACCATCTATTTGCCCAATAGGCTTACAACAATATTTAGGGTATGCAGTCAATACAAACACATTACTTCACAACCAAGCACAACGATAACGGACTAATCCATACCACTAGCTATTAACATGACTCAAAAATACATCCCAACAGTTAACTGTCCTAAAATAAAAGGACAGCAAAATATTAACAAAGCCCACAGCTAGTTTATCAAAACATCTTTCAATCTAAGGCACTTAACCAAACTCAACCGTAGCAGCTAACAATACCATTATATAGGGAAAAATAAAAAATTCCCAATCCCTTCCATGAATTTAACATTAACACTTTATCCAACGGAGTTATTTGAAAGAGGGTATCACAAATTACTTTTAACTTCAAAAATATTCCAACCTCGACTTATCTACTAGAGCCCGTTAGCACATCAAGCAATCCACAGCAACCCATCCAGGAGGTTCTTTCAGCCGCTCGTGGAGCAGAAACAAGGAGAGGCTGCATGTCAATTCAATTTTTTCAGTGCACATAACATCAAATTTATGACGAATTGATTTCTACCAAGTAAAGGATAGGGACAATACCTGGTTTTCAGAAGAGTCAGGAATTTTGGAATCTCTTATATTTTCTGCAGCATTACTAGTTTCAGCAATTGGAGCATCCGATGTGGGTAAAACCTTAACCTCGTTTACATTTGCTATAGATCCCACCATAGTTGAAGGTGCCTTAACATTATCCTCTGATATGGGAAAAACTTTGTCCTCACTTCTCTTTGATTCTTCAGTTTCCTTCAACCTAGTTACTACCACATCAGAAGCCAAAGAATTCTCAACAGGATCACTCTGTGCAACAGGAATCACCTCCTCAGTCACAGATACCAAAGGCTTAACGGAATCAACAGAACTAACTGCATCCACAACTGACTTATCAGCCTCCTCAAACGATGCCTCTTCAGTAACCTGGATCACTTCTTCCGGAAGAGACTCAACTGGCTTATTCTCTCCATTACGGACAGGCTTCTTGAATGAACCCGTAGGCAGCTCCTCGGTTTCTTCTCAACCACTGACATCATCATCTGAACTACTACTGCTGCTAGAGCTCCCATCATTGACTCCTTTGGCTTATGCAATAATTGGTCTCGAGGCCTCCTCAGATCCCATTCCTTTCCATTTTAATAGCATCATCATCTTGGATTTCGACTTTCTCGGCATGCAAACATCTCCAGTAACTTCCTCCATGGACTTGTTCTCAGAGTCCAATGATCGAACAGATGACGGATCCCTCTTCTCCAATTCTCTATTTCTCTTAATGGATGTGGCTGGTCATGATGCTCCTGAGATGCAGGGGAATTAACCTCACCACCATCGCTCTCCCTCTCATCTTGGCTTTGGGATCATTATTGCCTAGAACCATTTTGATTCAATTCAATTCAATAACAATAATGTCAATCAAGTACAAACCACCCAATAAATAATCAAAACACACTCCCTAAACCAATTTCCCAAACAGTATCCAAATAGAAAACAGAATATTATATATCGACAAAAGACTTCGAAACAAACTAATTCATACTCATCAAGACATCTGGCAAACAAAGAAAAGCAAAACCCATCAACCCACCAGAAAAGAACACAAAAGTAAATGATGTGTCCAGATAAACAGAAAAATAATCAATACCCCCAAATCAAATGATAAATAAGAAAGAAAAGTGGATTAAAATGATTGAGTGCCAGATTGTTGTGATGGGGTAAGTACTTAAAAAAGTGAAAAAGTAAAACAAAGAAAAGAAAAATATACCTAAAGGGTTGCTGTTATCGTTGTTGTTGTTGAAGAGCTGGTGTTGGTTGTTATTGGTGGTGGGGCTCTGTCCCTTCTTTTTTTCAGCAGCTTTTCTCCTCTTCGACATGACGGCATAATTAATTGATTCTAGGGGGTAACACACACACACAAACACACAACAAAACAAGTAAATAGAAATTAGAGAGGGTCTGTTGTGTTTCAGTAGAAAAGAGATCGTAAGGCGTGGTTTGACTGGTTTAAAAGGGTAGAGAAATAGAAAGATTAGGATCTATTGAGATTTCATAAGGCAAAGCAATATAGTACCAATCTCAAAATGAAATTATGGCGTTATTTGTGGAAGTGAGAGCGATTGCTAGATTCTCTCCCTGTGTGGTGGGGTATGTGTATTTGTGTATGTCTTCTCTCTCGACTCTACCCACGTTTTTTTGTTTGTCTCTCTCTATTTTTTGACATCTGTATTCAAACACTGGCTGTTATTTAACTTCATTTACGCAAATTTTCATCTTTTTTGCCGTTATTTCAATTTTTTATTCTATTTACTTTTCTTTTTTGTGACCGGGATTAATCGAGTTTATTTACGGTGTATTCAACTAATCTTTTAAGTCGAGGTTTTAGAATTAAGATAAGAGTTCTAATGGTTACCTTGTAATAAGAGGGTTCGAACTCAAGACTTATCAAACTACTCGACCATTTAAGAACTTAACTTTTTATACTATACATTTGGATTTAAATTTTAAGAAATTTTATGAAAATTCATTTAATTTGAATATTTCTGATATAGTTTATGTATTTATTTCATTTAATAGAAATTGTTTAACAAGAAGGTAACTTACCAAAAAATTATAAGAATAAGGAATTAATTGATATCAAATTTTCATGATTTTATTACCAAATATATTATATTTTATATAAATTAAGAAATTAAAAGGAAACAAAAATTGAGAAATGAGAATGAGGATGGGTGGGGCAAATATGGCCAAAAATGATGCGGGTTAAGAGGGAAAGTGTGAGTGGTTGAAATCAGGGAGGTTAATTAATGTTTGTTGTTGTTTCTCTAGATGATTGATTTCTTGTTATATGATTATTATTATCATTAATTGAATTTACAACGCCGTCACGTGTGTCGGCATTCTTAATTATTATTTTAATTCAGATTAAAAAAAAAAAAAATTTTAAAAGTTTCGATGGGGATCTGGTTCTGGCCCATCTGATTGGTTGGAGGGATCTCATTTTGAAATTTAAGTCTTAAAGTGATTGAGTGACAAAAGTACTTATTTATTATTTTATAAATCAAATTAAAATTATTTCAGAAACATTAAACCGTTATTAATATTATTTTTAAATTAAGCTAATAATAATAATAATATTGGATTTGAATAATAATTTATAAAATATTGTAACTCTGGTAATTTGTGTGATTATTATTATTTATTTTATAGAAATATAAGTCCATGATTCATTGATTGGTTGCAGCAAAGATATGGGGGCGGAAATAGACATTAATGAATTTGTAGTAATTAATAACTACACCTAATATCTGCCTGCTATATTTATGGGGATTGAGTAGGGTGGTTGGTTTCGGGTACCCTGTATTTTTTTTAAGGAATCAGAATCGAAACTGATCAGTTCCTATGATTTGGAATCGAAATCGACTGGTTCTTGTTCTTAGAAACCTGAAACTAGAACATGAAACATAGGTTCTGTTTCTAAGTATCCAGGTTAATTTCAATTACCCCTACTTTTAAAAAATGATAAATCACCCCTAATAGTTTATAAAAATTACAATTCAATCCAGATCTATTCGAGTACCCGGACCTCTGTTCCGGTTTCGGTTCCTGATTCCAAAACTATAGGAATCGGAACCAGACTCGAGAATTCCCAGTTCCAATTTTCCAGAACCGGAATCTGACCCTAATGGGGTCAATTCCGGTTTTGGTTTTGGTTTTACACTTTACCCATGCTTACCCCTAGGATTGAGGTATTAAGAAATAAATAGGGAATTTTTTTTATGGATTATTGGCTTGAGGTTTCAGTTGTTATCACTCACATCCCAAAGTATGAAAATTATTGGCCTTAATTGATAGAATTCTTTTGTCTAGTCTATTTCATTTCCCCCCTATAAGATCAATTAATATAACGCTCATCCATTTTGTTTTAAAAGTATTGATGCGTGCCAAGCGCAAATAAAAATTAAATTACTCTACTCACAACTTGTAATCATAGTAAATACAGGTCGATCCACAGAGACTAGCTAATCATATTACCTAACTTAATATCATAATGGATTAATGAAATAAAAGAGGGGGGAAATTTTATTTCAAAAATTAATTGACACAAGAGTAATTACTACTAACATGAATTAAGTAAAGAAGATTTAATAAAAAAATGATTTCGACTCAAGGAAATTACCCACGGTTGCAAACTGATCACTGAGTTCTAATATATATTGTTCTTTAATTAAATATTTAACCAAAGATTATCAAGAAGTCAGACAATCTTTATCTTCCCTAAGTTCATTAATCTAAGCCCAGCACACAAATTAATTCTTATCAGTAAACCACTTGGTATTACGTAATCCTTATGAATTTACTGATAGCATTACGAATTAGGAAGTAGTTAAAGATGAATAACAATCAAACAAGTGCCAGATTATTTAATTCATTCCATGTTTCTTTTAAACAATCAACAAAAGCATGGATCACAATTGTTTTGCTTAACTAGTACTCTAACTAAATATTATAACAATTACGGATTACAAATTCAGTTTAGCAATCAATCGCACAATCAATCAATTAACAGGCCTTTTTAATCAATTAAATCATGCAACCATAATGAATAAAACAAAGAAACACAAATATACGAATAGAAGAATAACTAAGATTAAGAACAAAGCTTACAATTATGCTAACCAGATTGGTGTTTCCTTGAATCGAACTAAAGAATTTAGCCCAACATGATGAGATGGAAGGCACAAAGAAAAGGAAAAAAAAATTGCGTGCTGTCTCCAATCTCCCAAAACCCCAGCAGCCTAAAAAATTCTATTTTATATCCCAAAGAAATGTATCAAGACTTCCTTTTAAAAGCCAACTCCTAAAATTAAGGCAAATAACCAAACTCTTTTAGGAAAACACTTCTTTCTCTCTCTTCAAACCCGCCCTTAATTTATGCAAGTGAAATTCCAGCTCATACACACAAATTTCCAGCCCTCCAGACTTATATTGAACTCCCTCTTGAAGTTGGACCAAGTCTTTATATGAGCCATACAAAAATAATCCAAATCGGCTAAGGATTAAAGCTTCTGGGCTAAAGCCGTAACTTCCAAGCCAGTTTTAGATAGGACAACAAGTTTGCTGGACTTCAACCCCCTTATAATAATTGTAGTTCAGGATGTTTAATTCAATTTGCGCTTTTGAATCATCTCATTTGAGTTCCGAAAACTCTAGTTATGCCCTTTTAAAGCTCCAGTGGTCAGATAGAAATTCTACTCCAACTAAGATTCGATTTTAGTTTTCAGCTCTGACTTTACACCAACAATTGGAGACTCAAATGAGTCGTTTTTGGACGTGCCACCCAAACTTGGAAAACTGTAGATGTCTACTTTAACTTCATAGGTGGTCCACAAACCAAACTGTAAGTCTAAGTCCATAAAAAATCTGCAAACAACCCAAAACATCCAAAAGTAAAAAGGTTGGAAACTTCTGATTTTAAGTATATTTACTAACTCTTAACCACAAATGCCTTATACATAAAAATCATTGCAAATAGACACCATAAGATATTAAACATGCCAAATAAACTAAATGCAAGAATAATAAAAAATAAAAAATTATAAGTCTATCAAGTATTAAAAACACCTTTGTTTTATTTACCCCCTATAAGTCTATTTTACCCTTTCCTGACTTAATAACTTAACAAATTTCTTAAATCTTTTACTCAATAAATATCCAAATCCACAAAATAACCTTATACATATAATTATATCATCCCAGGGAAGGTTACGCATTTATATAACACATTTAAACGAACATTTAGTTAAAAAAAAAAACACCAATTAAATTAAAAAAATATTGTTTGGTAAAATTAAGCCTTTTCCTTAAAAAATAATTAAAACAATAAATAATAATAACTTATGTCGAAACTCTACTATTTTAATGTTTTATAGAAACAATATGGTACGAGGAATAAAAAATATTTTTTGAGTTGGTAAGTGATGGGAATGAATAAAATAGACTTTCAATTTTAAAATTGAATGTATTGACTCAAGGAGTCACCACACTCTTATTTTGATGATAACAAACTTATATATTCCTAAACATTAATATTAGTAACTTACGCTTAAGTGTGTATCTAGATGGCAAAGAATTTTCCAATGCATTTAAAGAGGAAAAAGACCATTTGGATGAAGAAATTGTTATATTCTAAAGTTTTAGGGGGTAAAATGATATTTACTAATATTTGAAAACTTACATTTTACCCCATCCTGTTAAGCGATTGGTCTTTTGGTTGGGCGTCCAGATTGAGCAAAAACAATTCGATCCTTTAGAATGGAACCCTAACATATCTCTAAGGGTAGGGATGTTTTTTAAACTTTTGGAACAAAATGGATGGGTGTGATATTAATCAATCTCATAGGAAGTGAAATAAACCAAATGGGAGAAATTTATCAATTAAGGCCAATGAGGGGAGGTATCGGATAATTCTCCAAATGGGGAGGGAGATCAGGGTAATTATTCATACCTTTGGGGTGAGGAAAAAAACTGAAACCTTATAATAACCCTTTTTAATTCATGGTTGAGAGATTTTGGATTTTGGGCAGGTGTAATTCTAAAGGGCAAAAATGTAAATTTAGTTTGAATATTAAAAAAGTCATGGGTTTGAAGTCAGTTTTTACATTAGTAACATTACCTGTAAAGGTATCCAATAATGTGTTTAATTATTTTACTATTTTTTAAAAGTAAAATGATTATAACACAAATTTTAGAGTAATTTAATAACTTAAAAGTTGACATTTAAAAATAAATAATTCTAACTTTTCTTTTAAGTTCATTTGATTGAATTAAATCCATTGATCAATAATTTGTGTTATAATCATTTTATTTTTAAAGAATAGTAAAATTTGTGTTTACCATTCTTTAAATATCATTCTAATAAAAAAACGTTAAAAAAGGATTAAGAATGACAAAATGCTTACCGATTGATTTGAGTTAAACAAATCTATTTTGTTGGGACTGTTGTTTTTGGGAAGGGCCATTTCTATTAAAACAAGATTGATAAATTTATTTTTGAGACGAATATTGCAGTAACAATATTTTTATTTATCTCTCAATTTCATTCTAACGTGTTTAAATATGATAAAAAGATGACAAATTATAGATACATTTTCATTTTCTGTATTTTTTTTTTCACATAAATAGAGGATGAGAAACGAAAAAAACAGAGAGTTTTTAGCATTTCATAATTATGTGTCAATATAAGAACTTAAATACTTAAGATTATGTCTTTGATAAAGCTTGCATATATTCAAGTATAATTAATCACAAAATACTGTTTAATAAAATATAATGACGTTAATTGAAAGTAATATACACTTTTATTATTTTATTTTGAATAAAGTATTTTTCCGTTGGGAATGATTTTACGAAAATTTGGATTTTTTTTTTTTTTTTTATACATATATAGGCCTAGTGTAAATTTACTAGGGGTGTGCAAGAAATTCGCGTAGAACCGGCATCAGCGGGTACTTGGGTTTTGGTTCTGATTCCAAATTTGGTGGAACTGGCATTGTGCAATTTTGGTTCCACCACTTCAAGAATCGGGAACTGAACCAGAACCGGGTTTCGGGTACTCGGGGTGGAACTGATTTGAGAACCGGCAAGGGGATCGGGTGACGACCATAATACAACCAACACATACAAACATCCAACACTAAGCAACTGAGATTAGAAAACCGATGGTGTGTGGTGGAAACAATGTTGTAAAAACGAACAATCGGAAAACCCAACAAGAGACGAATGTCGATCGACAAGCTGAGGATGCTGATGTTGGTGACAAAGATGATTGTCAACGTCAAAATCGATCAGCATCTGGCCAAAAAACTAAACAGTCACACAAACCCTACAGGTGATAGAAAGTGATCAGCGAGCTGGGGATGATGATGGTGGGAGCGATTTTGTAGAGTAGGTAATGAGGATGTTGATCGTTGTGACAAAGTTTATTGTTGACATCGAAATCGATTGGCATCTATCCAGAAAACCGAACAATCACACGAACCCAACAGGGATGGTGGTTAGCGATTAACTAGTGCACTCGAGTGGAGAAGCAAGGGGTTTTGGTGAGGAAGAGAATGAGATGTTGATGGTGATGTCAGGGTGGTCCAATGACGCTGGAATTAGATCAAATCAACCTAAGAACAACAGTTGTGAAGATGGAGAGACAAATTTTTGAGAGTTGGATACCCAAAATTGGAACTTGTATTTCAGGTTCCGATTCCATGGGATTTTGGCGGGTATCCGGACCCACCGACCCCTAAAATTTACAATATTTATCCTTTTAAATGTGTTATCTATGTTTTTATCTAATTATTGTTGGGTCCTCTTCATGTTAAAGGGACAAATTCAAAATATTAATAAAATGTTAAAAGATAAATATTACCCCACCATTTAAAGACCTTAACAATTTATTATTAAAAGTTATTTACTTAAATTATAAGATAATAATCCTTATTTACTATTTCAAACTTTAATAACATTATAAAGACGTGTTAATATAACCATTATTGTACGATATAGAATTAATTTGTTCTTATAGATGCATCTGGAATTAGCAAAAATATGAAGGGTAATATAGATGCTCAAAAGTCATAAATATTTAATCTTAAGATAATACAATAATTAAAGCATTTAATGATCTGATTTAAATGTGACAACATTCATGCATCTTCATAATTACATGAAAAAAGCAAAAGTCACAAATGGTTTCATTTCAAAGTTTGAAAGTTAGATTGACGGTTGGTAATGCATTTTGACAAATACCCTAAAATCCGCATTAATTTATTTATAATGCCTCAAAGATGATTAATTAACCCATAAATAATATATTAATTATGGGTCATGTTTGTAATATATTACATAAGATATTATACGAATTCTTAAATAATCATCGAAATTTTTTATAATTAAATAATTGTAAAGAAAAATTTAAATTTAGTTATTTTTTAATTATTTTCATAACATTAATACACTTAAAGAAAAAAAAATAAATCCCTAGGTGGTCGAGTGATTCGATAGAGACTCTTGGACGTATTATTCAAGAGATTCTGAGTTTGAGTCTTTTCTCAGTTGCTAATAGGGGTGATCATTAGAGCTCTTACTTGATCCGTAGTTACAGGGTCATGAGAGATTAGTTGAGGTGGACGTAAGCTGACCGGACACCTTGGACATAAAAAAAAGAAAAAAAAGAAAAAAGAAAAAAATGAAGATGGGCCAGGTGGCAAAAGATGGGGCAGGCCCATTTCGGATCCAATTTCTCAAATGGGTCTACAGGCTCATGGGTCTTAAATCCATATGAGCAAAATAAACTGGAAACATAATCGAATAAGAAACAGGAAATTTTTTGCTATGACAAAATCCAAATCCCCAGCTTACAAGAAGTGGAGAATCTTCAGTTGGAGTTTACACATACAAAGGAGTTTCATTATTCTTACTCGGCGGTCAGATCTGATTCGTTTTTGCAATTTATCAAATGGATGCTTTGAGGAGACAAGCCAGCAAGCTCAAAGAGCAAGTTGCCAAGCAACAACAGGTGACGTATCTTCTCATTTATGTTCTGAATCTCTCGTTTTGGTGTTGGATTGTTGTCAGTCCGCTGTTTGGTTGCTTAGAAAATGTAGGACAAGAGAATTATACCTGCAATTTAATTATGCCTTTTTCCGAGTTTCGTTAGAGTTTAAATGTCTGTAAAACTTTATGCAATTATGAATGAAAAGAATATGGAACTTTTGATGTGGATTCAATTTATGTTGTACTGCCACTGGAAGTGTGATGTCAGTTGAAGAAACTTTATGGATCTTAGAAATATTGGATTTGTTGACGCACTTCTTAATGCCACACGTTAAGCTCTCTGAAAAACGAAAAAAATTGATTATATCAATGCACTTTATATAAAAGATGACTAGAAAACATTTTGCAATACATTAATTTCATTAAAATTTTGTAATTTATGGTGTTAACATGTGAGCTTATGACACACGATTAATAATTCAATATAACTGAAGAAATATTTATTGAATATCGTGGTGAAATATTTGCTAGTTATTACTTGTTAAAGATCGTTAAAGGCGAACTTATTGAAAGATTTTTAACAATGCACGGTTTTTGCAGTTTTGGCAGTTGTTAGATAAGTACAAAATGTGCTCATATTTCAGCTGGAAATGTGAGATGATGCAATCTTTATTTTGGAAAATAAGGGATAAATCATGAGGAATCAAACTTAAGCACTTAGTATTTCTTAATATATTTCTTCTGCTTTAAGTTCAACATGAATACGCTTCATTGAATCGATAACTTTTAATAGAAAGTATGTGTAGTTGGTTTCTATTCTTGGCAATTTATGTTATTTTCTAGTTGCATGTTTTGATTAAAGAAAAGTTGAAAGTTATCTGTGGTTTATTTATTTATATGCTTCAATTCCAGGCTGTAATAAAGCAATTTGGTGGGACTGGTTATGAAAGCTCAGATGTAATGGTTATCGATGAGGTTGAGTTCCATAGACATCAACAGCTGGAGAAACTTTACAAGTCCACTCGTAGAGCAAGGGTAGAGATGCTTTTATTGTTTATAATTATGTTCTCATATGATTGAAGATTGGGGTTCACGTTCTTTGGATTTCTTTACAAAATGATTACTGATTGGATATGGATATGATGTTGAATTGATGTCTGGATCTGTGTTAGTTCACTATTTCTCTGAACTTCTTCTTTTGTTGTTGTAAGATGTTGGGATTGCTTCAATTTGTTATTCTCTTCAGAACAAAATTGTATCTGTTAGATTGGTTTTCTTAATGTATATATGCACTTTTCAGGAATTCCAGAGGGAGCTTGTTAAAGCTGGAGAAACATTTACTGCCTTAGGGTATAGGCATATTGAAGCAGGTGAAATATCAATTTGCACTTTTTGCAATTGCAGTGTGTTTCATAAGAAAATATAATATTGGGTTGCTGTGACCATGCAATTTTCTTTGATAGCACTAGTTTTTCTGATAAAAAATTTCTAAAAGTAATATTTGAACTTTATGGTGGTTAGGAACCAAGTTGTCTGAGGATTGCTGCAAATATGGAGCAGAGAACAATCAGAACATCAATGAAAACATTCTTGCTAAGGCTGCAGCCATATATGGTGATGCTCGCAAACATGTAGAAAAAGAGCAAGAAGACTTTAATAGACTACTATCTTCACAGGTTAACTTCTATTAATATTTGTTTAAATTTTTAAATTTGTTTGTTATTTGTTTGAAATCTTCTATCCAGTATATGTTAATTTTATAAAATTACAGTTCAAAGACTGAGATAATAAATTGTCTTGGATCTCCTTGAGATGATGCCTAGGCGCTCATTTTGTTTATAAGTTATCATCCTCTGATTCTAATAATTGATATTTTACCAGTGGAGCCATGCTTTCTGCTTGTGCAGTGGTAATTCTGTTGGTAAAATATAAAAGTTGATGTTTTGGATCATTTCTGTCAGTTTGTGATTTCATATTTTTAATATTAGGTACAAAATGGGCTAATTAAATAATCAGTATTGGACATAACATTACACATATTAATTAAATCTGGCTTCTAACCTAAGTGGTTTAGTTTAGGCATAGATGCCAGTAGTTTTCTGAAAGCAGTTAAGGTGGAATCTACCTCTACATGGACTAAACAAAGGACTGAATTTTTTGGGGCAGATATTTTAAGCTCTCGAAAACCATTGAAAAGTGTTACTGTTGGCAATCAGTATAGCTTCATTGAGTTTTTCTAATCAGGGAACTGAAAACTCTTTCTTTATACTGTCCAACAATCAATGCACTTGAAGAAAATAAATTTGTTGTATGAGCTAGTAATGTAATGCATGAAAGAAAAATGTGTATTTCTTGTCCAAGTTTGTCCATAGCTGAAGCCTACTTTTAGAATATTGTGATGTTTAGTGTAGCATACAGATTTGGTGTTTATATTTTCACGCAGTTAGTTTACTGCTTCACTTCGATCATACTTAGGATACAGTTGATTAATTACGAATGCCTGTTAAAGTTTCTCTAGAAACTAGTTTTGTTATATCCATTGAAAAATAAAGACCAGGAGATGAATATTTTCCTATGTTTTCAGTTTTTGGATCCCTTGAGAGCAATGACTATTAGTACTCCTCTGGAAGATGCTCGTCATCTTGCTCAACGTTATGCACGGATGAGACAGGAAGCAGAGTTACAGGTAATCAAACGATGAGAATCCTCTATGTTGATTTCATGTTATTTTGATAGTCATTATCTGTAATCCTCATTTCATGCTTCCTACTCATTCTTTGCTATGGAAACTCATACACATGTTGAATACAAAAAGCAAACAGGCATCAGAGATATCTAGAAGACAAATACGAGTAAAGGAGGCTCCAATTCCTGAAAATGTTGCAAAGCTGCATGCAGCTGAATTGAGGATGCAGGAACTGAAAGCAAACATGGCAGTTCTGGGTAAAGAAGCTGCGGCTGCCCTTTCTGCTGTTGAAGCACAGCAGCTAAGGCTGACTTTTCAGAGGCTTGTAGGAATGGTATCTTGGCACATGCCCATCAGAAGTTTTAGTATTAAAGCATGTCGTCATTTCTGGGTTTGTTGATATTCATGTTTGAACTTTTGGTTTTGAAGGTTGAAGGAGAAAAAAATTACCATTTAAGAATCGCTGCTATTCTTGGAGATGTTGAAGCTGAGGTTAGTTTGAGATTTCGTGGCTTGCAATAAATTTTTTTTTTTTTTTTTTTTTATTCCATTTTAGCAACATAAGCTTATGTGTGGGGCTTGTTACTTTTGCAGATGGTGTCAGAGAAACAGCGCAAAGAGTCTGCTCCTCCTGTGATTCCATCAGAGACCTCCTCAGAGAAAGCAGTGTACTTCTTGGCAGAAGTAAGTTTCTTATGCCTTCTCTTGCACTTTTAAGAGCATGCTTCCAAGTTTTTAGGAAATAAGTTCTGTATGACTGTCTTATTCCTAAATATTATATCTTGAGGGGGCGTTTGGTTAGGGGTATGTGGGATTACTGGGGTTAAGTCATCTTATATTACTTGATTACTATGTTTAGTTATCAAGTAATATAAGATATCGATAATCTTCAAATACCAATAGTAACCACTATTGGTAATATTAGAGGTAATCTGATTACCTCCATTTTCTTAGGTATTCTAAGATTACTGGGGTTATCTTTTTTTGTTACAATTCTATCCCTTATTAATAAAATTTTAGGACAATAATGCCCTTATTTTTAAATTTATTTACATGAATATGACTTTTACTATTTCACCCCAATTAATTAACTTTTTGGACAAAATTACCCTTAAATTCAAAACAAATTGCAGCCCACCCAAGCCACCACCCTCATCCACCTGCCGCCACCTGCTGCCGGCAACCACCGTTGCAGCCACTGGAACGGTGCACGAAAGGCCGAAAATGGCCGCCGTGCGCCGATATGGCCATTTCTGGCCAGATAACTGGCTGTCAAAGGCCAGATCCGTCATCGATCTGGCCATCAATGGCTAGATTTGTCACGTCTGGCCATTTCCGGCCAGATCTTTGGCTGGAAATGGCCATACGGCGCACGGAGGCCATTTCCTGCCTTCTGTGCGCCGTTAGGTTACCGGCGGCCGACAGTGGCTGGGTTGGTGGGGGTGCTTTGTTGATTTTTCAAACTTTTATTATGAGGTTGTTTTTGCTAAGTTTTTAAATACAGGGGGGTTATAATAATCCAAATAATAATCAATATTAAAAAATAATATAATAATAATAATATTTAATTAGAAGACAATTCAGTAATTTAAATAACATATCCATCAATTTATTCCTTCCAACCAAACATATTAATATAACATACCCACCAATTAACCAAACACATTTTCCTAAAGATTCCCTGTAATCTTTAAGGTAATCTAACTTTCCAGTAATCCAACATTTCCTGAACCAAACATCCCCTTAGTAATATCCATGTTGAATGGCATCTAAAGGATCAGGGCTCAGCTATTATAGTTATGACCAACAGCTGAGAATTTTTACGGTTACTTGCAAGTGTTAAAATCCCACAAATTTTGGAAGAGAAGATGGTTAAAGTGAGTGGTCACCTGGGAATGCAAGACCTTGAGGGTTCTGAGGATCAGAATGTGGAGACGATTTGTCTAAGATTTTGAGAAAAAGCTCGGTGGGTTGTTGGTAGGTTGCTTTCGTGTTTTCAGAAGATATAAGCAAATTGTTTTGATTAGAGGCAATCAAAATCATAGGATTCTGCAAAAAAAAATATCTACTTTCAGCTCTCAATAGCATTCATCCTTGATGTTGTCCAAGCTGCATCACATATATGATGCTTCTTATTGCATGAATTTTTAAATATTTTGTTTCACCTTTTTGCAGGCAATGCATCCTTTCACTGCTGCATCTGAGAAGGAACTGAGCCTGACAGTAGGGGATTATGTTGTTGTACGAAAGGTTTGTTAAAACTCAATTTCATATTAGTGGCATTCCATTTAATCTATTGGTAGATCCAAGGTATGAGAAATCTCACATTGATCAGAACTGACAAAATAAAATAAAAAAATAATAAATTGATAAATTGTTCATAACTTTTCTACTCTGAAAAATTTGCAAGGCTGTTTCCCTATTCATTTGTTGGCTAGCTTCCAACTCATCCACCATTGGAAGTTTGTGTTATCTGTAAACTGTTCAATGGGTTCACTCTCCTTCCAGGCATGAATCTCGTTTTCTACAACCTAGCTAGTGTCTGGAATCAATAATTGATCAAAAGATCCTCCTCATTTCCAGTTTATATACTTCTAGACGTGCTTTTGAAAAGCAATTTGATCTAATGAAATATTTATCTTTTTTCTTTTAAGTTTTTTGTTGCTTAACCCTTTACTTACCTCATATGGTAGGTTCCCACCAACCCTTTTTGGGTTTAAAACTAGGATCTTGAGATCTGCCTGCATTTTTCAAGACAGGATATGTTTCAAAACAATCATGCAAGGATACATTAGCGGGTTATAGTACCATTGATATTAGATATATAACTTGACGAATATCTCCAGTCCGATAGTGTTTTAAAGACTGGGAGAAACTCTCTTTAGACATTGCTTCCTGTATTTTTCACATTATTCTGCAAGTTGTATTTATTTATTATTGTTTTATGTTTGTCTTTTACAGTTTTCTTGGTATTGCATTAATCATCTATGTGAAACCGTGATTCCTGTCTCCCTCTCATCTTGTTGCAAGTTTCTTTACTGGAGTTGACAAGTTTTTCCTTTCTTGTAGCTGGCAAGTTGAAGATGTCTAGTTGTTATCAAACTTATCAAACTTTCTCTCTAATAACGGAAGAAAGTGTGTTTAATTTTTTCTGATTTGTTCAGCACCAAGAAATACATGTCTATGAACCTTATTTTATTCTATTTGACTAAGTCCTTTTTTATTTTCTACATTCTGTGTCTTCATGACATAATCATTAAGAAGAATAAATACCTATGTAATGAATGTCAAACTTGGTTTAGATGCTAATTTAGTCGCAAAAGAAATAAGATTTGGAGTCTGTCGATTTTCAGTTTGGATTTTGACACACCTATAACTTGCCTGTTCAGAATTGTTAACTCTTTGTATGTGTACTCAGGTGAGTGCATCCGGATGGTCAGAAGGAGAATGTAAAGGTGTAGCAGGGTGGTTTCCATCAGCATATGTGGAGAAGCGCCAGAGACTTCCCACTGAAGCTTACTAGTTTGTACTCAAGCGTTCATCTGATGATCTGATTTGAGAATGACACCTTCGTCTTTTAAATTATGTAATTAAAATGAATCTCGTTTTCTAGGGATTGCGCCATTTGTTGTCTTACAAAATTTTCATTCTCATGCTTCTGTTTCAAGGATACACTACTTATCATGGTCAGGTGTTCATATTCTTTTATTTAATTTTGAAGACAATATTCATGTTCAACCGTTATGCTTTTTTATGTTGTAAAAGACTTTTCTATTTATACTAGGCTGTGCAAAAAATCAGATATCCGATCCGAAAAAACCGGATATCCGAAATTCGGATCGATACGATCGTATTTTAAAAAATCCGAATATTCGGATCGATACCGGATCGAGAATGTTAAAAATCCGGATATCCGACTGATCCGATTTTACAAAACTACGTCGTTTTGAGTGTAACAACTAACAATAACCCTAAGTGTAACACAGTTAACTCAAATCAATTACCACTCTATCTCTCTCACTCGTCTCAGTCTCTCTCGGCTCTCCTGGAAGCCTGTCTCTCACTCTCTCTCACTCTCAGTCTCTCTCTGCTGGAACACGGCACACGCACAGACAAGACCTCACACACCTCTGTCTCTCTCACTCTCAGTCTCTCTCGTCGCTCTACTGCCTCGCTGGAACACGCAGTCACGCTAGTGGCACAGAGTAACAACCTCACACTCTCTGTCTCTCTCCATCAGTCACTCTCTCTCGCTCAACTCTCTCGGTCTCTTTCGCTCGAACACGCACAACGGCCATGTCTCTCGCTCAACTCTATCAGATCTTAGTCTCTCTGACGATTGAAGCCCCAAATCGATCGTAAGTTAATTTCTTTAGAATTTAGAGTTGCTGAATTTTGTTCACGTCATATATCCGTGAGGCTACAATATATTGAATCTACAAATTTGACTACAATAAAACTTTGTTTTTTATATTTAATCTTTATCACCGAAAAAAGTATCTGGTATTGTAGTTTGACCCCTAATCTAATCCACTGGAGAATTTTCATGTTTTGTTTATTGTGGAAGAAGCATGGTTGGTGATAGAAAATGGAAAGGAATATTATGAGAAACTGAAATTTTTTTAATTTGGTTTGTTTGAGATCATTGCTTGCTTGCTTCACCGAAAGGTGAAGTGCTGAGATAGGACAAATTACAAAATCTCTTTAGTGTTTAACTTTATGCCAAGTTAAATTAAGTAATGGTGTGATAATATGTAATACATCTCTTTGGGTTCCAATCATGTCAGGATACACTCAACTATATCCTTCACCATTTGAAGTGAGATTGTAAGTTAGAGTATTTCAGTGTGGTAATGAGCTAATTTGTTGGCAATTGCCTCTAAAAGCCTTGGATGCCATTTCCTTTATGTTCAATTCTCTATGGTCAAGATAGTTTTCAATTAGTTCAAACAATTGTGAATATAGCATATTATTTCGGTACACTAGATTTTGTGTATTTTAATGTTTGTATAACTTCAAATGCACTTCCTGATTAATTACAGGATGGAGACTTCATCCCAAAAGGATCATATAAATATTTTTGTTGTTTTCTCATGGTGCACAATAGATTACACATTCAAAAGCACTAAAATTAGAAGAGAGTAGTTCCCTAACCCATTATGTAGCTTAAGGGCTTCTCAATTTTCCCTAAATTCTGTCTGTAAATCCTTTGAGCCCATAAATATTACCAGACATAGTTTTAATTGCAATTATTCTTTTTGTTAGTAGGACTTTCTATTCAGGGCTTTAACTTTCAATAAGTCTGTTGCAGTACAATTGAAGGGTATATGATTATTGCTCTCTATATTTCTTCATTTAATTTAGAGTAAACGACATGTTCCCACCCTAGGTTTAACGAAATCAAAATTAATACCACTGGTTCTATTTATTCCAAATCTCCACCCTTAAACTAACACGTTTCTATTTTTTTAACAGTTAAAGGGTAAAATGGTATTTTCCTATAATTTAAAATTCAAACTTCAAAATCTCAATTTCTCTCCCCCTCCTCTCTTCTCCCCTCCACCACCGCTAGCTAGATCCCGACCGAGATCATTGGGTTGCATCCCACTGCACCACCCTGCACCACATGACCACACCAATACCGTCGAACAACAAACACAAACACTCCGAAATCAACCAATCAACCCCAAAATTCCAACACAAATCTGATTTGTCCACACCTGATTTGTCCAAAACCAAACAAAATCACACAATCCCTCCAAATACAAACACTATCAACCTCCAATCATAACCAAAGCTCTCAATCTCCAATCAATTCTCCGAAACAATCTCCAAATTAACACAATTTCACCAAAAAACGCGACGAAGAACACAACCTCTTGACTAGAGAACGACGACTAACCGTTGCTGGGTATAGGGGTTTTTTTGTAAAGTGGGAGCCGCTAGGTGCATTGGTGGTGTCCAATTAGATTTTGGCCATCGGAATCGACCGGCCACGCAGAAAGCAAAACCTAAAGCTACTACGCCAGCGATTGGAAGGTTCATGTCGTCGGGAAACAGAGGGGTTTTGAAGTATGGGCTACGGGAGCAATGGAGGTGATAAAGGGTTTCAACTCCATCGGAAATAGCTTAGATTGGGCAAAAACCCCGCCGGCCCCGGGGGGGGGGGGGCAGTCTCTTGAGTCTAGAGATGGCAATGGGCCCGACATTTTCGGGTATCCGGCCCAAAGGGGCGGGCTTTACCCGAGGTTGGCGGCCTTGGGCTTGGGCCTGGGCTTGATTTAAGGCCCGACCTCGGTACGGCCGGGCATGGGTACATCTTTAGGCCCGGCCCGGCCCGGCCCTTCCCGAAAATTTTAGTATTAATTTTACCAATTTACCCTTATACTATATATTTAATTACAATATATCCTTATATATATATATTTCCCAAACCCTAACCTCAATTTTATCCCATATTGAAGTTTAACATGTTAAAATTGCCTTTAAATGAGTTACATGGGTTTGGTTCAACTTATAAAAGTGGATTTCACCATAACATATTATGCACAGCTGAAAAGTTGTATAATCATATTATGGAGTTTTAATTGCTCAATTATTGCTTAAATTATTTGCAGAATAGCTTCAATTAATATTTAAAAACTATTTCTAAAATTAAAAATAAAAAAAATTGAAATTTATTAATATTAAAAATAAACATTATTAAAAAGGCGGGCTTGGGCGGGCCTATGGTTTAAAAAACCCGTCGCCGGCTTGGGCTTTGCCTATTATACCCTAGCGGGCTCGCCGGGCTTGGGCCTGTGTCATGAGGTCGGCTTGGGCCTGGGCCAAGGGGTACCCGTCCCGGCCCGGCCCATTGCCATCACTACTTGAGTCATCGAAAAAGGCCAAAACAGCTAGAAAAAAAATCAGATGTGGTGGGTGGTGGTGCTATGAATTTCGGTTTTGGGAGGAGAGAAAGAGTTTGGCTGAGGTGAGGGTGAGGGTGACAGAGAAGCCGCGGAAGAGAAAAGGGGAAGATGAAGAAGAAGAAGATGGAGGGGTAGTTTGGTAATAGCAGGTCATGCACTCTAATTTTTATTTATCTGTTAGTTTAAGGGTGGATTGGAATAAATAGAACCAGTGGTATTATTTTTGGTTTCGTTAAACCTAAGGTGGGAACATGTCATTTACTCTTTAATTTATTCAGTTTAATGTAAAGTAAACCATAACACCAGAAAATAAAACTCCGCTGAGTCTAGGTTAAGCTTTTGAATGGGAATTGGGCATGTAAAAATTGAAATCAAATTGATTGTTAGAGACTCTATGCCATGCTTTGCTGATCATGTCTTGCACGGCCTTCTTAATTAGAGACTTTGTGTCAAATATTTTTTTTAGTAATGATTGGAGTCAATTAGGGAGCTATCCAATGCATGTTGCTTTAATCGGTTTATTGAGCATATTTTCATTTTCGGTATATTGGTTTTGTTGTTAATCTTAAAAGTTGTTTATTGAAATGGTTTGTTTTGTTTTTGTTTTGTTTTGTACATGAGGATGATGACGAGTAGTTAAGGGAGACAAAGCCATCTGATATGAAGATAAGCTAGCAATTTAGGCAGTTGGTCATTAAGATACAATGGTCATCTGGTAAAAGAACCATGTGTGAGCGCGTAGGATTTGTGAGAGAATTGAAGATAGCAGTTATTTAGGCTGTGACAGTGTTTGGAAAACATAAGTTAAATGTTTTGTGCTTCATGTTAATTTTTTTAGATACTTTTATCATGTAATTGTAAGGGAATTATAATTTAATTTTATTTCTAGAATTATTTGATTTTAAAAAGAAATTTGTAAATTCGGATCACATTCGGATATCTGGGTTTCTGATTCGAATAATCGGATATCCGTAAATCCGGATATCCACATAATTCGGATCTAATTCGGATCAGGGTATAGTCTGATCCGCAAATTCGGATCGGATCAGGAAATGCCATATTCGGATCGGATATCCGGATTTGCACACCCCTAAATTTTATACTATGCTAAAGATTTGTACAGAGAAGCATGTCTGCATGGATTGTGTATAATTTAACAGAGTACGCCGGTTTCAATGTCCATCTACATCTTATTTAAATCTCTATTTATAAATGAGGAGAGGTACAAAATAATTTTTGTGCGAGTGCATACAGGTGATCGCCACCTACAGTTTCAGCACTTGCAAATTAAAAAAAAAAAAAAAAATTGGTAAAACCATTCTGTGTTTCTGGTACAGTTTGCATGAAGACCTCACTTCAGTCTCTTATAAGTTTAAGGTGAGTGTTACTTTCTCTGATGCTCTCTGCAGGTGCAAACCTTCCCCATCAATCAAAGTCTGCAAAGGAAGCTGAGTTTCTTCTACAGTAAAACAATTTTCTTCTGGTCATGATGCTTCCATATGGAGCGCAACCAAGGATGCGTAAACCCCATCAGGTATTTTCATCAGTGTATCATGTCTTCCTTTCTCTGCAATTACACCATTCTTAACAACAGCAATTATGTCTGCATTTTTTATGGTGGTAAGGCGATGAGCAACAACTACTGTTGTCCTGTTAACCATCACACTCTCTAATGCATCTTGTACTACACGTTCTGACTCTGCGTCTAGTGCACTTGTTGCCTCATCGAGCAAAAGAATTTTAGGATTCTTTAATATAGCTCTTGCTATGGCAATCCTTTGTTTCTGCCCACCAGATAGCTGTACTCCTCTTTCCCCTACATTTGTGTCATAACCTAGTGGCAATGCAGCTATAAAGTTGTGTGCATTTGATGCCTTTGTTGCTGCAATGATCTCATCTTCTGTAGCCTCTCCGTGTTTGCCGTAGGCAATGTTCTGGCGGATAGTTTCATTGAATAGTATTGGCTCTTGGCTGACCAATCCCATCTGTTGCCTCAACCAACTTAGTTGGAACTTTTCTATTTCTACATTATCCAAAAATATTCGGCCAGAATCAGGAGCATAAAATCTCTCTATAAGGCTTATTACAGTTGACTTTCCGCTACCACTCTCTCCGACAAGAGCCAGAGTCTGCAGAGAGAATACCGAAAGCTTAGAGAATCACTGATGATATGCAAACAAAACAACCAATATATTTATGTGGAGCTGAGAATTGAATACCTTTCCAGAAGGGATGCTCAAGCTCAAGTCTTGGAAAATTTGAACATCAGGTCTGGTTGGATATTTGAAACTCACATGTTCAAGTTCAATATAACCTTGAACACTAGTCAGTGTCATGCCCTCATTACTGCTTGAGTCAATTTTAGGCTTTCTGTCAATAATTTCAAATATTGAAGCTGCTGAATTCTTAGCTTTGTTGGTGTCTGGAGCCATGGAAGTGGAATTGGAGACAGCTATGGCTGCCATTGAGAATGCAAAGAGAACCTGCGCAACCATCCTAATTCAGATTCCTAAAAGGCACTAGAAGAAAACAAACAAATAGAAATAGTAGCTACCCTGAAAACTTCTTCGAATGTTGCTTTTCCATTTTGTACAAGCAATGACCCAATGTAGAAGCAGAATCCATTTGTACAAAAGAGCACAGCGAAAGAAAAGCCGAAACCTGCACCACTTACGAATCCTAAGCGGACTCCATGCTTCCTGGGGCCTTCGCATTTTTGTTGATACAAATCCATCATTTTCTTCTCTGCACAGTATGAGGCAACAGTTCTTATGCTGCCAACTGCATCATTAGCCACTTGACTTGCTTCTTCATACATTCGCTGCAAATATATGTCCATAACATGGTAAGAATACACCCAGATAAGATAACAGAATACCATGTAAAGGTTAATACCTTGGCGTCTTCGCCAAACCCCTTCATAAATTTTGCTTGAAGAGCTCCTTCAATTATCATAAATGGTGATACTGCTAAAATTATAAAAGCCAAAATCCAGTTAGCTGTGAAGGCTATGACTAGCGCTGCTGTGATTGTTGCCATATTCTGGACGATTAGCGCTAAGGCATCACCAACAATGCTTCGAATGGTAGAAGCATCGGTTGATAACCTTGCGCCAATTGCACCACTGAAAAGTGATAAGTGAAAGTAAAATTGGAAGTTAGAGAAAGCATCAATTTGGAGCATGTGAAGCTTACTTTAATTTTATCTTACCTTGAATTTGCAGGATCATCAAACCAACTGATTTCTTGGTGCACAACTTTATCAAACGTCAAGGTTCGAATACGTTTTATTAGTCTACCTCCAGCAATTCCAAAGAAGTAATTCTGGAAAGGAGCAACCACAAAAATAACGACACCCAAACCAACAAACAGAAGTGCCCAAAATTGAGAATCTTTGCGCAGCTGATCCGGTGGCTTGAAGAACATGGAAATGGATGATGAAAGTAAGAGTGCAAATACAGGTAAGACTACACCATGTATTGATGCAGCAAGTGATCCAATCAATAAATGTAGAGCCTCAGGTTTGCTCATGCTGGCCAATCTCATGATGGAAACATTCTGTTTCTTCTCACCATCCATTGGACTTTTTTCACTTTCCTCACCTCCCTCTTTGGTCTCGTATACACTTTTGTGACCAAAGGAGTGCCGGCTACGTGATGAACCTACCCTTAGTGATCTCCTCCTAGAGCTTCCAGACCTTGCCATGGAATTATCAAGTACACCAGAACTTGTATCAGTCTTATTTCCAGAACTGACTCTACCATCTTCAGATTCTTTAACTCCTTCTTGCAGACGAACTAGCTGCGAGTAACCCCCCTCTGGATCTTTTATCAACTCCTCATGAGTTCCTAGAAATCAAGTTTTAGAAATTATTAACCTGGTGAACGTTTTTAAAATCCTGAAATTGGAAAGCAGTTTCAGTGTTGCTACCTTTTTCCATTAACTTTCCCTGATGCACCACTGCTATCATGTCAGCATTTCTGATAGTTGTCAATCGATGTGCAACAATCACAGTCGTTCGATTTGTCATAACTCTATCCAGTGCATCTTGGACAATGCGTTCGGATTCATTATCCAGGGCACTTGTTGCTTCATCAAGAAGAAGGATTTTTGGGTTCTTTAAAATTGCCCTAGCAATTGCAAGTCTTTGCTTTTGTCCTCCAGATAGCTGAGTTCCATGCTCACCTACCATTGTGTTAAGCCCCTGTCAAATTAATGGTGAATGTAATTGTAGTCAAGTTCAAGATAAGATTGGATAGACTTTGTATGCTCCTAAGAAGATGGGTTTACCTGGGGCAGTGTGTCGATAAATTTTGCCGCATTAGCAAGCTCAATTGCGTCTCTAATCTCCTTATCAGTTGCCTTCTCCTTCCCATAAGCTATATTCTCCTTCATTGTAGTTGCAAACAAAATAGGTTCCTGACTAACAAGCCCAATCTGCTCCCTTATCCATTTGAGTTGAAACTTCTTTAAATTAAAACCATCTATAAGCACTTCACCAGCTTCAGGATCATAGAACCTCTCCACAAGGCTGATGACTGTTGACTTCCCACTTCCACTTTGTCCAACTAAAGCTGCTGTTGTTCCACTCGGAACATACAGTGAGAATCCTGAAAAGATCTGCACTTCTGGTCTGGCAGGGTATCTAAAATAAACATCTTTGAGTTCGATTTCACCATTGATCTTATCCAATGTAATCCCACTCATGTCGTAGACATCGATGCTTGGTGTGCGTTTGATTGTATCGAACATCTTATATGCAGCAGCTTGCCCTGCTGCAAATGCATTTATACTCGGGGATGTCTGACCCAATGATCTAATGCAAAAGATAACACCATTTGTTGAAAGTTAGTAAAGACTCAAATATTGATGAATTAAGAATTGGAGGTGAGATAATAGACTTACATTCCCCCCATCATGATTGCCATTACAATGTTGATGATATCTCCACCAGCATATCCTTTTTCTATGATCAATTTGGATCCATACCATATAGCTAGTCCATAAGTGCTAATCACAATAAGCATAAGTGTTCCAAGTCCTGCACCTGAGGCCAGCCCTTGTTGAATGCTGGCTTTGTACGCCACTTCGATCTTGCTTTTATATCTTTCTAGTGCTAGTTTCTCCCCAGTGAAGGATGCAACCTAGTACAATCCAAGAGGAATTAATAATAGATTAAAGTTTGAAAATATTGATCTTAATTGTGTATTCTTACTGTTCTAATGGCTCCAACTGTTTGCTCTACTACATTTCCAGCTTCTGTGTAGGCAATTTGTCCACGGCTAGCCATTTTTGCCATGATCAGCGCCATTGCTCCACCAGCAATTACAATAGCAGGAAGACATGAAAGCAGAACTAGCGAGAGAAGCCATCCTCTCACAAAGGCAATTATATATCCGCCGACAAAAGTTGTGGTAAGTTGTATAAACTTGGCCACCTGTTACAAATAGTAATTTGAACGATTTATTTAGGTTACCAGCATGAACCATTGATGATACTGATTTATAAAAATATACCTTTTCTCCCATGGCCTCTTGAATGAGGACTGTATCTCCAGACATTCTCCCTATGACTTCTCCAGTGGTTGTTTCAGTGTCGAAGAACGCGATGTCTTGTCTTAATATTGTTTTCAAGTACAAACCTCGAATCCTCGCAGCCTGCCTTTCGCCGGTCACCATCCAACACGACACCTCTGCAATACACAAACACAAAATCTGAAACAAATTCATCACCAGGTACATACTCAGTTGAGTTGCACCATTGATTGGGCAGTAAGATAATTGTCACTTTCATGATATGTTACAGTTTATGTGCAATGTCTTCTAAGAACTTTAAGGAAATAGGCAACTATAATTTTATAAAAATTACATTAAACACCAAAATAAGGAGAAAAGAAGAGGGCCTTCTCAACTTACGTAGAAAGCCAGAAATCCCTGAGCCCATAGCCAAATACACAAGCTTCAATGCTGCCTGAAACATTAACATCATTAACATAAATATTTTTTTTTATAGTTTTTTGCCTATTGAAATTTTGTCTTTTAATAGTTTCTTAAAATGTGAACTATTTCACATGTTCATTTATTCACCTTTGACACTTCTTCTACGATACGGTCTGGAGTTGTTTTGCCAAAAACGTTGATGATGTCGCCAAAAATAAGAGTCATGATCGGCTGAGCGAGGCCGGTAGCCATGGCGGCTAATGATCCCACAGTCATCAGAAAGACATCCCTATGATCGGCAAATGTAAACAGCTTATACAGCGCCACCTTCTGAACCTGCTCCTTTTTTTGGTTCTCCTTGCTCGCTTCTTCTTCCTTTGTTGCTCCCATTGATTCCTTCACCTAATCTTCCCCCTCTGATCTGCCCGTGAATAATTTTTACAACATAAAAAACATTATACATGCAAAAATAAAATAAACGATAAGAGAAAAAAGCCATACAAGAAAATGAGAATTTTTACCACAAAAGTGAGAATGTGGTGGAAGTGAGAGCTATTTGATGGATACAATTTTAAAATGTGTCTAGTATTCCATGGAGAGTGAGAGTTAATAGGCTATTTGGTTTTCTTCATTACAAATATTTGCTGTGTTGTGCACTTCATCTGTGGCTGGTATGTGGAATAATTTCTTCTATATTTGGTTTCATTTTTTGTTGAATTCTCTGTTATTTCTTACTTTTTCAAGGGTTGTTACAATTAATTTTAACTTATTTGTTTCAAGATCTGCATGGTGTATTTTTAACTAAACGGACAAAACTGATAAATTTTATATTTGATTAGTCTAAATCTGAAAGGTATTAGTTATTTTCATTTAATTTTGTTATCTAATCTTAGGCATTCTATTCATATAAATTTAAATGAAATTTCTTAATTTCTTCTATAATAAATTTCCTTACTCTTTACGTGGCTACTAACTAATCCACTGAATACTCCCCTCTCTCATCCTCCTCCTATAAGGGTAAGAAAAAAATAAATCCATGTGCATATTAAGAAAATTCATTAATTAGTAATAATACGTGTCAATATTAGAAAGATTAAAATAAAAATGAAAATCTTTCTTCATCTGATTTGTTGGATTCTGTCATAAGTCTGCAATAAGTGCAGAAGAGGAATCAAGATAAGAAAATTAATAGGCCGAACGACATCCTCCCACCTGAAGTTTGCCCGAAAGACAATTTCATATATAAAAAGTTTGAAAACGATAATTACCTACTAACTGTTAATATTTTTAGACATTTTCCCATCTTACTGTTAATATATGTTAGTAAAATCCGTTTAAACAGGAATATGATGGTAATTTTTCATGCAGTCGAAAATAGCCGAAAGAAACGGTGGCTGGCAATAGGAAAAATAGTTGGAAAAAAATCCAATCAATCAACAACCAATTCAATTCCACAACACAATCGATCTCCAATTCAAAACAACTCAAAAACAACCTCTAATTCAGCTCCACAACACAATTACAAAACCCCCCTCAAAAATCGTAACCAACCTCCATCTTCACAACCGTCAGTTCAACTTGATTTCGATGCCGTTGATTAGGGCCGACTCCACCCTCAGTTTCCGCATCCTTCACTCACAAAAACCCCTCACTTTTCCACCATACCAAGCATGCCAATCGTTGACCACCACTGGTTTTTGGTTCACGTGACCCTTGGATTTCCAAGCTAGATTTCAGTCGATTTGGTTGTCGAAAATTCCACTTGAAGCCACCTGTAGCATCAATGACACCTCCTCCATAAAAGCCCCATCATTCCAGACCTTGGTTGCTCACCGTTCACCCACATCGCTAGTTTTTCGTTCACGCGACCCTTGGATTTCCAGGCTATATTTCAACCGATTTGGTTGTCGAAAATTCCACCTGTAGCATCAGCGACACCTCCTCTCTAAAAGTCCCATCATCCCAGACCTTGGTTGTTCATTGTTCATCAGACACCGACTAGGGTTGTTCTTTGTGCGACAGTTGTGGTTTCGCGCCAATTGGTGCGATTTTTTTTTTTTTTTATCCCAATTGCCTCAATTTCTTCTCCTTTTGATTGTTGTTAACTTGTTGATTGCTTTTGTATGGATTTTGGAGAATTGTTGTGTTTGTTTTGACTGTTGATTGGAATTGATTGAATGATGGGTTGATTGATTAAAAGAATTAGACTAGATGGAGGTGGTATTGGGAGAAAATTTAGCTGTCCGGCCATCTCAAGCTTCGATTTAAGAAAATGGCCTTGAAAATGTTTTTTTTTTTTTTAATTTAGAGAAGATGACATGGCATAGTTAGGATTAACTAAACATGTAAAATAAGTTAAAATGAAAAGATTAAAACATATGTGGGCCGAATCAGAAATAATAAAAGTTTTTAAAATTTGAAATTTCTCAAAACAAGCCCCACTAACTATTCACCTTGCTTAATCAAAATTCATTAGGGCAAAAAGCGATTTCTTGAACCAAAGGGAGACAGTGCGATTTCTGATCGAACCTGCAAATTTCCACACCATATTCAATCGTAAACTCAATTTCTTGAACTCTAAACGGAATATAGTCGCGATTTTCGGTAATAACTCACGATTTTCGATCGATTTCTTGAACCCTAAAATTGATTTCTTGAACCCTAAACGGAATCTGCGCGATTTCCAGCGATACAGCCCACATTTCCGATCCAAACTACAAATTTTCACACCAAATTCAATCCAAAACCATAGCTGACACTCATAATGACGAGGAAAACTCAACGCCACTTTGAATCCTAGATTCCGGTGGCGCAAGCAGTTCAATGGCTGCTCCGGTGGATCATCCGATCAGTGAAGGTGGTCGACAGGCAGAGGAGAAGCCAGCGGCACAAGAACAGAGGGAAGAATCGGCAAACGGTTTTGAAGACGAGGAGTCAGGCAAGAATTCAGGCCAAGAGGAGGATTTCAGCAAGAATTCAGGGCAGGAGGAGGAGTCCGGCGAGAATTCAGGCCAGGAGGAGTCTTCCGAGGATTCAGGTGACGAGGAAGAGGCAGGCGAGAACGAGCAGGCTGCCAAAGAAAGGGTATGTTCTGAACTGTCGCTTAAGCGATCATTTGTATCGCTTAAACGATTAACCTCTTTTACTCCATCTGCCCAATTCTAAGATCGCTTAAGCAATCCTTTATATCGCTTAAGCGATTGATTAAGTTGACTCTTGGTCGCTTAAGCGATTTTAGATCGCTTAAGCGATCTTTTTGAGGCAGAATCATAGATATAAGATCGCTTAAGAGATTCTTTTAGTTTACTCTTGGTCGCTTAAGTGATTTCAAATCGCTTAAGCGATCTTGCACGAGGCAGAGTCAAGATTTTTTAAGCGATCTGAAATCGCTTAAGCGACCACAGTGGTAATTTTTTGTTGCTGATATTTTGTTTATTAGTTGTTTTGATTTATTTTTGTTGCTGACATTTTGTTTATATCGATTGTACAGATTGTGCGGACCGTAAACTATACAGACTACGAGTTGGACCTTATAAGCGATAAGGTGCCATACTTCCCTACAAGGGTGACGGTCAGGTCAAGTTGGGAAGTTTTTGACAGAATACATGACATTTTAGATGGAATTACGCATGGTAAAAGAGATTTCAGTCGCACTTGTTTCAGTCGGTTTTTAGGACTCAGAAATCATTAGAAAAAGGCATTTTAGGAGCAGGGAGTGCATTACATGTTGCTGCACTCAGTAAGATGCAATAAAAAAAAAAAAAAGAAATGTGGTTTGTGGTGGGCGGAAAGCCACTATGTTTTGGCATGATGGAATATGCCCTGGTGACGGGCTTAGGATGTGGGGAAGTGCCAGATAAGAAGGTAGAGGCAGTAAAGAATAGTCGGGGAGCCAAACAGTTTTATAATAAGGTTTTGCAGGGGGATAAGTCTATTACAGCACAAGTATTAGAGAATAGGCTAGAAACAGTTGAATTTACTGATACAGAGAAGATAAAAGTGTGCTTGGTTTTGTTTTTACATTCGATCTTATTGGCTGGTGACTCAACAAAAGNCTGGGAAGGCATGGTACAAAACAATGATCTCAGAGAGGTTGCTGGCAAACAGAATTCGAAAACTTCTCAAAGGCTGGTTGGCAGGAGGAGGCATCTGCAATAAAGGGATTGTGCAAAGGTGTTAGTGACATTAAACTCTTTGGCATCAAAAAGTAAATTAAAGGCAGTGTATAGGAAATTCTTGTGCTGTGGCTCTTCTTGCGGCAGTGTATATGAAATTTTTGTAAAGAATTGGATCTGACATTTGGGAGATAATTTTTTTTGTCTATATAAGATATCTCATTAGCAGGTTGAATTTACTATGTATGGTGTGATAATTTGCTTCACCCAAGTTGGATAATGATTTTTTAGCATTTTGTTTCATTTTGTGTATCACTACAACGTGTGATGTATTGGTGTGATTATTTGATTCACCCAAGTTGGGGCTAATGGTTAGCTTGTCCATATATTTCGATATTTGCTACATCCCATGTCTATTTTTTATTTTCTATTTCGATTACATTGATGTATCTTATATTTTGATTTGTGATGAATTTGATTGATACAAATTCTTTTTGGATTTGGGAGGGAAATGAGTGATGTACTAATGTTTCCCAAATGACCAAGACTTTTTCAGATATGATCGCTTAAGCGATCTCAAATCGCTTAAGCGACCAAGAGTCTATTACGAAGCATTGCTTAAGTGATACATCAGATCGCTTAAGCGATTACCCATTTGAGCAGATGTTCATTCTGCCTTGACAAAGATCGCTTAAGTGATCCTAAATCGCTTAAGCGACAGAGACTCGTTTAGGAAGCATCGCTTAAGCGATACAAAAGATCGTTTAAGCGATCATAGATCTGGGCAGATATTCATTCTACTTAGGACAAGATTGTTTAAGCGATCATAGATCTGGGCAGATTCATTCTGCCTTGTCCAGGATCGCTTAAGCGATTTGAGATCGCTTAAGCGATCAAGAGTGTTTTACGAAAATCGCTTAAGCGATACAAATGGATAGCTTAAGCGATTTTCGATCTGCGCATCTGCCACTAGCTAGATCGCTTAAGCGATTACCGATCACTTAAGCGACCAGGAGTAAAAGCAAAGAATCGCTTAAGCGATCATAGATCTAGGCAGATTCATTCTGCCTTGGCCAAGATCGCTTAAGCTATTTGAGATCGCTTAAGCGATCAAGAGTGTTTTACGAAAATCGCTTAAGCGGTACAAATGGATAGTTTAAACGATTTTCAATCTGGGGATCTGCCTCGAGCTAGAGCGCTTAAGCGATTACCGATCACTTAAGTGACCATGAGTAAAAGCAAAGAATCGCTTAAGCGATATAGACGGATCTCTTAACCAATTGTGTAAATACAGAGGATCGCTTAAGTGTTCCTATGTATTCGACTATTATTTATTGTATTTCAGAGCATCGGTTTAGCGATTAACGCTATGCTAAACATATAGGGTTTATGATTCGTTCAATAGACTATGACCGTTATTATATTTATATTAAATATATAGTTCTTTCACGTCAGTATGAAACATATAAGGTGTAGAATGTTTACGTCTATACTAAACATATAGGGTTTACGATTCGTTCAGTGGACTATGACCGTTATTATATTTATATATCCAGTGCATCTTGGACAATGCGTTCAGATTCAATTATCCAGGCACTTGTTGCTATCATCAAGGAAGAAGGATTTTGGGTTCTTTGTACATGGCCCTAGCATTGAATTCTTTGCTTTTGGTTCCCCAGATAGCTTAGTTTTCCATGCTCACCTACCATTTTGTGGTTTAAGTCCCCCGTGTCCACATGAATGTGGTACTGTAATTGTAGTCAATTCCGATAAGATTGAATAGCACTTTGTATGTTCCTAATAAAGGTGTTTACCTTGGGCATGTTTCGATCAAATTTTGCTACATTAGCAAGCTCAATTGCGTGTTTCTACTCTCCTTATCAGTCCTTCTTCTCCTTCCCAATAACTATATTCTCCTCATGTAAGTTCAAACAAAAGTTTCGACTAACAGCCCAATCTGCTCCCTTATCCACTTTGAGTTTGAAACTTCTTTAAATAAAACCATCTATAAGTCACTTCACCAGCTTCCAGTATCTAGAACCTCTCCACAACTGACCTTGGACTGTTGACTTCCACTTCCATTTGTCCAACTAAAGCTGCTGTTGTTTCCCGTCGAAACTACAGTGAGAATCCATAAGATCTGAGGCATTCTGGTCTGGCAGGGTATCTAAAATTAAACACCTTGATTCGATTACACCATTGATCTTATCCATGTAATCCCACTCATGCGTAGACAAATCGTATGCTTGGTGTTGCGTTTGATTGTATCGAACATCTTATATGCAGCAGCTGCTGCCCTTCTGCAAAATGCATTATATACTCGGGGCCTGTTGACCCAATGATCTAATGCAAAAGATAACACCAATTTGTTGAAAGTAGGAAAGACGCAATATGATGAATTAAGAATTGGGGGGGGAAGGTTTTTATAATAGACTTACAGTCCACCCATACATCAATTGCCATTACAACAATGTTGATTGATATCTCCACCAGCCTATCCTTTTCTATGATCAATTTTGGATCCATACCATAGAGCTAGTCCATAAGTGCTAATCAACATAAGCATATTTTCCAAGTCCTGGCACCCCCGGTTTTGGAGGCCAGTCCCTTGTTGAATGCCTGGCTTTGTACGCCACTTCGATCTTGCTTTTATATCTTCTAGTGTAGTTTTGCTCCCCGTAAGGATCAACCTAGTACAATCCCAGAGAATTATAATAGAGTAAATTTGAAAATATTGTCTTAAATTTTGTATTCTTACTGTTCTAATGTCTCCAACTGTTTGCTCTACTAACTTTCCATGCTTCCGTGTAGGCAATTTGTCCCCGTCTACCATTTTCCGCCATGTATCAGCGCGATTGCTCCATCCAGCAATACATAGCAGGACACATGAAAGCAGAACTAGCGAGAAGCCATCCCTCACAAGGCATTATGTATCCGCCGACAAAAAGTTGTGTTACGCTGTATAAACTTGGCCACCTTTACAAATAGTAATTGGAAAGATTTATTAGGTTACAGGCATGAACCATGATTGATACTGATTTATAAAAATTAACCGGTTTTCCCCCATGGCCTCTTGAAGAGGACTGTATCTGACAGCACATTCTCCTATGACTTCTCCGTATGGTTGTTTCAGTGTCGAAGACGCATGGTCTCCCCCCCTTTCTTAATAGTTGTTTTCAAGTACAACCTCGAATCCTCGCGCCTGCCTTTTCCCGGTCACCTCCACACACGCACCTCTGCAATACACCACACAAAATCTGAAACAATTCATCACAGGTACTACTCATTGAGTTCACCATTGATTGGTCAGTAATAAGATAATTGTCACTTTCCATATATGTTTACAGTTTAGTGCACATGTCTCTAAGACTTTACAGGAAATAGGCAACTAATAACTTTTATAAAAATTAACATTAAACACCAAAATAAGGAGAAAAGAAGAGGGCCTTCTCAACTGGACTAGAAAGCCATGAACTCCCCTGAGCCCATAGCCAAAACACAAGCTTCAATGCTGCCCTGAACATTAACACATTCAGTAACATAACATATTTTTTATAGTTTTTGCCTATTTGAAATTTTTGTCTTTTTAATAGTTTTTCTTAAAATGTGAATATTTCACATGTCTATTATTCACCTTTTGACACTTCTTCTTACGCTATGGTTGGAGTTGTTTTGCCAAAACGTTATGATGTCGCCAAAATAACGTTCATGATCGCTGAGCGAGGCCGTAGCCATGGCGGCTAATATCCACGCTCATCCGAAGAATCCCTCTATCGGTACATGTAACAGCTTATACAGCGCCACCTGCTGAACCTGCATCCTTTTTTTTGGTTCTCCTATTTGGCTCTGCTTCTTTCTTCTTGTGCGTCCATGATTCGCTACACCTAATCTTCCCCCTCTGATCTGGCCCGTGAATAATTTTTACAACATCAAAAACATTATACAATCAAAAATAAAATAAACTAAAGAAAGAGCTTAAAAGAGATGAGAATTTTTAACCAACAACGTGGAGAATGTGTGAAAGTGGACTATTTGTGAACAATTTTTAAAATGTGTCCATAATTCGCATGGTAGGAGAGTTATAGGCTATTTGGTTTCTTCATTAACCAATATTTGCTGTTTTGTGCCGTCATCTGTGGCGCGTAGGTGGACATAAATTGCATTCTTATTATGTGGCTTATTTTTTTGTGTGAATCTCGTTATTTCTTACTTTTCAAGGGTTTTTACAATTAATTTTGACGTTATTTGTTTCAAGATTTGCAGGGTGTATTTTTTAGCTAACGGACAAAATCTGACTAACTTTTAGATTTGATTATCAAATCTGAAAGGTATAGTTTATTTTGCATTTACTTTGTTATCTCTAATCTTAGGCATTCTGATTCTATAAATTTAAATGAAATTTCCCTTAATTTCTTCTATAATAATTTCCTTACTCTTGACGTTGCTACTACTAATCCACTGAATCTCCCCTCTCTTCATCCTCCTCCTATAAGGGTACGACAAAATAAATCATGGTGCATATTTTAAAAAAAAAATTTCATTAATTAGTAATAATACGTGTCCAATATTGAGAAAGATTAAAAGTAAAAATGAAAATCTTTCTTTCACTGATTTGTTGGATTCTGCATCAGTCTGCAATAATGTGCAGACGAGGATCAAGATAAGAAAATAATAGGCCACCGACTCCTCCCACCTAAGTTGCCCGAAAGACAATTTATATATAAAAAGTTTGAACAACGCTGATTCAATCTACAACTGTTAATATTTTTAGACCTTTTCTCCACTCTTACGTGTTATATATGTTAGTAAATCCGTTTTAAAAACCGATGAATATGGGTAATTTTCGATGCGCTCGAAAATAGCCGAAAGAACGGTGGTTGCAGCAAATGACAATAGGTTTGGAAAAAATCTCAATCAGACAACCATTCAATTCCACAACAATCGATTCTCCAATTTGACAAACACCAACTCAAAACAACCTCTAATTCAGCTCCACACACAATAGCAAGCCTCCCTCAAAAATCGTAACCCCTCTCATCTTCCAATAACCGGTCAGTTCAACTGATTTCGTGCCGTTGATTATGGGCCGACTCACCCTCCATTTTCCGCATCCTTCACTCACACAAAACCCTCCTTTTCCACCAAACAAGCAGCCAATCGTTGACCACCCACTGGTTTTTGGTTCACGTGACCCTTGGATTTCCAACTAGATTTCGTCGATTTGTTGTCGAAAATTCCCACTTGAAGCCACCCTTAGCTCAATGACACCTCCTCCTACAAGCCCATCATTCCAGACCTTGGTTGCTCACCTTCACAACCCATCGCTATATTTTCGTTCACGGGCGACCCTTGGATTTCCAGCTAATTTCAACCGTTTGTTTGTCGAAAATTCCACCTGTAGTCATCAGCGACACCTCCTCGCTAAAAGTCCCATCAATCCCAACCTTGGGTTTTCATTGTTCATCAGACACCGACTAGGGTTTTCTTTGTGGCGACAGTTGTGGTATTCGCGCCACTGTGCGTGTTTTTTTTTTTTTTATCCCATTGCCTCATTTCCTTCTCCGTTTGATTGTTTTAACTGTGATGCTTTTGTATGGATTTGGAGCATGTGTTTTTTGTTTTGATGTTGATTGGAATTGTTGAATAGTGGTTTGATTGATTACAAGAATTAGAACTAATGGGTGGTTATGATGGTAAAATTTAGCTGTCCGGCCAATCTCAATCTTCGATTTAAGAAATGGCCCCCTTGAAAATGTTTTTTTTTTTAATTTATCGAGAAGATGACCATGGCATAGTTTATGGATAACTAACACATGTAAATACAGTTAAAATGAAAAGTTAAAACATTGTGGGCCGCATCAATAACTAAAAGTTTAAATGTTTGAAATTCTTCCTCAAAACAAGGCCCCACTAACTATTCCCTTGCTTAATCAAAATTCATTAGGCAAAAGCGATTTCTTGACACACGGGACAGTGCGATTTCTGATCGCACCATTCAAATTTCCACACCATGATTCCATCGTAAACCGCATTTCTGAACTCTAAACCCCGAATATAGTCCGATTTTTCGGTAATAACTCACATTTTCTGATCGATTTTCTTAACCCTAAAATTGATTTCTTTGAACCCTACAACGGAATCTGCGCGATTTCGCTAGCGTACAGCCCACATTTCCGATCCCAAAGCCAAATTTTCACACCAAATTCAATTCCAAACCATAGCTTACACTCATATGACGAGGAAAACCAACGCACTTTTGACTAGCATATTCCGGTGCGCAACGCAGTTCACTTGCTGCTCCGTGGTAGCCCGATCAGTTGAGGTGGTCGACAGTCAATAGAACCAGGCGGTCACAAGAACAGAGGGAAGAATCCAACGTCGTTTGGAAGACGAGTAGTCGGCAAGTAATTCGGCCAAGGGAGGTTTGCAGCAAGATTCCGGGCTGGGATGGAGTCCCGCCCGCGAGAAATTCGGGTGCCAGGAGGAGTCTCCGAGGATTCAGGTGACGAGGAATGAGGCCGGCGAGAACGAGCAAAGGCTGCCAAAGAAAGTGTGATGTTTCTGAACTGTCGCTTAAAACTCGATCATTTGTATCGCTTAAACATTAACCTCTTTACTCCATCTGCGCCATTCTAAATCCGCTTAAGCAATCCTTTATATCGCTTAAGCGACTTGATTAGTTAACTCTTGGTCTGCTTAAAGCGATTTAGATCGCGTTAGCCGATCTTTTTGAGGCAGAATCATATCAGATATAAGATCCGCTTAAAGAGATTCTTTTGCGTAGTTTACTCTTGGTCCGCTTAAGTGAGTTAATCGCTTAACCTCGGTCTATGCACGAGGCAGAGTCCAGATTTTGTTTAAGCGACGAAATCGCGTATAGCGACACATGGGTAATTTTTGTTGCTGATAGTTTGTTTATTAGTTGTTTTGATTTTATTTTTGTTGCTGACATTTTGTTTATATCGATTGTACAATTGTGTCGACCGTAACTATCCAGACTACGATTGGACTATAAGCGTAAGGTGCCTACTTCCTACAATGGGTGACGGTTCAGGTCAATTGGAATTTTTGACAGAATCAGACATTTATAGATGGAATTACGCATGAAAAAGAGATTTCCTCGCACTTGTTTCATCAGTCGGTTTTTTGACTCAGAAATCTTAGACAAAGGCATTTTAGGAAGCAGGTGAGTGCTTACAGTGTTGCTGCACTCAGTAATGCAATAAAAAAAAAAAAAGAATGTGGTTTGTGGTGTGCGGAAGCCACTATGTTTTTGGCATGATGGAATATTCCCTGGTGACGGCTAGAGTGGGAGTGCCAATATACGAGGTAGAGGCATAAAGTAATAGTCGGGAGCCCAACAGTTTATAAAGGTTTGCAGGGGGATATCAGTCTATTACAACACAAGGTATTAGACGAATATGCTAAGAAACATTGAATTTACTGATACAGAAGATAAAAAGTGTGCTTAGTTTTGTTTTGTCATTTGATCTTATTGGCTGGTGACTCAAAAAAGCTGTTGAGAAGATTGGTTGTTGTTTGCAGCACGGTGAATTTCTTTACTTCTTATCCTGAGGACTGACATCATATGAGTCGAACCTTCAACAACCTAAAAAAAGTCGACATGGCGGTAACGCAGTCCATGGTAGGGGAAGGATAAACCAACACTACAATTGTTTGGCTTCCTATGGGCAATGTCCGGTAAATATTAATAGCTTTTGTTTATTTGTTTGTAACATATTGTTGAATTATGGATATGGAATATATTTTTTTTTTTTTTTACAATGTAGCTTAAGGCTGTCATCCGGCCATGCACCCCTACCACTGTCTTCGACTAAGAGGGGGTAGGCGGTAGCAACAGTTTGTAGATTCATGCCAACAACACATGTCTAGGATGTGCGTGCATGTCAGCAGGTAGCCATTCGGATGTACTAGCAAATGTGACATTGAGATATTCAACTGCTGGGTAGAATTAAGGACTAGACTTTTGACTATGCAGTTGCATTAAAATGTTGCTTCATCTGATGATTTTTTCTCGATTACAGGGAGTCTCCGTCCCTTTCTCTCACCGCTACTGGGTATGTAAGCTGAAGAGGACTATGGTCAAATCTTTCAAGCATTGGAGGATGACCAGCGAATGAACAGATACTGACCGCCTGAATGCTCGGAGACCTCAAAAGGGTGTACGCCATGTGATTGCAGTTTCGGGGCCACTGCTTCCAATATGGTTTGAATGCTAGAAGATGAAGCCTCCAATCGCCGAGTCCGAGGACAGTAGGAAAGAGGAGGAATGGTTTCGTATGCCTCAGCAAACCGTTCCAGACCACAGTACCGCTTTGCGGACATTGGCGTTTGGTAGAATGAGGTTGTTGACCTCATAACGCTTGTTTGAGAGTTTTCAACACCCGTTTATGCAAGGTTAACCAGATGAAGATGCATGAAAGGGGGAGTGGAAAGTGGATAAGCTGGGAGTAGAAAGTTGGTGCAAGTGGAGTGAGGGAAGTTGGTACAATGGGGGGAAGTGGTACAATGAGGAGGAGTTGTGGAGATTAAGGCATTTGAAGTGCAACTGCTCTGAAAAGAGAGAGCGAAGAGTCCAAGTTTAGGAAATTAGCCTTACATGATGTGACAAGTAAGAAGAAGAAAATTAGAGACAATGAGGAAGAACCAGAATAGAAGAGGTTCGTGGTGGAAGGGGGCGGTGAAATAGAAGTGCGAGGTGGGAGGGTGAAGGAAGCGGGGATGTGAAATGAAGGAAGCGGGAGGAAGTGGGCAAGAGGAATTGCACTCAAATGTCGATTTGTTATAGCCACATAGAGGAAATAAAAACTCTCTAATGCCTCATTACAATGATCAGTGAAGTAATTGCTATATAAAGTGTAAGACAGGATATCCCGGGAATGGTGTAGAAGTGTGTTGACTGGACGTGCTTGAGGACTTGGTGGTTATTTTTCGCTTAATTTTCGCTTCTTTCTTTCTGCCTATGTTTTCCTACTTATCTTGCTGTTTTTATATTGATGCGGCACATCGTAGAGATAATGACACTAATGAGGCTACGACAACTACTGATGTGGTCTGTTGTATCCCGCTGTGCCATCATGATGTGGGCCCTTTGGCCAAGCTGTTTTGGCATATCCCAACTTTAATTAAAATGCCGTTGCTAGTGTTCAACAAAAGACTCGAGCGAAAAAGAATTCGACCCCGTACAGTTGGACTGCATCCCTGTTGATATTTTCATTTTGGATATAGTAAGTATGCAGTATTACGAGGGTATCAACCAAATAGTCACCACATTTGGCCTTTTAAAATAGTGTACTGCATCATCTCGTCAAAGAGATGCACGTCAGATAGCATGTCATTGCTATCTCGAGGAGGGGGTGGCTAAAGATCCTTGACTTGCAACCCCACATTTGTCGCGAGACGAGTAGATTGGAGGTCGGTTTGGAGCCACTGTCCACGTTGTTATCCCACTACTGTTGCAATGACACGGGATGTTTAGGCACTGGGTGATCACGTACTAACCGAAAAGTGTCCAATAAGCGCTGTACCAGCCCAATAATGAGTTCATAGGTATTTTGATATAAACTAACAAATTATTAATACAATTGGTTCATAATTGTTATTCTAATGTCTAATATCTTTTCTTCCTATTTTTTAGTCTTAATGTGGCGGCATATGCCCGAAATTTATTGAGTTCGACATTACCAACAACCCCGTTGGATGGGTTAAATGCGAAACATGAGCTAGCTGTCGGGAGTGGCTGGGCTGTCGGCTCTTCCATGGGCAAATGGATCCGTTTTGGTGAGCAGAACCCAATCAACAAGTAATAAAGTTTGGACTTTGGAATTTTTGTAGTTTATGTGTGTTGATGTGAATACTTGGGTGTGGTGTCTGATGCTGGCAGGTGTCATGCTTATATGGAGCTTAACACGAAGACACGGACTGAGTGAACGCTTTAACAAACGAAGACACGACTGGTGAACTGCTTACCTACCCACACAGTCTTATTTACGTGTTTTTTGTTTTGGTTTTTTTTTTTTTTTAACAAAAGTTTGATGTGTCCCTGTCATGTCGATGCAAACAATGGAGAGACTTCTCAACAAGGCTGGTTGGCAAGAGGGAGAGTGCATCTGCAATAAGGCTGACAAACAAATAGAAATAGTAGCTACCCTGAAAACTTCTTCGAATGTTGCTTTTCCATTTTGCACAAGCAATGACCCAATGTAGAAGCAGAATCCATTTGTACAAAAGAGCACAGCGAAAGAAAAGCCGAAACCTGCACCACTTACGAATCCTAAGCGGACTCCATGCTTCCTGGGGCCTTCGCATTTTTGTTGATACAAATCCATCATTTTCTTCTCTGCACAGTATGAGGCAACAGTTCTTATGCTGCCAACTGCATCATTAGCCACTTGACTTGCTTCTTCATACATTCGCTGCAAATATATGTCCATAACATGGTAAGAATACACCCGGATAAGATAACAGAATACCATGTAAAGGTTAATACCTTGGCGTCTTCGCCAAACCCCTTCATAAATTTTGCTTGAAGAGCTCCTTCAATTATCATAAATGGTGATACTGCTAAAATTATTAAAGCCAAAATCCAGTTAGCTGTGAAGGCTATGACTAGCCCTGCTGTGATTGTTGCCATATTCTGGACGATTAGCGCTAAGGCATCACCAACAATGCTTCGAATTGTAGAAGCATCAGTTGATAACCTTGCGCCAATTGCACCACTGAAAAGTGATAAGTGAAAGTAAAATTGGAAGTTAGAGAAAGCATCAATTTGGAGCATGTGAAGCTTACTTTAATTTGATCTTACCTTGAATTTGCAGGATCATCAAACCAACTGATTTCTTGGTGCACAACTTTATCAAATGTCAAGGTTCGAATACGTTTTATTAGTCTACCTCCAGCAATTCCAAAGAAGTAATTCTGGAGAGGAGCAACCAGAAAAATGACGACACCCAAACCAACAAACAGAAGTGCCCAAAATTGAGAATCTTTGCGCAGCTGATCGGGTGGCTTGAAGAACATGGAAATGGATGATGAGAGTAAGAGAGCAAATACAGGTAAGACTACACCATGTATTGATGCAGCAAGTGATCCAATCAATAAATATAGAGCCTCAGGTTTGCTCAAGCTGGCCAATCTCATGATGGAAACATTCTGTTTCTTCTCACCATCCATTGGACTTTTTTCACTTTCCTCACCTTCCTCTTTGGTCTCGTATACACTTTTGTGACCAAAGGAGTGCCGGCTACGTGATGAACCTACCCTTAGTGATCTCCTCCTAGAGCTTCCAGACCTTGCCATGGAGTTATCAAGTACACCAGAACTTGGATCAGTCTTATTTCCAGAACTGACTCTACCATCTTCAGATTCTTTAACTCCTCCTTGCAGACGAACTAGCTGTGAGTAACCCCCCTCTGGATCTTTTATCAACTCGTCATGAGTTCCTAGAAATCAAGTTTTAGAAATTATTAACCTGGTGAACGTTTTTAAAATCCTGAAATTGGAAAGCAGTTTCAGTGTTGCTACCTTTTTCCACTAACTTTCCCTGATGCACCACTGCTATCATGTCAGCATTTCTGATAGTTGTCAATCGATGTGCAACAATCACAGTCGTTCGATTTGTCATAACTCTAAGCCAGTGCATCTTGGACAATGCGTTCAGATTCATTATCCAGGGCACTTGGTTGCTTCATCAAGAAGAAGGATTTTTGGGGTTCTTTAAAATGGCCTAGCAATTGCAAGTCTTTGCTTTTGTCCTCCAGATAGCTGAGTTCCATGCTCACCTCACCATTGTGTTAAGCCCTGTCAATTAATGGTGAATGTAATTGTAGTCAAGTTCAAGATAAGATGAATAGACTTGTATGTTCCTAAGCGATGGTTTACCTGGGCAGTGTGTCGATAAATTTTGCTACATTAGCAAGCTCAATTGCGTTTTAATCTCTTATCAGTTGCCTTCTCCTTCCCATAAGTATATTCTCCTTCATTGTAGTTGCAAACAAAATAGGTTCCGACTAACAAGCCCAATCTGCTCCCTATCCATTTGAGTTGAAACTTCTTTAAATTAAAACATCTATAAGCACTTCACCAGCTTCAGGATCATAGAACTACTCACAAGGCGGATCTGTTGACTTCCCCATTCCACTTGTCCAACTAAGCTGCTGTTGTTCCCTCCGGAACAATACAGTGAGAATCCTGAAAAGATCTGCACTTCTGGTCTGCAGGGATCTAAAATAAACATCCTTGAGTTCGATTACACCATTGAACGTCCATATACCAATGTAATCCACTATGTCGTAGGACATCGATGCTTGTGTGTGCGTTTGATTGTATCGAAAATCTTCTATGCAGCAGCTTGCCTGCTGAAATGCATTTATACGGGGATGTCTGACCCAGATCTATGCAAAGATAACCACCATTTGTTGAAGTTAGTAAAGACTCAAATATTGATGAATTAAGAATTGGAGGTGAGATAATAGACTTACATTCCCCCATCATGATGGCCATTACATGTGATGATATCTCCACAGCATATCCTTTTTTCTATGATCAATTTGGATCCATACCAAGCTAGTAGCCATAAGGCTAATCACAATAAGCATAAGTGTTCCAAGTCCTGACCGAGCCAGCCTTGTTGAATGCTGGGTTTGTACGCCACTTGTCTTGCTTTATATCTTTCTAGTGCTAGTTTCTCCCAGTGAGGATGCAAACCTAGTAATCCAAGGGAATTAATATAGAGTAAAGTTTGAAAATATTGTCTAATTTTGTATTCTACTGTTCTAATGGCTCAACCTTGCTCTACTACATTTCCAGCTTCTGTGTAGGCAATTTGTCCACGGCAGCCATTTTCGCCATGATCAGCGCCATGCTCCACCAGCAATTACAATAGAAGGAAGACAGAAAGCAGAAACTAGCGGAGAAAGCCATCCTCGCCAAAGGCATTATGTATCCGCCGACAAAAGTTGTGGTAAGCTGTATAAACTGGCACCTGTACAAATAGTAATTTGAACGATTTATTTAGGTTACCACATGAACCATTGATGATATGATTTATAAAATATACCTTTTCTCCCATGGCCTCTTGAGATGGACTGTATCTCCAGAATTCTCCCTAGCTTCTCCAGTGGTTGTTCAGTGTCGAAGAACGCGAGTCTTGTCTTAAATTGTTTTCAAGTACAAACCTCGATCTCGCAGCCTGCCTTTCGCCGGTCACCATCCAACACGACACCTCTGCAATACAAAACACAAAATCTGAAACAAATTCTCACCAGGTACAACTCAGTGAGTTGCACCATTGATTGGGGCAGTAAGATAATTGTCACTTTCATGATATGTTACAGTTTATTGCAATGTCTTCTAAGAACTTTAAGGAAATAGGCAACTATAATTTTATAAAAATTACATTAAACACCAAAATAAGGAGGAAAGAAGAGGGCCTTCAACAATTACGTAGAAAGCCAGAAATCCGAGCCCATAGCAAATACAACAAGCTTCAATGCTGCCTTGAAAACATTACTCATTAACCTAAATATTTTTTTTTTTATAGTTTTTTGCCTATTGAAATTTGTCTTTAATAGTTTCTTAAAGTGAACTATTTCACCTGTCAGTATTCACCTTGACACTTCTTCTTACGATATGGTCTGGAGTTGTTTTGCCAAAAACGTTGATGATGTCGCAAAAATAAGAGTCATGATCGGCTGAGCGAGGCCGGTAGCCATGGCGGCTAATGATCACCAGTCATCAGAAAGACATCCCTATGATCGGCAAATGTAAACAGCATACAGCGCCACCTTCTGAACCTGCTCCTTTTTTGGTTCTCCTTGCTCGCTTCTCTCTTCCTTTTTTGCTCCCATTGATTCTACACCTAACTTCCCCTTGATCTGCCCGTGAATAATTTACAACACAAAAACATTATACATGACAAAATAAAATAAACGATAAGAGAAAAGAGCTATACAAGAGAATGAGAATTTTACCACAAAAGTGAGAATGTGGTAAAGTGGGAGCTATTTGAGGATCAATTTTAAAATGTGTCCAGTATCATGGAGAGTGAGAGTTAATAGGCTATTTGGTTTTCTTCATTACAAATATTTGCTGTGTTGTGCACGTCATCTGTGGCGGTATGTGGAATAATTGCTTCTATATTTGGTTCTTAATTTTTGTGAATTCTCTGTTATTCTTATTTTCAAGGGTTGTTACAATTAATTTTGACTATTTGTTTCAAGATTTGCATGGTGTATTTTTGCTAAGACGGACCAAAACTGATAAATTTAGATTTGATTAGTCTAAATCTGAAAGGTATTAGTATTTCATTTAATTTTTATTTTTTCTAATCTTAGGCATTCTATTCATATAAATTTAAATGAAATTTCTTAATTTCTATAATAAATTCCTTACTCTTACGTGGCATAACTAATCCACTGAATACTCCCCTTCATCCTCCTCTATAGGGTAAGAAAAAATAAATCCATGTGCATATTAAGAAAATTCATTAATAGTAATAATACGTTGTCAATATTAGAAAGAAAATAAAAATGAAAATCTTTCTTCATCTGATTTGTTGGATTCTGGCATAAGTCTGCAATAAGTGCAGAAGAGGATCAATAAGAAGAAAATTAATAGGCCGAACGACATCTCCCACCTGAAGTTTGCCGAAAGACAATTTCATATATAAAAAGTTTGAAAACGATAATTACCTACAATGTTAATATTTTAGACATTTCCATCTTACTGTTAATATGTTAGTAAATCCGTTTTAAACCGGAATATGATGGTAATTTTTCATGCAGTCGAAAATAGCCGAAAGAAACGGTGGCTGGCAAAGGAGAAAATAGTTGGAAAAAAATCCAATCAATCAACAAACCAATTCAATTCCACAACACAATCGATCTCCAATTCAAAACAACTCAAAAACAACCTCTAATTCAGCTCCACAACACAATTACAAAGCCTCCCTCAAAAATCGTAACAACCTCCATCTCACAACCGTCAGTTCAACTTGATTTCGATGCCGTTGATTAGGGCCCGACTCCCCCTCAGTTTCCGCATCCTTCACTCACAAAAACCCTCACTTTTCACCATACCAAGCATGCCAATCGTTGACCACCACTGGGTTTTGGTTCACGTGACCCTGGATTTCAAGCTAGATTTCAGTCGATTTTTGTGTCGAAAATTCCACTTGAAGCCACTGTAGCATCAATGACACCTCCCCATAAAGCCCCATCATTCCAGACCTTGGTGCTCACCGTTCACCACATCGCTAGTTTCGTTCACGCGACCCTTGGATTTCCAGGCTATATTTCAACGATTTGGTTGTCGAAAATTCCACCTGTAGCCTCAGCGAACTCTCTCTAAAGTCCCATCATCCCGACTTGGTTGTTCATTGTTCATCAGACACGACTGGGTTGTTTCTTTGTGCGGACAGTTGTGGTTTCGCGCAATTGGTGCGATTTTTTTTTTTTTTTTATCCAATTGCCTCCATTTCTCTCCTTTTGATTGTTGTTAACTTTGATGCTTGTTGTATGGATTTGGAGAATTGTTGTGTTTGTTTGAATGTTGATTGGAATTGATTGAATGATGGGTGTGATTGATTAAAAGAATTAGACTAGATGGAGGTGGTATTGGGAGAAAATTAGCTGTCCGGCCATCTCAAGCTTCGATTAAGAAAATGGCCTTGAAAATGTTTTTTTTTTTTAATTTAGAGAAGATGACATGGCATAGTTGGATTAACTAAACATGTAAAATAAGTTAAAATGAAAAGATTAAAACATATGTGGGCCGAATCAGAAGAAATAAAAGTTTTAAAATTGAAATTTCTCCAAACAAGCCCCACAACTATTCCTTGCTTAATCAAAATTCATTAGGGCAAAAAGCGATTTCTGAACCAAGGGAGGACAGTGCGATTTCTGATCGACAATGCAAATTTCCACACCATATTCAATCGTAAACTCATTTCTGAACTCTAAACGAAATTAGTCGCGTTTCGGTAATAACTCACGATTTTCGATGATTCTTGAACCTAAATGATTTCTTGAACCCTAAACGGAATCTGCGCGATTTCCAGCGATACAGCCCACATTTCCGATCCAAACTACAAATTTCACACACCAATTCAATCCAAAACCATAGCTGACACTCATAAGAGAGGAAAAACTCAACGCCACTTTGAATCCTAGATTCCGGTGGGCAAGCAAGAGTTCAATGGCTGCTCGGTGGATCATCCGATCAGTGAAGGTGGTCGACAGGCAAGAGAGAGAAGCAGCGGCACAAGAACAGAGGGAAGAATCGGCACAAACGGTTTGAAGACGAGGAGTCAGCAAGAATCAGGCCAAGAGGAGGATTTCAGCAAGATTCAGGGCAGGAGGAGGAGTCGGCGAGATTCAGGCCAGGAGGAGTCTTCCGAGGATTCAGGTGACGAGGAAGAGGCAGGCGAGAACGAGCAGGTGCCAAAGAAAGGGTATGTTCTGAAAATGTGCTTAAGCGATCATTTGTATCGCTTAAACGATTAACCTCTTTTACTCCATCTGCCCAATTCTAAGATCGCTTAAGCAATCCTTATATCAGTTAACGATTGATTAAGTTGACTCTTGGTCGCTTAAGCGATTTTAGATCGCTTAAGCGATCTTTTGAGGCAGAATCATAGATATAAGATCGCTTAAGAGATTCTTTTAGTTTACTGGTCGCTAAGTGATTTTCAAATCGCTTAAGCGATCTTGCACGAGGCAGAGTCAAGATTTTTTTTAAGCGATCTGAAATCGCTTAAGCGACCCACAGTGTAATTTTTTGTTGGTATTTTGTTTATTAGTTGTTTGATTTATTTTGTTGCTGACATTTTGTTTATATCGATGTCACGATTGTGCGGAACGTAAACTATACAGACACGGAGTGGACCTTATAAGCGATAAGGTGCCATACTTCCTACAAGGGTGACGGTCAGGTCAAGTGTGGAAGTTTTTGACAGAATACATGACATTTAGATGGAATTACGAATGGTAAAGAGATTTCAGTGCACTGTTTCAGTAGTTTTTTTAGGACTCAGAAATCATTAGAAAAAGGCATTTTAGAGACAGGGAGTGATTACATGGTGCTGCACTCAGTAAGATGCAATAAAAAAAAAAAAAAGAAATGTGTTTGTGGTGGGCGGAAAGCCACTTGTTTTGGCATGATGGAATATGCCTGGTGACGGGCTAGGAGGGGGGAAGTGCCAGATAAGAAGGTAGAGGCGTAAAGAATAGTCGGGGAGCCAAACAGTTTTATAATAAGGTTTTGCAGGGGGATAAGTCTATTACAACCAGTATTAGAGAAAAGGCTAGAGAAACAGTGATTGTACATATAGAGAGAAGATTAATTTATAGTCTGGATTTTGTTTTATATTGATCTTATTGGCTGGTGACTCAACAAAGCTGTGAGAAAGATTGGTGTGTTTGCAAGCAACTTGAGTTCTTTTTTCTTATCCAGAGGACGAAATCATATGAGCGAACCTTCAACAACCTAAAAAAGTAGACATGGCGGTAAAGCAGTCCCAATGGGAAGGGGAGAGGATAACCAGCACGTACAATTTGTTTGGCTTCCTATGGGCAATGCAGGAAATATTAATAGCTTTTTGTTATATTTTGTTAACATATGTGTGTGAATTATGATATGGACTATATTTTTTTTTTTTTACAATGTAGGCTTGGATGTACGAGGCCATCCCTCCCTGTCTTCGCTAAGAGGGGGGGAGGGTAGCAACAGTTTGGATGTGCAACAAACAATTTCCTAGGATGTTGGGTGGCTGTCCAGAGGTAACCCATTCGGATTACGAGCAAATTGAACATTATGAGATTCAAGCGGCTGGGGTAAGATTAAAGGACTAGCTTTTGAATATGCAGTGTGCTTTAAAATGTTGCTTCAATCTGATTGATTTTGTTTTATACAGGGAGTGTCCGTCCTTTCTCACGCTACTGGGGTTGAAGCGGAAGAGGACTATGTCAAATCTTTCAAAGCATTGGAGGATGAAGCGAGAACAGATAGACCGCCTGATGCGGGAACTAAAAGGGGTTACGCATGTGATGGCAGTTGCGGGGCCACTGCTTCACAATATGGTTGATGCTGAGGAAGAGAAGCTCCAATCGCCGGAGGTCCGAGGACGAGGAGGAAAAGAGGGAGGAAGAGGTTCGTATGCCTCAGCAAACGGTACAAAAGTACGCTTTGCTGGACATTGGCGTTGGGAGAATGAGGTTGTTGACTCATAAACGGCTTGTTTGGAGTTTACAACAACCGTTTATGCAAGGTTGACAAGATGGAAGAGTGCACTGAAAAGGGTGGAGGAGAAAGTGGATAAGCTGGGAGAGAAAGTTGGTGCAGTGGAGGAAGTTGGTACAATGGAGGGGAAGTTGGTACAATGGAGGAGGAAGTTGGTGGAGAATAAAGGCGATTGAAGTGCAAACTGGCTTGAAAAGAGAGAGTCGAAAGAGCAAGTTTTATGAAATTGCCTTACATGATAGTGACACAGGTAAAGAAGAAGAAAATTAAGAAACAAATGGAGGAAGAACCCGAAATAGAAGGGTTTCGTGGAGGAAGTGGGGCGGTGATAATAGGAGGGGGCGAGGTGGGAGGTGAAGGAAGCGGGGATGTGAAAATAAGAGGAAGGGGAGGAAGTGGGCAAGGGAAATTGCACTCAAATGTAGTTTGTATAGGCCAATAGAGGAAATAAAAAACTCTTCTATGCCTATTACAATGGATCAGGAAGTAATGGCTATAAAAGTGTAGACAAGGGATTATCCCCGGGAATGGTTTAGGAAGTTGTTGACAATGGGCACGTGGCTTGAGGACTGGTGAGTTATTTTGCTTAATTTTCCTTATTCTGCCTATGTTTTCCCTACTATTCTTGCTGTTTTATTTGATGCAGCACATCGATGAGATATTGACACTAAGAGGCTACGACAGACTTGATGGTGATCTGTTGTATCCCGACTGTGCCATCACTGATTTGGCATTTGGCCAAAGGCTGTTTTGGATATCACACTTTAATTAAAAATGCCGTTGCTAGTGGTGCAACAAAGAATCGAAGCGAAAAAGATTAGCCCAGTACAGTTGGACTGCATCCCTGGTGATTTTCATTTTGATGATAGAATTATGTAGTATAACGAGGGGCAACCCAAATATCCCACAGTTGGGCCTTTGTTAAAAGAGTGTACTGCATATCCTCGTCAAAGAGATGCACTAGATAGCAGTCATGCATATCTCGAGGAGGGGTTGCTAAAGATCCTTGACTGAACAACCCACTATTTGTCGAGACAAGCAGTTGGAGTCGAGTGGGCCACTGTCCACGTTGGTCCCACTACTGTTGCATGACAGAGGGATGTTTTAGCGAACTTGGGTGATCAAGTACTAACCGAAAGTGGCCAATTAAGCGCATGAAGACTGAGGACTGTACCAGCCCAATAATGAGTCAAGGTAACTGTATAAAACTAACTTATTAATACAATTGTTCATAAGTTTATTCTAATGCTAATATCTTCTTCCTATTTTAGTGCTGAATGGGGCATATGCCCTGAATTATTGAGTTCGACATGACCAAAACCCCCGATGGATGGGTTAAATGACGAAACAATGAGAGACGTCGGGAGGGCTGGCTGTCGGCTGCTTCCATGGGCAAATGGATCCGTTTTGAGTGAGCAGAACCCAATAAAAAGGTAAGAAAGTTGGACTTTGAATTTTGTAGTTATGTGATGTTGATGTTGATACTTGGGTTGTGGTGTGATGTGCAGGTGTCTGCTTATATGGGCTTTACCGAAAAGACACGGACTGAGTGAACTGCTTACCGAAAGACACGGACTGAGTGAACTGCTTAACTACCACACAGTAGCTTATTTACGGTTTTTTTTTTTTTTTTTTTTTTTTTTTACAAAAGTTGATTTGTCTGCAGGTTCGTGGCAAACAATGAGAGGAAACTTCTCAAACAAAGGGTGGTTGGCAAGAGGAGAGGAGGCATCTGCAATAAAGGCTGCTGGGAAGGCATGGTACAAAACAATGATCCCAGAGAGGTTGCTGGCAAACAGAATTCGAAAACTTCTCAAAGGCTGGTTGGCAGGAGGAGGCATCTGCAATAAAGGAGTTGTGCAAAGGTGTTAGTGACATAAACTCTTTGGCATCAAAAAGTAAATTAAAGGCAGGTTATAGGAAATTCTTGTGCTGTGGCTCTTCTTGCGGCAGTGTATAAGAATTTTTGTAAGAATTGGATCTGACATTTGGGAGATAATTTTTTTGTCTATATAAGATATCTCATTAGCAGTTGAATTTACTATGTATGGTGTGATATTTGCTTCACCCAAGTTGGATATGATTTTTTAGCATTTTGTTCATTTTGTGTATCACTACAACGTGTGATGTATTGTGTGATTATTTGATTCACCAAGTTGGGGCTAATGGTTAGCTTGTCCATATATTTCGATATTTGCACAATCCCATGTCTTATTTTTTATTCTTATTTCGATTACATTGATGTATCTTATATTTGATTGTGATGAATTTGATTGATACAAATCTTTTTGGATTTGGAGGGAAATGAGTGATGTACTAATGTTTCCCAAATGACCAAGACTTTTTCAGATATGATCGCTTAAGCGATCTCAAATCGCTTAAGCGACCAAGAGTCTATTACGAAGCATTGCTTAAGTGATACATCAGATCGCTTAACGATTACCATTTGAGCAGATGTTCATTCTGCCTGACAAAGAGCGTAAGTGATCCTAAATCGCTTAAGCGACAGAGACTGTTTAGGAAGCATCGCTTAAGCGATACAAAAGATCGTTTAAGCGATCATAGATCTGGGCAGATATTCATTCTACTTAGGACAGATTGTTTAAGCGATCATAGATCTGGGCAGATTCATTCTGCCTTGTCCAGGATCGCTTAGCGATTGAGATCGCTTAAGCGATCAAGAGTGTTTTACGAAAATCGCTTAGCGATACAAATGGATAGCTTAAGCGATTTCGATCTGCGCATCTGCCACTAGCTAGATCGCTTAAGCGATAACCGAACACTTAAGCGACCAGGAGTAAAAGCAAAGAATCGCTTAACGATCATAGATCTAGGCAGATTCATTCTGCCTTGGCCAAGATCGCTTAAGCTATTTGAGATCGCTAATCGATCAAGAGTGTTTTACGAAAACGCTTAAGCGGTACAAATGGATAGTTTAACGATTTTCAATCTGGGGATCTGCCCGAGCTAGAGCGTTAAGCGATTACCGATCACTTAAGTGACCATGAGTAAAAGCAAAGAATCGCTTAAGCGATATAGAAGGATCTCTAACACTGTGTAAATACAGAGGTCGCTTAAGTGTTCCTATGATTCGTATTATTTATTGTATTTCAGAGCATCGGTTTAGCGATTAACGCTATGCTAAACATATAGGGTTATGATTGTTCAATAGACTAGACCGTTATATATTTATAAAATATATAGTTCTTTCACGTCAGTATGAAAACAATAAGGTGTGAATGTTTACGTCTATACTAAACATATAGGGTTTACGATTCGTTCAGTGGACTATGACCGTTAATATTTATTATTAAACATATAGTTCTTTTACGTTAGTATGAAAACATATAAAGTGTTGAATGTTTACGTCTATGCTAAACATATAGAGTTTACGATTTGGTCAGTGGACTAGACCTTTATATATTTATTAAACATATAGTTCTTTTAATCATGAACATATAAGGTGTAAAATGTTTACGTCTATGCTAAACATAAGGGTTTACGATTCGTTCAGTGGACTATGACCGTTATTATTTATATTAAACGTATAGTTCTTTACGTCAGTATGAACATATAAAGTGTTGAATGGTTACGTCTATGCTAAACATATAGGGTTTACGATTGTTCAGTGGACTATTACCGTTATATATTTATATTAAACATATAGTTCTTTACGTTAGTATGAAACATATAAGTGTTGAATGTTTACATCTATGCTAAACATACAGGGTTTACGATTCGTTCGTGGACTATGACCGTATTATATTATATTAAACAATAGTTCTTTTACGTAGTATGAAACATATAAGTGTGAAGTTTACGTCTGTGCTAAAACATACAGGGTTACGATTCGTTCAGTGGACTATGACCATTATTAATATATTAAACATATAGTTCTTTTACGTCAGTATGAAACATATAAGGTGTTGAATGTTTACGTCTATGCTAAACATATGGGTTTACGATTCGTCTTCAGTGGACTATGACCGTTATTATATTTATATTAAACATATAGTTCTTTACATCAGTATGAAACATATAAGGTGTAGAATGTTTACGTCTATGCTAAACTATAGAGTTTACGATTTTCTTTGTTCAGAACATAAAGGGTGCGTTTGGTTGAATATTCCTATAAATATTATAAATCCTATTCCCATAATATTTCTTTGTTTAATTATTTAGGAAATATTAGTATTTTTTTAATAATTTTAGACCCATTAACTGAATTAATTTCATTAATACCACTTGAAAAAGTTTAAAAAGTAACAAAAACACCCCTACCACCCAACTTCCCAGATCCGGCACCACCGATGGCTATAAACGACCGACAATAGTTGGTAATTCATATGTGACATTTTCGGCCAGATCCATTGTGGATCTGGCCGGAAAAGGCCACATCGGGCGTCATCGACTTTCAAAAGAATGGCTGACGTTGATGGTCAACGGAGCCAAATCTTAGGCATCGTTGACAAAAACGACGGCTAGATGTCAACTTTTTCGTCGTTGATGGCAGATTTGACCTTTTCCCGCCACACCATGGTCGATCTGGCCGTAAAAGGCCATATCGAGCCCTATCAGCCTGATCCGACTGTTATGAGTGGTAACGCCTTTCCTAGTAGGATTTCGACGGTGGTGGCCGGAATCTGGGAAGTTGTGGTAGGTGGGGGTGTATTTGTTAAATTTTATCTTTCGTTGGTCGATTAAGCGATCGTACTAAAAGGAACTTCGTTTACACAGGTTCGCTTAAGCGATCGTGTGATGACAGAATAAAATGCCCAGGTGCATGATCGCTTAGACGATCTGAGATATCGCTTAAGCGATCCTTGTCTTTTGTATTAGTCATTGAGCGATCGTGGATCGCTTAAGCGATCGTGCACCTGGGCAGAATCATCTGGCCAGGTGCACAATCGCTTAAGCGATCTTGTTTGAAAAACTCTTAGTCGTTAAGCGATATATAGGTGCTTAAGCGATCATGGGCAATATATACTTTTTTCTTTCTCCTTAATTTGACAAACTAAAATTACCAACACGCATTAATTCCATACTTTCTCCTCAATTTGACAACCTAATTCCAAACTAAAATCACCAACAAATATTTAGGCCATGTAACAAGAAATATAAAGAATTATTTATTAAAGGTAACAATAAAATTTATAAATACTAATTGAAAAAATACCATCAATAGTTGGCCTTCGCCAACTCCATGAATTTCTCCTTCTTCGAACCTAATTTTCTGGATCTACATATGATTACTTCTGGCAACTGCTTCTCTTGTGGCCAAGTTGTTGCAAATTGAGCACTTTTCATCTTCCGGGGAACCTCAGAGGCTGATGGATACGCTTAACTCTTTTCTCCCTTTACTGTCTTCTTGAATGGCGGATGAGTAATGTCAGCCAACTCTGGCGCACTACCCACGCCTCTTCTGAGGGCACTGGATATATTATTTCTGAATGAGCTAGCATATATGTGATCTGCCATATAGAGAGGGGAGCAAAGTTCCATGTAAATTCTTGAACCAAATCCGGCTTCTGTTGGTGTTTCAGTGCTACTAGTACAGGAGCAAGGTAAACGTTGAATGTCAAGCACTTTAAAGCTGCAAGTTTACTAACAAGGTTAACTAGGGCATCCGGACCATAGTCGCACACAGTGAATCTTGAGCATTAAGAGGATAGGCAAACAGTGCATTTGACAGTTCAACGTTCTCGCAATAATTTTTCAACTGACGGAACAAGGGTTGTAGTAAAATTATCTGACTCCGTACGATGCTCATGGAACCACCGTGACAATGTCCTTTGGATTGCATCAAAAAGTGCAACTATTGAAAACTCTCTTTCTATTAACAACTTTGAATTTATGGACTCCGCTATATTTGGGTCATTGATATCAAACCTTCTTCCAGGAAAGTAAGCTCTACTCCATCACTTGAAACCAACATCATGCTCAAGATACTTAGCAACTCTATCATCCTTGATTAGATTTGCTAGAAGTGCTCTTCGAACTCATCAACCGATAAGCTTTTGCTGCATGTAGTATGTCTAAAGGAGGCCAACACACTTAAACTTTGTTTTATGTTCTCACCAAGGTGCCTCATACAGAATCCGTGATGTGCTTGACGGTAAATAGTGCAATCCCCTTATTTATAGAGTTGTGCTTATCAGTATATTATGCACAACTCGTCACTGTCAGGCACATCGTACGTAATTGCCAAAAAACCAAGTCCAAGACTCATTTTCTCAGAGTCAACCATACACCATGCAACATGATAGTGTGATTCTCGCTGTCCTGGCAGTGGCCATAACAATGTACCCCATACTTCCCGTCAGAAAGCAACCAAACAGCAACACCTTTCTCATGTTACAAAACCCCTTATAGCAGAACTGTAAGCAACGAAAAAATATTTAAACATCATATTCCTGTCACTTCAAAGCCGTCTTGCTACCTTGGTTTGTCAACTCAAGCATTAACGGTACCGTTCTAATACTGCATACTCGTACTCCGGCGTGCCCCTCACAAAATCTTGTTCAGTGTCTCCTTTCCAGCATTCTAGTAACTAACGCACATCCCAACTCTGTGCGCACAAGTCTCTGAATATCTTTAGGAGATGGACCTTTCCCTTCAACGAACCGACTTTGACAAATTGTCCAATAACATCAGCAGACACTTATCGATGCTCACTTAAAATATGTCCCAACCACAGTGTGCTCACGGGTATATGTGCTAAGAATAACTTTTTCCGACTCTGCCAACTTTCTACAATAAATCCACCACTTACACTTTCGGTCACGAAATGCAACCGTCACAGCCAATGAATTTGATTTTTAGTGATGAACTCAAAATTACCTCTCACGGCAACAAGTTTTAGTTTCCTCACCACTTCCTCTTGTTGTCAAATAAATACCCTATGTGCAACTCCGATCCATCCATAAATATGAGCGATTCACTACTACCTCCAATTGCCCCCTCTGAAACTGCATAAAGACCACAGTGTCTCTTCCTCACATCTACGCCTTCTGCATAATATGTATAAATGAATCTCTAATCTGCAGGAACATGTACGGGGTCCTCCTCCTCAACATTTTCATTTTGCCCCCATGACCAACCTCTTTACAGTGTCCTTCTCACCACCCAATTCACCGTCTACTCTTGATTTTTCAACTAACAATCATTGCCCTTGTAGTTCAAATTAAAACCAGGCAAATCTCCGCCAATTTCCTCGTTATCCCCTTCTTTGAATCAAATTCCAACGGTTTTCTACCAAAGAAACCCTCAAAATCGGCCTCGAACCATTATCGGCCACATCAATCTATAAAACTTCACACTTTCATCCGACTTTAATATAGCAGGAGTACCTTATAATGTTGAGGAATTACTTAAAACATACTTCACAAACTTATCACTACGTCAGCAACTCAATTCATCTCTTCTAATTATTCATCAATCAACTCATCAAACTAATTGGGCTCACAACATGGTATAACTTCTTTGCTCTTCCCAATCCACTTCAGCTAATTCTTCCTCTATCCACTCACCAAAATATTCAACACCCAAAACAACTTGTCCTGTCTAATAATAGCCAAGTACCTATAATGCAAGAAAAAAAATATCTTAACAGATGTACTAAGGGTTGAAATATTTTAAAAAACATCGCACAGTCGCTAAGCAATCTGGTATTTCGTTTATTGGATCGTTAGCAAATAATGGATCGCTGATAGATCGCTTAAGCGATCAGGTATGTGGATAAGATCGCTTAAGCGATCCAGTATAAATAAGCATGATCGCTTAAGCGATCTTAGCCCATACCTGATCGCTTAAGCGCTCTATTCTACTGTATTATGATAATCCATAAATTATCAGTTTTATATGATCTCTTGTCGGATTTCAATTACTTTCTAGTGCATTTCTACCTGAATTGGTGCGTAATTCTCTACTTTGCGTGTTTAGGTTAAAATGGACTCTTTAGCAAATAAAGGCAAAACTTGGCAGTTTGACTCAGAATTGAAGGATTCCAGAAGAGAAGAGAGTTCCGGAGTAGGACAATGCACGATGAAGCTTGTTTCCAAGGTGTGAAGAGTCGAAAAGAAGAATCGGACGAAGAGGCAGCAGAGTGGCAGTTCTGGAAATTTCAGAACTTTTGAAGGAGCTTCGCCCCGGCGAAGAATTGTCTTCGCCGCGGCGAAGTTAGGCAGAATCGATTTTGGTTTTCATTCTTCGCCGCGGCGGCGAAAGTCAAAAATTAAAGTTTTGAAACGCACAGTTTCGGTGTGTGTGTTTTGGACTGGGTTTTTAGGACTAGGTATAAAAGAAAAAGAAAAACTTTTTAGAAGGGATCTCTGGGCAGTAAGGTTAGCCGTCTTTTACAATTTTAGAGAGAAAAGCTTGTATTTTCGGATTGTGAAGGGGACATTCAGATTGCAACAGAGAAGATTTGTCTTGGGGGAGATTTCTATTCCTTCATCTCCGTTTCATTATGTTTATTTTGTTACTTTTGATTTCCATTTTTATTCTGTTAAGTTAGCTATGAACTAATCTTCTATGGGTTAGGGTTTTGATTGTAGTTTGGATTTGAAATGGGTTGAATATATGTTTATGCTATTTTCATATGAATAAGTTTGGTTGTGTGTTACTCTGAAATTAATTGTTGTATGTGATGAACATGATGAGATTGAGAAATAATTCATGTTAAGCATGGGTAATAACATTATAGTATTGGAGCTAGAGAGTGATTCAAGAATTAATGAAATCAAGTTAGGATTCTTGTGCTTCTGATTTAGAATTATTAACCTTCAAAATGTTGGGTGCGGAATGTTAATAATGATGAATAGGAAACATAGCCCGAGAGGGTTTGTTATCATAGTAGTGAATCCGATTTACAACCATTGCATGTGATGTGAAAATAGTGTAACTTTTAGTTATAACCCATAAATAATCCAAACGAAGTCAAAACCCTACCGTTTTACTTAAATTGAATCTTTGTGTCCAATGTTTTCCCTTTTTAAGGATTAATTACTTATTGATTTATTTGTTTCTTTCAATACAAATTGCTCCCACAAATCCAAGATTTTCGTTGCTTCAACTTGTTAACACCATAGGAAACTTAGTGCTTTGCTACCAGTCCTCGTGGGACGAGATCATCCCCATCACTTTATTATTAGTGCGACTAGTATACTTGCTACATTTTTGCATGTTGTAAGAAACACGCAGCAAGTTTTTGGCGCCGTTGGCGGGGACTGTTTTTAAGTTAACATTGAGTTCTCTGAGTTTAACTAGATTGAAGTTTTTGTTTTTGTTTTTAATTTTTGTTGAGTTGTAATTTCAATTTTCTTTCACTTGTGTTCTTTCAGTTTATGCGAAGAGCAAGAGTCAACCAGTGGTTCCTGTTGACCTTGAGCTTTGAGAGGACTGTAAGAAGACTAAAAAAGAGATAGAAGAGAAGAGATACATTACTGCAGAAACGGAAGAAGTTGTAGTTGAAATGGCTGGACCAGAAAATAGGACACTGAGGGAATTTTCAGTTCCCACGTGAACGGAAGTGGGGTCAAGTATTCGAGAGACCTACTGTACAAGCTAACAACTTCGAGATCAAGCGGCTATCATCCAGATGATCCAGCAGCGGTAGATTCAACGGTGATTTGAAGGAAGATCCGAATCAGCACATTGCAAATTTCCTGGAAATTTGCGACACCTTCAAGTCGAATGGAGTGTCGGATGATGCTATTAGGCTGCGTTTCACATTCTCATTGGGAGATAAAGCAAAGGGGTGGTTAATGGCATTACCACCGGGAAAATTACAACATGGAATGAGCTGGCATAAAATTTTTTGACCAAATTCTTTCCTCCAGCGAAGTCAGCGAAGTTGAGAAATGATATCACCTCATTTATACAAGATGATGCCGAGTCGTTGTACGGGCTGGGAAAGATACAAGGAATTGATGAGGAAGTGCCCACATCATGGTTTGCCAGTTTGGCTTCCAGTCCAAACATTCTATAATGGGTTGATGGGTAATGTGCAAACCATGGTGGATGCAGCTTCAGGAGGAGCTTTGCAGAATAAGACACCTGAAGAGGCGTATGAGTTGCTTGAGGTTTTGGCAAGCAACAACTACCAAAGACCGAATGAAAGAGTAACAACGAGGAAATCTTCGGGTCTTCATGAAGTAGATGCTTTCACAGCCATCTCAGCCCAACTCACTGCACTTCAAAAACAGTTGGGACCTATGCAGTAAACTCTTACAAGCACCTCAACTAACTGTGATTTTTGTGAGGAAACCATGTGCAGCGAGTGAGTGCCAAGTCGGAAACACATTGCACCGTCGTCTTCATCAACGGAGCAAGTAAATTACTTGGCAGGAAATCAAAGACAGACCGAACAATCCTGCTCCAACACATACAATCCAGGGTGGAGACATCATCCGAATCTGGCTTGGGGAAATCAAAACCAACAGGGTAACCAATGGAACCAGAGGCAAGTCCAAATAACCAGCCAGGGGTGACCAATCAACGGGAGATCCAAGAGGTGTCGAAGTTGGAGGATTTGTTCGGTAAATTCATGCAAGAGTCTACAGGGTTCATGAATGAGACGAGGACAAACTTTAGAAACCAAGGGGCGTCCATTCGGAATCTTGAGGTACAGATGGGCCAATTGGCCGAGAAGCTGAATGAAGAACCACAGGGTTCTCTACCTAGCAACACAGTGACCAACCCATGTGAAAAAGCAAATGCAATCATTTGAGAAGGGGGACAGTTTTAGAAGAAGTAGCAGCCTACGAAAGAAGGAGGCAGGAAAGGAAGAGTATGAAGAGAGAATGGATGAAGAGATTATCTGTGAAGAGAATTCAGGTGCTTTAGGGGAAGGAAACAAGAGAGAGGATGAAAGGCAAAAGAAGAAGGAGAAATTGCCCCCGAGATACCACCAGAATTAGCTCATCACACTCCACCTGTGCCTTTTTCTCAGAGATTGAAGAAGAAGAATCAGGATAAGCAATTTTCGAAATTCATTGAATTTTTAAAAAATTGCATATTAACATTCCTTTTGCAGATGCAATATAGCAAATGCCGAGCTATGCGAAGTTCCTGAAGGAGATACTTTCGAACAAGAGGAAATTAGAAGATGAGGAAACGGTGATGCTAAGGAAGAGGTAGTGCAATCCCCAAAGAATTACCCCCAAAGCTCAAAGATCCAGGGAGTTTTACTATTCCTTGTGTATAGGGGATTTACTTTTGATCGTGTGCTTTGTGATTTAGGAGCTAGTATAAATTTGATGCCTTTTTCTGTTTCAGGAGATTAGGGATCGGTGAAGTGAAGCCAATGACAATGTCGTTGCAACTAGCGGATCGGTCGAATAAAGCACCCGAGGGGGGATAGTTGAAGATGTGTTAGTGAAGGTGGGGAAATAAATATTCCAGCAGACTTTGTAGTGCTGGACATGGAAGAGGTAAGGGATTCTCTCATTTTGGGGCCGACCATTCTTGGCCACGGGGAGGAGCACTGATTGACGTGCAGGAAGGGAGTTGCTGTTAAGGGTTCAGGATGAAACAGTAACTTTTAATGTGTTTGATGCGATGAAGTTCCGTCAGAAGCAGATTCATGTTTTAGTGTGGACGTGGTGGATGAACTCATGTGGAGTCCATGGAAGAAAACAGTCAGAATTGCCTGTAGAAGGTGTATAGCAAAATTGAAACAGTAGGGTTGAAGACTCAGCGAGGAACGATTGTGCTAGAATGTTAGAAGCACTCCAACCAATTGAGGAGAGTAAGATGCAGAATTTGAGGAATTTGACTTTGACAAGAGAAGGCAAAGGAAAATAATAACGAAGCTCCAAGGCTTGAACTGAAACCTTTACCCCCTCACCTCAAATATGTCTATCTGGAGATTCAATACTTATCCGGTGATTATTAGTGCGAATTGAATGCCTTACGGAAGAGAAGTTGATTAGAGTGTGAGGGAACATAGACTGGCGATTGGATGGACCATTGCGGACATTAGAGGCATATCACCCTCATTTTGCATGCATAAGATTCTCATGGAAGATGACTTTAAGCCGATACAACCACAACGGAGATTGAATCCTTCGATGAAGGAAGTGGTGAGAAAGGAAGTGGTGAAACCTTAGATGCGGGGATAATCTATCCGATTTTCGACAGTCCATGGGTGAGCCGGTACAAGTTGTTCCAAAGAAAGGAGGGATTACCGTTGTGAAGAATGAGAGTAATGAGTAATTCCAACAAGGACGGTAACGGGTTGGAGAGTGTGCATTGATTACCGTAAACTGAACGAGGCGACAAGGAAGGATCATTTTCCTTGCCCTTCATCGATCAAATGTTAGAGGGTGGCAGGACATGATATTACTGTTTCCTGGATGGATATTCAGATATAACCAAATTGCCATCGCTCCGAGGATCAAGAGAAAACGACCTTCACTTGCCCCTACGGCACCTTTGCTTACCGAAGAATGTCGTTTGGGTTATGCAATGCACCAGCAACATTCCAAAGATGCATGATGTCCATCTTTGGAGACATGGTGGAAAGATTCATAGAAGTTTTCATGGATGACTTCTCAGTTTTTGGTCATCTTTTGACAATTGTCTAACAAATTTGTCTCTTGTTTTGCAGCGATGCACAGAAACGAATTTGGTGCTGAATTGGGAGAAATGTCACTTCATGTCAAGAGGGAATTGTGCTCGGGCATAGAATTTCCAAGGATGGGATTGAAGTTGATCGGGCAAAGACAGAAGTAATTGAGAAGCTGCCACCGCCATCAAATGTCAAAGCAGTCCGAAGCTTCTTAGGGCATGCGGGGTTTTACAGACGCTTCATAAAGGATTTTCTCTAAAATCTCTAAACCCCTTTGCAATCTATTAAATAAAGATGTTGTTTTTGATTTTGATGATGATTGCATGCATGCTTTCCTAACTTTAAAGAAATTGCTAGTTTCTGCACCCATTATTGCAGTTCCTGATTGGGGACTGCCATTTGAACTTATGTGTGATGCTAGTGATTTTGCTTTAGGGGTAGTATTAGGCCAGAGAAAAGATAAGTGTTGCATGTAATTCATATAGCAAGACACACTGGTTGACGCACAACTGAATTACACCACTACTGAAAAGAATTATTGGCTGTGGTGTTTGCTTTTGACAAGTTTCGTTCTTATTTTTAGGTGCGAAGGTAATCGTTTACACGGACCACATCAGCACTCAGACCACTATTGGCGAAGCAAGAAGCAAAACCTCGGTTGATAAGATGGATTCTACTACTTCAAGAGTTTGAGTTGGAGATTCGGACAAAAAGGGGTCGGAAAATGTAGAAGGGATCATTTGTCAAGAATTGAGAGACCAAACAAGGGAGATGAGGTGGAAATGCCAATTTCAGAAACATTTGGATGAAAAGCTGATGAGAGTGGACGAAGCACCATGGTATGCAGACTTTGCAAATTATCTATCATCAAGGGTGCTCCCAAGTGGTATGACATTTCAACAGAAGAGAAAATTTTTCTCTGATTAAAATACTATTTTTGGGAAGAGCCATTCCTGTACAGACACTGTACTGACCAAATGATACGGAGATGTGTCCCGGAGGAAGAAATGGAGGCATTCTAAGACATTGTCATGAGAGGGAAGTGGGTGGCCATTTCGGGGGAGCTAGAACAGCAGCGAAGGTGCTACAATCTGGGTTTTATGGCCAACCCTCTTTAAGGATTCCTTCCGGATGATCCAGGAGTGTGACCAATGTCAACGGATGGGGAGTATTTCAAAAAGAGATGAGATGCCGTTGAACAATCTGGTGGTGGAAATTTTGACGTGTGGGGGATTGATTTCATGGGTCCTTTCCCGAGTTCTTATGGGAACACGTTTATCTTGGTGCAGTGGACTATGTGTCAAAATGGGTAGAGGCAGTTGCATTGCCAACTAATGATGCTAGGGTGGTGTAATTTCGTGAGGAAGAATATTTTCTCAAGGTTTGGTGTGCACGGGCGATTATTAGTGATGGAGGATCACATTTTTGCAATAGGCAATTGGATGCACTGCTGAGTAAGTATGGAGTGACACATAGAGTGGCAACACCCTACCATCCACAAACGAGCGGACAAGTGGAACTGTCAAATAGAGAACTGAAGGGAATTTAGAAAAGACAGTCAATGCCTCGAGGAAGGATTGGTCAAGGAGTTGGATGATGCTTTATGGGCTTATCGCACGCATTCAAAACCCCAATTGGTATGTCTCCGTTCAGATTGGTGTATGGGAAAGCATGTCACTTGCCGGTGGAACTTGAACACAAGGCATATTGGGCCGTCAAACAGTTGAACATGGATTTGAAAGCGCGGGAGAGGAGGAATGCTGACTTTGAACGAGCTGGATGAGTTTCGTTTGGAGCATATGAAATGCCCGGAACTATAAAGAGAAACAAAAAGGTGGCACGACAAGACATCGGGTAAAGGTTTTTGAAGTGGGCAGAAAGTTTGTTGTTCAACTCTAGACTTAGGCTTTTCCCCGAAAACTTAAGTCTAGATGGTCCGGACCATTCACGATAAGGAGGAACATGCATCCGGAGCAGTGGAAGTCACACATGAAGATAAGGGCACTTTCACGGTTAATGGACAGAGGTTGAAGCCTAAGTTGAGGGGGTGATGAGCTGCAAGTTATCCCAATCCGGCTGGACATCCCAACCTAAAGGATGGAAAGAGTCAAGCTTCCGACTATAAACAGCGCTTCTTGGGAGGCACCCAAGCGTTTTAACTTTTTGAATTTAACTTTTTGTTGTTTGAATTTTTCTTATTTCATTATGAGTATGTATAAAATTTAGATTTTTTGTGTTGTTTCAAGTGTTTCAGGTGAAGTCTAGAGCAAAGGAAGGTATCAAAAATTTTCAGACTTCGCGGGGCGAAGAACATTTCTTCGCCGCGGCGAAGAGACATGAAGAAACCCGGTTTGCTACTGGAGAGTTTCGCCGCGGTGAAGAAATTGTTTTCGCCGCGCGAAGAAAAGGTAAAAATTTCGAAAAATGGCTAAGGCATTTCGCCGCGGCGAAGAAACTTCTTCGCCGAGGCGAAGTTAGCCTTAAACTCTCGGGAAGTTTTCGCCCTGGCGAAGAAATTTCTTCGCCGCGGCGAAACCTGGGAAAATTCTAGGGTATGCGTGATGAACTTCGCCGCGGCGAAGAAACCTCTTCGCCACGGCAAAGCTCCTTTTCTATAAATACCAACTTTTCTTCCTTCTTTTTCACGCCGCTTCATTGTGAGTTGAGAGCAAATTTTCAATCCTCCAATCTTTCACTTCTATTTTACTTTTCCAACCAAAATAATCACTCCACATCATTCTAAACACCAAATCAACCCTTTCAACAACAATTTTCACAAAAATTTCACAAAATTTTTGGATAAAAAATTGGGGTTTTCTTGTTGGATCGTTTCTAAGTCAATGGTGGTGGCAAACGACTTCATATTGGTAAGATTTCGAAAACCCAAAGCTTTATTTTGGAAAATTTTTAGTCTTATTCGTAGATCTAGAATTTATGTGAACTTTATTCTTGAGATATTTTGGGTTTGTTGAGTTGTGATGTGATTCATGTGAGAAGTTTATAGCCAATTGAGTGTAGAAGTGTAGTTTTTGATTATTTGGAGTGTTTGTGTTGAATTGAAAATCGTAGTTTGGGGGTGGAATTGCGAAGTTTTAGAAGTGGGATTATTTTGAATTGTGATGTGGAATCTATTTAAGGGTTATTGCTGGAAACAGAACCCGCCTTAAAAACTGCCTAGCAGTACTTGGCAACCTCTGGTATAACAACGCCCGTACATCTTAAAATAGAAAAATCGTAGTTTGGGGGTTGAATTGAAAATGTTTGGAAGTGTGAATCAATTGTTTTTGCAGGATGGACATGGCTATGTTTTATAGGGCTAATATTGAGATTACAGTGGATTGAATTTCAGTGAATCAATGGCTCCGAAAATTAAGCATACAGGCAAGGGGAAGAAGTAGACAACCGGTTTGTGAACGAGGCAGCCCGAAAACGTTATGAGGAGGTGATCACACAAAAGGATAAGGGCTATCCCTGAACGTGGATGACAGCAAAACAATCAGTGGAATGGAGTAGGGGTAGACAGTGGAACATGTTCATGAGTGCTCCTGAAAAGCCGGCAGTGAAACCGTTGGTCAGAGAGTTCTATGCCAATTTCCCTGAAAGGCAGGATGACATTGTGTTTGTAAGGGGAGAGGATGTGCCATTTTCAGCACAGAAATCAACAAATTCTTTAACCTGCCTGAAATTTTCACTGATCAGTATGTGGAGTTCAAAAGATAACCTTTGATGATAATATTATCTTGCCAGTCATCGCAAAACCGGGGCAGCATGGGAAGTGTCTAGAAAACAGAAAATGACACTCAAAGGAACACAGTTGACACCAATGGCTAGGCTGTGGCAATACTTTATCTGTGCCAAACTAATGCCGGAGACACACTATAGCACAGTGACTTATGAGAAGGCGTTATGTGCTGTACTCTATTGCCACAAGAAAGAGTATGGATGTGGAGACATCATTTATCACAGTATCAGGATAGCATCCCAAAAGGGACGATCAAGCTACTGTTTCCCGCATCTCATCATGCCATGTGCAAAAAGGCGGGGTCAAGGTTGCAGATGATGAGCGCGTATTTATTCGGCTCCAATTCTAGATGACGACTATTACACAAAAGTCTTGACCGAGCGGCAGGATGCCCAACCAACAGCAGGGGCGAAGAGGCAGAGAACGAGCATGGCCACATCATCCAGCTCCACAGGATCTCAGAAAGCAATGATGCAAGAAATGAGCGGATGATGAAATACATGAAGAGACGACAGGATTGGATGATGGAGCGGACACAGAACTTCATGAAATGTTAACGAAAAGTTTCAAGGATCTGAATGTTGACACGTCCGAATATCAGTGGGTTGACTGGACTCAGAGACTGGCCGGATCAGAGGAAGAAGAGGAAAAGAAGAAGGAAGAAGAAGCGGAAGCTGAGGAAGAAGAAAGACATGAACTGGAAAACCTGTTTATGTTTATGTTTTGTTACTTTCATTTACTTTTTGTCCAGTTGAAACTTAACTCATTTTATTTGGTTTTGGATTGTTTTTTTTTTTTTTTTTGTGTTAGTGTTAGTTGATTTTTTTTTTTAGTGTTAAAAGGGCGAGACAGGTGTAATACTTTCATTATAGTTGTGATTCGTTCTAACATAAGGGACACCACGTTTTTGTTTTGACAGATTTTGGATGATGAAAGTCCGAAGAAAGTGTTGAACATTGTGGAACGACGATTCATGACTTAACCAGGGAGCATTCTCGTACCTTTTTATGTTCATTTTTTTCAGTGTTGTTGTTCTCTATTCCTGACTTATGCATAATGGAACTTGGGGACAATGTTTATTTAGTTTGGGGGTAGGGAATAGATTTGAGTTTAAGGGTATATTGGCTGGAAACCAGTAACTGCCTTAAAAACTGCCTAGCAGTATTTGGCGACTCGGGTTTAACAACGCCGGTACACCTTAAACTGTAAAATCTATTTTAAGGGTATATGGCTGGAAACCAGTAACTGCCTTAAAAACTGCCTGCAGTATTTGGCGACCTCGGGTTTAACAACGCCGCGTAACCTTAAAAGGTTGGTTGTATTTTTTCGTTGGTTGTCAGTTTTGCCGATGATGAGTTGTATAAATCAATGTGAGATAGATTGTTGAATTTTTATTGTTGAGAAATGTTAAGCATTACTTCAAGTTTACGTTTATTGACTGGATTTGATTGAGGTTTGTTGAGTGGTAACCACGATTTCATTTTTTTTCGGCAGCTTAGATTCATTTTATGCGATTAGGCAAAGTCTCGATAATGTTGGTGGATTCTAGAACCTAGTTGAGAAATGCTTGAGGCGAAATTTTAGGATTAGACATGGTTGAGGAAATGATGTAGGCGATTCTTGGAACGTTTGAGCCTTTCTAGCCAACCCATGATTGAAATTTTCACTAGTCACCCATTTGAGCACATTGGAACTGTGCTTTATTTTTCCTTAGAAAACAACAGATGTAAACTCCTTTACCCTAAACACTTTATCATACCTTTAGGAGAATTCGGTCTTAGTGCAAAACCGAGAACGAAACGAGTGTACAATTGAGTAAAAGATTAGTTTGGGGGTTAAGAGAAGAAAAAATGAGAGAGACCAAAAGAATGATGTGGAGGTTGATAAAAAAAAAAATAAAATAAAAAATAAAAACAAGGAGGTAGTCACTCAAGTCAATGCCGGGTTGTGTAAAAAAAAAAAAAAAAAAATTTATGTCGAACACAATGCTGCCTAGTTTAAGGGTATACGGCTGGAAACCAAACCCGCCTGAAAAACTGCCTAGCAGTATTTGGCGACTCGGGTTTAACAACGCCACGTACACCTTAAACAAGTCTCCCCTGCATTTATGGTATCCAAAAGTTTAAGAATTCGTGTTGAAGGCGGTGAATAATAGACATGTTGATTGGTGTTGAGAAAGTGTGGGTTTCGATGTGATTGAGTTTTGCTTTAGGACAACCGAGTTCTTCTATTTGTTTCCTATCCTTTTATTGGAGCCCATGAACGAGCCTAACATTGCAAGCCTTTAAAGACTTTTGATTCTCATCTGTGTTTAGTCCTCATTAGTGGAGAGCAGTTCGATATTTAGGCTTATGGAGTCTGCCACATTTGATAAACTTTACACTTTTTGCATAAAATACCGGAAGTTGGAAGGTGGATTGAAGTGGGGATTACCTACTTGGTAGACTAATTGAGGAAAACAGTCGATATAGCCCATAACTTCTGGAATGTCGAACATTCCTAATAATAAACTTTCAACAATTGTGAGATATGTGCAATATTAGGCAATTCGTTGTAGAATTTGAATTCGTTTTATTTTGGTTTTTCAGTTTTTGTGCATGTTTACGTATTTTTGTTTTTCGTATTGTCTTTGTTTTTGTTAGTTTGTTGTATTCTCGGGGACGAGCATCTCTTTAGTTTGGGGGTAGTTGATAATCTGTAAATTATACGTTTTTATATGATCTCTTTGTCGGATTTCAATTATTTCTAGTGCATTTCTACCTGAATTGGTGCGTAATCTTCTACTTTCGTGTTTCAGGTTAAAATGGACTCTTTAGCAAATAAAGGCAAAACTTGGCAGTTTTGACTCAAATTGAAGGATTCAGAAGATAAGAGAGTTCCGGAGTAGGACAATGCACGATGAAGCTTGTTTCCAAGGTGAAGAGTCGAAAATCGAAGAATCGGACGAAGAGGCAAGCAGAGTGGCAGTTCTGTAAATTTCAGAACTTTTGAAGGAGCTTCGCCCGGCGAAGAAATTGTCTTCGCCGCGGCGAAGTTAGGCAGAATCGATTTTTGGTTTTCATTCTTCGCCGCGGCAAAAGTCAAAAATAAAGTTTTGTAAACGACAGTTTCGTGTGTGTTTGTTTTGGACTGGGTTTTTAGGATAGGTATAAAAGAAAAAGAAAAACTTTTAGAAGGGATCTCGGGCAGTAAGGTTAGCCGTCTTTTACAATTTAGAGAGAAAAGCTTGTATTTTTCGGATTGTGAAGGGGACATTCAGATGCAACAGAGAAGATTTGTCTTTTGGGGAGATTTCTATTCCTTCATCTCAGTTTCATTATGTTTATTTTGTTTACTTTTGATTTCCGTTTTATTCTGTAAGTTAGCTATGAACTAATCTTCTATGGGTTAGGGTTTTGATTGTAGTTTGGATTTGAAATGGGTGAATATATGTTTATGCTATTTTCATATGAATAAGTTTTGGTTGTGTGTTACTCTGAAATTAATTGTTGTATGTGATGAACATGATGAGATGAGAAATAATTCATGTTAAGCTTCAGGGTAATAACCTTATAGTATTGGATGCTAGGATAGATTCAAGAATTATGAAATCAAGTTGGATTCTTGTGCTTCATGATTTAGAATTATTAACCTTCAAAATGTGGGTGCGGAATGTTAATAATGATGAATAGGAAACATAGCCCGAGAGGGTTTGTTATCATAGTAGTGAATCCGATTTACAACCATTGCATGTGAATGTGAAAATAGTGTAACTTTTAGTTATAACCCATAAATAATCCAAACGAAGTCAAAACCCTACCCGTTTTACTTAAATTGATCTTTGTGTTCCAATTGTTTTCCCTTTTTAAGGATTAATTACTTATTGATTTATTTTGTTTTCTTTCAATTACAAATTGCTCCCACAAATCCAAGATTTTCGGTTGCTTCAACTTGTTAACACCATAGGAAACTTAGTGCTTTGCTACCAGCTCTCGGGGAACGATATCCTACCCATCACTTTATTACTTAGTGGACTAGTATACTTGCTACGTTTTGCATGTTGTAAGAAACACGCATCAATTTACCAGCGTACTAGATCGCTTAAGCGATGATCATCATACATAACACATTTTCAGTCTCTCCACCTACAATCGGTGCTACCACCCCCAGCTACCCACAATGCAAGAAATTTTTCAACAAATTTCACTCCTTTCAACTTCCATTACATCAAACACACCCAACAACCTAAACAACTAAATCAAAATCATAACCCAAACCCAATCCGTCATTTAAATCTTTGTACATCGAAAGGGGAAATAGACATACCTGGACAAAATGTCAGGAGGAGGAGGAGGAGGAGGAGGAGGATGATCTGTCTTGGAGAAGATGTTAATGGCGGAGGAATGCGTTAATGTCGCGGGAGGAAGAAGAAGGTACTGTTTGGGTTTGTTTGCAAGATTTTCTACTCTTTGGAGACTTATTATAATTTTTAAAAGAGTACACAAGTATTCATTAATCTCAATTACCCCCCTAATCATGTTTAATTAAGCTTAATAAAAAACAAGGCCATTTAGTTAAAATTTACAAACTCTATAGTCTTTTAATTAAATTTTAAGTTCAAATGGTCTTTTAATAAACTCCCCCGTGGTATTGGTGGTGGAGTAGGAGGAGAAGGAAGAGGTGGAGGGGTGAAATGACATAATTACTTTTTTACTGTTCTTGAATTTACCAATTTAATGGACATAATTAACAGTTGGTGGGTATTTGTCGTTTTCAAACATTTTGGTTATGAAATTGTCTTTAGGACAAACTTCGGGTGGGAGGATGGCGTTTGGCCAAAATTAATAATATTAACTATCTTAATTTATTAATATTTCAGTTTTAAGATACAAAATAATTCGATATTAGAGCATGTTTGGTACATTATAACATGTGAAATTAATATATTAAGTACGTTTATTTTACAATATTATACTATTTAATATTAGAATGGGAACCCTTTTCAGTTTTCACTACAAATGAGGGTTCACTTATCTATCTAATATATCAAAATTTATAAATGGAAACTCATTAAGTCTCACATTTACTCTTTGTTACTGGCTGCCTTGTATTATGAAAAGAGCTAGATCAATGTGTTTGCTCCAAAGCCGGCGGTGGGCTGACACGGCACGAAAAAAGCATGACACGACACGAAAAAAAGCATGGCATAACATGACATGAAAATATGCGGGTCATGCTGTGGGCCTTAAAAAAGCTGGTGGGTCGACATGGCACGACACGAAAAAAATAAAAAATAAAATTAATAGCTATTTTTTAAAATAGTCGTTACCCACCTATGCAAGGGGGTAACGGCTATTTTAAAATAACTGTTACCCCCCTGCACAGGGGGTAACGATTATTTTAAACTTAAAATTGTGTTGCTGAAGCCATTATGTGTATGAAAGATTGAATGACTGCAGATTTCAAACTTCAAAATCGTGTTACTGAAGATATATTTGAAGATTTTAAGGGCCCCTTTGGTTCACTATTATTACCTTATCCTATTCTACTATTCTATCCTAAAAACCTAAAAACGCATTTGTTTGAATATTCTCAAAATTTAATTCTACTTTATTTAACTCTAAAAATATTAATAATTACATTTCTCGTAAAGATAACCCAATTTTACATTTTCTAAAATACTATTATAAAAAATATCAAAATAGTGAACCAAACGAAGCTTAAGAATTTAGAAATTAATGAAAATGAAGATGTATACTAATTTTTAATTCTAATTGCTACGTTAGCATTTGTAATTTATAATTATAACTTATAACTAATAAAAAGTGTTAAAATTCAATTAATATTTCAATGTCTCATTATTTTATTATATTTCATAGTGATTATATATTTTTAATTAATATAAATACAAAATGTCACTAAATATAACATATAAAATATTTTTATAATAATTATTAATAATAAATCAAAATTACCATAATTTATAAACAATAATACTATACTTACAATGCTTTTCATATAAAGTGAGGTGGCAAAAAATGAATGGAAGAGTGAAACAAAAAGTCAAACTTATTAAATTCATTCTTTCATTTATTGTTTGTCACATAATTTTGTATGAAGATCTTTGTAAAATTTCTTTGTAAGTGTAGTATTAAACATTTATAAATATTAAAATAAAATATTTTTACAAAGCACATGAGCTTGCCCAAGGCACGACACGATATATAACAGGCCGTGCTGTAGGCCTTCAAATTTTGTGGGCTGACACGATACGACAAGGCACGAAACTATGCAGGCCTAGGCATGGCACGACCCACGACACGGTGGGCCTTGAATTTTTAGGCACGGCACGACAAGCCTTTAATTTTTAAGCACGGCATGACCCACCGCCATCTTTCCAGTTGCTCCCTTAGACATAATTAAGGCAGTTTGTAGAGATATCTTTAGCTAAAACTGTATCCTATGTGAATAAAATTTTAGTTCCAGGAAAATGGCACCTGAACTGGTGAGGCCATACCTTCAACTAGTCAATGGAATTTCTTCATAGTCTTATACAGCGGTCATGTGAAGGGCAACTGAGGACGCAAAAGCCCCGTCAGTGATTTTCATCAGCACCTGGTGTCGTCCTTCCTCTGCGATCGCACCATTCTTCACTACAGCTATTATGTCTGCATTTTTTATTGTGGTGAGGCGATGAGCAACAATTACAGTTGTTCTATTCACCATCACACTGTCTAATGCATTTTGAACTATTCGTTTCGACTCTGCGTCTAGTGCACTTGTCGCCTCATCAAGGAGAAGAATTTTCGGATTCTTAAGTATAGCCCTTGCTATGCAATCCTTTGCTTCTGCCCTCCTCGCTCGCCTACATTGGTGTCATCGCCATTTGGCAATGCAGCTATGAAGTTGTGTGCATTTGCTGCTTTTGTTGCTGCAATGATCTCGTCTTCAGTAGCATCTCCATGTTTGCCGTCGGCTATGTTCACGCGGAGGGTTTCATTGAAGAGTATTGGCTTTTGACTCGCTAAGCCCATCTGTTACCTCAACCAACTTATTTTGAACTTTTTTTATATCTACATTGTCAAAGAATATATGGCCAGAATCAGGATCATAAAATCTCTCTATAAGGCTTATTACAGTTCCACTACCACTCTCTCCAACAAGAGCTAAAGTCTGCACAGAGAATACCAGAGCTTAGAAAATGACTGATAATGTGTCAAACTAAATGTTCAATATATGTGTGTGATGCTGAAAAAGAATACCTTTCCAGAAGGGATGCTCAAGCACAGGTCTCGGAAAATTTGAACATCTGGCCTTGTTGGATATTTGTGTTAGTGTTTTGTAAATGCCGGTTGTCCAAAGAAAAGAGAGAGAATGAATAAAAACTGGACTACTTTTCATTAGACAGAAAACTGAATATAACATGCTGTTGTTCAATGTTCCAACTACTGTCAGAACTTTCACTTAATCTCAGCTAAACCACTCACTTCTAACAACTTCAAACAACTTCATTACAAAAATAAGCTGAGTCAACTAATTCAAAATTAACACTAAAATATACAGAAGGACTTAAGCTACTGAACTTCAGAAAAGCACCATGCACGTCCATCCACAGCAGCAAAACAGCTTCAACTTACAGCAAATCTTACTTCCAGCACAGCACCAATCTTCAACAATTTGAAACTGACATGTTCAAATAAAATATCACCTCGTATACTTGTTAGTGTCATTCCTTCATTGCTGCTCGAGTTAATTTTAGGATTGTTGTCAAGAATTTCATATATTGAAGTTACTGAATCCTTAGCTTTGTTGGTGTTTGGAGCCAAGCCAGTGGTTTCCGAGACACAGTTGGCTGCAATTGTCAATGCAAAGAAAACCTGCAAAAACCAATCTAAATCAGATTAACAACTCAAATGAATTCCTGTAAGGGTGAAAAAAGAGAAACAACAAATAGCTAAAACTTCAACCTTGAAAACTTCTCCGAATGTTGCTTTTCCATGGTGCACAACTATTGATCCAATGTAGAAGCAGAATGCATTTGAGCAGTGGAGAGCAAAGTAAGAAAAGCCAAAACCTCCACCACTTACAAGCCCTAGACGGGCTCCTTGTTTCATGGGGGCATCGCATTTCTTTTGGTACAAGTCCATCACCTTTTCTGTGCAGAATGAGGCAACAGTTCTAATGCTGCCAACAGCATCATTAGCCACTTGACTCGCTTCCTCATACATCAGCTGCATGTATATGTAAGACTATAAGCATAATTCACTCATTACACACAGTACAGAACACCCAAGAAAACACCAACCTTTGCGTTTGCACTGAAGTCCTTCAGAAACTTTGTTTGAAAGTATCTTTGAATTAACATCACTGGAGACACTGCTAAAATTATAAAAGCTAATATCCAGTTAGCGGTAAGGGCTATGACTAGCCCTTCTGTGATTGTTGCTATGTTCTGGACAATTAAGGCCAAGGTATCACCAACTAGACTTCGAACGGTAGAAGCATCAGTTGATAACCGTGCGCCAATCGCACCACTGAAAATTGAGGGTAAAAGGCATAGTTAGAGAAGCATAATTGTATTTCGGATGATATGAAAGTTACTATTGTTTAAATCACCTTGAATTTGCAGAGTCATCAAACCAACTGATTTGCTGGTGCACAACTTTCTCCAATGTCAAGGAACAAATTAATTGAATCAGTTTACCTCCAGCAACTCCAAAGAAGTAATTTTGTAACGGTATAGCTACTACAGTAGTAAAGCCCAAACTCAAGTACATAAGTGCCCAAAACCTGGAATCTTTCTGTAGTTGATTTGACGGTTCATAGAAAATTCTAATGGATGATGAGAGCAAGAGACCAAATGCAGGAAATATTAAACCATGTACACGGCACCTAGTGATCCAATCAACAAAACTGGAATCTCAGGTTTGTTCAGATAGGCCAGTCTCCTGATTGAAACTTTCTGTCGCTTCTCATTCCCATTGCAGATCTTTCAGCTCTCACCTCCCCATCTTCATTAGTCTCATACAAAGTAATAGTGCCAGGAAAATTATAGCTGAAACTGAAGGAGTGTCGGCTACCTGATGAACCTCCACTCCCTGATCTTCTACTTGATGAACCTCCACTCATCGATGTTCTTGTAGATACTCTGTGGCTCCTAGACCCTGTCATGATCTTTTCCATGTTATCAAAACTGGTATCTGACTTATCTGCATCAGTGGTTTGAGCATCTACACCTTCTTTAGCTCCTTCTTGCAGGCGAACCAACCCAGAGTAACCTCCCTTAGGATCTTGGATCAACTCCTCATGAGTTCCTAGAAATCAAATTTTAGAAACTGCAGAAGCAGGGTGAGAGTTTTGGAAATCTAAAAATGAAAAACAGGTTTATTGTTGCTACCTTTCTCCACGATTCTCCCCTGATGCACCACAGCGGTCATGTCATCATTTCTGATAGTTGTCAAGCGATGTGCAACAACCACAGTTGTCCGATTTGTCATAACTGTCTCCAGTGCATCTTGGACAATGCGTTCAGACTCCGCATCCAGCGCACTTGTAGGCTCGTCAACAAGAAGAATTCTCGGATTCTTTAATATGGCCCTTGCAATTGCAATTCTTTGATTTTGTCCACTAGATAGCTGAGTTCCATGCTCACCTACCATTGTGTCAAGCCTCTATTGAAAAAATGCTATCATGTCAATTACTTATTTGAATTAAAAAAAAAAAAAAAAGAAAAAAAAGCCTTGATTAATATGCTATAAGGTGGCTAGTGGTGAACGTAGCTCAAGCAAACTGGTGGTAATTTTTATAACTAGTTTTTACAGGAGGCTTTACCTGGGGAAGCTTGTCAATAAATTTTGCAGCATTAGCAAGCTCAATTGCAGTTCTAATCTCTTGATTAGTTGCATTTTCTTTCCCATATGCTATGTTCTCCTTTATACTGGTTGCAAATAGAATAGGTTCCTGACTAATTAGACCGATCTTCTCTCTTATCCATCTGAGCGACAGCTCCCTTAAATCAACACCATCTATAAGTACTTCACCAGAATCAGGATCATAGAATCTCTCCACGAGGCTGATGACTGTTGACTTGCCATTTCCACTTTGCCCGACTAAAGCTGTTGTTGTACTACTTCGAACATGCAACGAGGAGCCTGAAAAGATCTGCACTTCAGGTCTACCAGGGTATCTGAAATAAACATCTTTCAGTTCAATTTTGCCCTTAATGTTTTCTAGTGTTATCCGACTAGTGTCATAAGCATCAATGCTTGGTTTGCGTTTTATTGTTTCAAACATCTTATATGCAGCAGCTTGCCCTGCTGCAAATGCATTCATACTTAGTGATGTCTGACCCAATGACCTAAAGCAAAAAACCATGACAGGTGTTTAGATTGAGTTAACAGTCAGGTACAAAAATGATAGATATGCTTCAATGTTTGAAAGTTTTTGTCGGATAGTTTATTAATTGTTGTAGCTGATAAAATGGGTTTGCTTAGAACTCATGGAACTCACTCCCAAAAGCTAGTTCAAGGGGGGAGGGAGTCCAATCATATATATACATTATAACAGCTCACTAACTTGATAATATGGGACAAATTCAACTTCAATATCCTCCCTCCAACGGCTCTATACCATAATAAAGTGGGCTTGGGCTCACTCCCAAAAGTTAGCTCAAGAGAGGAGGGAACCCAACTACATATATACACTATAATAGTCCATCAACTTGGTGATGTGAGATAAATTTAACTTCAATAGTAGCAACATATAGCATTATAAGTACAGAATCAAATGTCATAATCACTTACATTCCTCCAAGCAAGATTGCCATTAGAACACTAATGTTAGTTCCTCCGTTATATCCTTTCTCAATGATCAATTTGGAGCCATACCACATGGCAAGTGCATAAGTGCCAAACATAAGGAGCATTTGTGTGCCAAGAGCTACGCCTGAGGCAAGCCCTTGTCGATTGGTGGCAGCATAGGCAAGTTGGAGCTTGCTGTTATACTTTTCTATCGCTTGCTTTTCCCCGGTGAAGGATGCAACCTGGTACAATTCAAAAAGAAAGTATGAAGGTTATCATACATATATAAATCAAGTTACATAACATAACATCATTGTCTTACTGTTCTAATGGCTCCAACTGTTTGCTCTACAACATTTCCTGCAACTGCATACGCAATTTGTCCACTGCTTGACATTTTTGTCAGCATCATTGACATGATTCCACCAACAATTACTACAGCAGGAATGCATGAAAGCAAAACTAGTGCTAGAAGCCATCCTATTATAAAGGCAATTACAAAGCCTCCCAAAAATGTTGAGATAAGTTGTATAAACTTCCCCACCTGTTACAAACTTCTCCATTAGGATCACATTCAACAGAGCAAGAAAACAAAAGGGTTTCAATCAAGTATGAAATATAGATAATCGATTATATAATTGTTCTCAATGTTTATCGTTTTACCTTTTCTCCCATGGCTTCTTGAATAAGGATTGTATCTCCAGACATTCTTCCAATGACTTCTCCTGTTGATGTTTCAGTGTTAAAGAAGGCTATGTCTTGTCTCAATATTGTTTTCAAGTACAAACCTCGAATTCTAGCAGCCTGTCTTTCTCCAGTTACCATCCAACATGACACCTCTGCAGTACACAATAATTTTATCAGAAAAAGCTTCCAATTTGCAAAAATAAAATAAAAGACAAACGATGATTTGCACTTACGTAGAAGTGAGGCTATGCCTGTGCCCACAGCCAAATACAAAAACTTCACTGCTATCTAAAAGTTCACCGGTGCAAAAATCCAACATATAGCATATATATGCATATGTGAAGAAATACTTTGTTTTACTTATTATTTCACAATGCAATGTACAATGAATTTATAGCAAAAAGAAAAGACTAATCTAGGAAGTAAATTGTTACATTCTTATTATAACTCATCTAATTCTTAATAGCTTTGATCCTAACCTAATATAGAAGATAGTCTTTAATGAGAATAATCCTATTCCCTATTTTACACTTCAACACTCCCCCTCAAGTTGAAGCATATAAGTCATATGCACCAAGCTTGTTACAAATAAAATCAACACGAGAACCCTTGAGAGACTTGGTGAGGATGTTTGCTAACTGGTCGTTGCAACTGACATAACTAGTTGCAATACACCCTGATAGAACTTTGTCTCGAACAAAGTGACAATCAATTTCTATAGGTTTAGTCCTCTCATGAAACACTGGATTTGAAGCAATATAAAGGGCAGCCTGATTATCACAGAGTAACTTCATTTGTGATACTTCGACGAATTTCAACTCTTGAATTAGTTGTTTTAACCAAACAAGCTCACAAGTGGCTAAGGCCATTGCACGATACTCTGCTTCAACACTTGACCTTGCAACAACCACTTGTTTCTTACTTTTCCATTAAACTAGGTTTCCTCCAACAAGAACACAAAAACCTGAGGTAGAACGTCTATTAGATGGAGAACCTGCCCAATTAGCATCTGAATATCCGACAATATGTGAATGGCCCTTATTTTCATACAGTAAGCCTCTACTTGGTGCTTTCTTCATATACCTTAAAATCCGGACAACTACATCCCAATGACTATCACATGGATTTTGAAGGAACTGACTTACAACATTGACAGAAAAGGAAATATCAGGTTGTGTGATAGTAAGATAGTTAAGTTTTCCAACAAGTCTTCGATACCTTCCAAGATCAGTAAGAGGCTCCCCCTTTCCATGTTAAAGTTTTAAATTAGGATCCATAGGAGAGTCTATTGGTCTGCAATCTGACATCCTTGTTTCCTCTAGAATATCCAATGCATACTTCCTCTGAGAAATAACAATACCAGATTTGGATTGAGCGACTTTTATGCCAAGAAAGTATTTGAGTAGCCCTAAGTCTTTCGTCTGAAAGTGTTTGAACAAGTGTTGCTTCAATTGTCCAATGCCATGTTGATCACTTCCTGTAATAACAATATCATTGACATAGACAACCAGATAGATACATTGCCCTGGTGATGTATGTCTATAGAAAACAGAGTGATCAGACTCACATCGAATCATACCAAACTCTTGGATAACTGTACTAAATTGTCCAAACCAAGCACGAAGAGACTGTTTTAGGCCATATAGAGAACGACAAAGTTTACATACCAAACCAGACCCCCCCTAAGCAACAAAACCAGGAGGTTGCTTCATATAAATATCTTCCTGAAGTTCACCATGAAGAAAAGCATTCTTAATATCCAATTGATGCATAGGCCAGTGTCGAATGGCAGCCATAGCAAAGAACAACCGGACGGAAGACATCTTAGCAATAGGAGAAAAAGTGTCAAAATAATCTGTACCATAGATCTAAGTATATCCCTTGGCCACCAAACAGGCTTTCAGCCGATCAACCTTACCATCTGGACCAACCTTTACAATGTAAATCCATCGACAACCAACAGTCGAATGGCCCGGAGGTAAGGAAACTAACTCCCAAGTATGATTATGATGCAAAACAGACATTTCTTCAACCATTACCTGACGCCACCTGGGGTAAGAAAGTGCCTCATGAACAGTGCAAGGAATAGAAACAGAAGAAATGGTGGATACAAAGGCATAATATGAAGGATATAAACAATGATAACTCAAAAAATTGTAGATGGGATGAGGGTTGCGTGTGGACCGCATACCTTTACGAATAGCAATGGGAAACTGATTAGCTTGAGACAAGACTGTGACATTGGAGGAATCGAGCACAGGACCTGCAGTGACAAGGGTCTCAGGAACAACAACAGGAACATCAGGATCACCTGTAAAAGGAACAAGACTATTGTCGACAGGAAGAGTGGTATTAGTAGTAGACTGAGGTACCGAAACAGACGAAGGTGGGAAAGCAATGTATGGAATTGGTAGAACATCTACTATCGGATCAGACTCTAATGTAGGATGAGGAAAAAATGGAGAAGAATCAAAGAACGTAACATCAGCAGAGATGAAGTAGCGATGTGTGGCGGGAGAATAACACTTATAGCCCTTCTAAAGACGTGAATACCCTAAGAAAATACACTTCGTAGACTTGGCTGACAGTTTATCCTAACCAGGAGAAAAAATGTGAACAAAATAGGTGCTCCCAAAGACACGTGGGGGAAGAGAAAATAATGGATGATCAGGGAATAATATGGAGTGTGGGACTTGGTCTTGTAAGACAGAAGAAGGCATGCAATTTATTAAGTAACAAGAGGTCAGAACAGCATTAGCCCAAAAACGAAAAGGGACGTGGCTATGTAAAAGAAGAGTGCGAGCAGTTTCAATGAGGTGTCTATTTTTACGCTCAGTAATGCCATTCTGTTGGGGACTATAAGCACAAGAAGACTAATGAAGAATTCCCTGAGATGACATGAATTTAGTAAAGGAATCAGAGAAATATTCACGAGCATTATCACTCCATAATATACGAATGGTAGTATTATGTTGAGTCTTAATTTCAGCACAAAATGATGAAAATATGGAAAATAATTCAGAACGAGATCGCATAAGAAATAACCAACTGCAACGGGAATAGTCATCAATAAAGGTAACAAAATATTTAAATCCCAAATTAGAGGTAACACGACAAGGACCCCACACATCTGAATGCACTAACTCAAAGGGGGACGCAGCCCGTTTATTGACACGCTTTGGAAAAGAACTACGAGTATGCTTTCCAAGCTGACACGACTCACAACTCAAGGACGATGATTTAGATAGACCTGGGATCATTTTCTAAAGTTTGGAAAGACTAGGATGGCCCAAACGATTATGAAGGAGATCCGGAGACTCGGAGACAGTGCATGCTGTAGATGGGATATGGAGATGATAGAGACCTTATGACTCACTTTTTGTGCCAATCATCAGTCCCATGTTGTGGTCCTGTATAACAACAGAGTCAGTATCAAAACGAATAGAGCAATTTAAAGAGCGTGTAAGTTTGCTGACAGACATGAGATTAAAGGGACAGTTGGGAATATAAAGCATAGAGTCTAATTCTAAGGAAGGGAGGGGTTTTGCACAACCAATAGCTTGAACATTGGCTTTAGACCCATTAGCTAAAGTAACAGGGGGTAAAGATGCAGTATTTGTAATCTGAGTAAGTAAACGAGGGTTACCAAAAATATGATCTGAGGCACCTAAATCCAGGACCCAAGGTCTTAGAGCGGAAGACTGAGTAAGCCAGGCAACTGAATTACCCGTTTGAGCGACAAAGGCAATGGATGAAGAAGACTACTTACTGGCTTGATACTATAAGTATTCATCATAATCAGTACCTATGAGAGTTAAGGAGGGCTGAACCTGCATTGTAGAGGACTTAGAATGAAGATCAGAGTGATCAGCGTGAGCAATATTAGCAGCTCGGGTAGGTTGACCATGTAACTTAAAACATTTCTCTCTGGTATGCCCCCACTGATGACAGTAACTACACTTGGGTCGATTTCCTCTGCCACCTCGATCGCCTTGTTCTCTTTTAGTAAAAGTGTGGGACTGAGAAACAAGAACTAAAGAGTCACCAGGGGAATGCACTATAGTAAGGGAAGAAACACGAAGTAATCTGGCAAACACTTCATCAAGCGAAGACACAGTAGATCCAGAAAGGATTTGATCTCGAACAGGTGTAAGATTTGGACCTAGAGCTGCAAGTGTCAGGACCATAAAGAACTTGTCTCGTTGAGCCAAATCTTCTGTCGCAGATTTACCAACTGGTAACAACAGATTGAATTCTGTCTTAAGGGAGACCATCTTACCAAGGAAGTCCAACATATTCATATCCTGTTGTTTGAGATGAACTAAGTTGGACACAACAGAATATAAACATTGAATGTCATTTGTACAGAGAAGTTTAGCCTCACTCCAAATATCAACACAAGTGCGGTAAGATTTGTAAATAGGGTGGAGGGGGGATCAATAGTTTGCCATAACATACTACACAACATAGCATCAATTTTAGTCCAGGAAGACTTATCTGATATAACATCGATAGCCTTGGTGGTCAAGTGATCCTCTAGACCTTGACCCATACACCATAATTCGACAGAGGCAGCCTAGGATGAATAATTAGCAATCCCAATTAATCTCTCAGTGGTGATGGGAGGGAGACATAAAAAAGAATAACCACTTGCATGCGAGTGAGAGGCTGATGAAGGGGGATCCATGAAGAAGGTTAGAGTGTCTTGAAGCTGACAGAAAAGCATAAGCTCACACTTGCCAGAAAAACAAAACGCTCGTCGAAAAAACAGATCGGAGTAGAAGCTGACAAAAATACCTTGAAGGGTTTTATCGGCGAGGTGGAGAGGAACAAGATGCTGGTGGCAGTGAGAGCTCACGCTCGCTGAAAAAGCAGATTGGAGCAGAGGCTGACAGAAACACGATTGGCGCGTGAGGGCGCATGTAGTGACGACCGAGGATGAAACCACTTGGGTTATGACGACGATGAGAAGACGATTAGTCTGGTGTGATTAGACCAGATCCTGATTGTTGCCAGAGAACAGTCGTCGGAAAAAAAAATTCCCGAGAAAGAGAGAAGAAAAAAAAATTTGGAATTTCAGAAACCAAGCTCTGATACCATGTGAAGAAATACTTTGTTTTTACTTATTATTTCACAATGCAATGTACAATGAATTTATAGCAAAAACAAAAGACTAATCTAGGAAGTAAATTGTTACATTCCTATTATAACTGATCTAATTCTTAATAGCTTTGATCCTAACCTAATATAGAAGATAGTCTTTAATGAAGAAGATAGTCTTTAATGAGAATAATCATATTTCCTATTTTACACTTCAACAATATATGACGAAATATGGAATGCCTTTTATTGATTTCCTTAAATCTCTACTAGCTGAAATTAAGCAGTAATTAGAGTTTCAATCAATCAACTTAATTCAAGTGATTGATTTGAACAATTACAAGGATTTTTTTGTATTTATTACTTTCTTTTTTTACATTTACAAAGATGTATAAATTAGCAATTGTACAAGCTTACAATATACTGAATATACAAATTTCTCCTCTCTTTCTCTTTTCTTGGGCATACTCTGGCAATGTTATTGTCTTGAACTGCTTCTCTTTATCCTGCTCTTTGTCTCTGTCTCAATTCCTTACATGGTATCAGAGCACAACTAACAGCTTCTGCTTGCCTTTCAACTCAGCTTCTTTCTCTTTGTCACTGCAAACAATCAAAAAACACCATTACCCTTTAGCATGGAACTCAACCCAAATACAACTACAACAAACCCAGACGGCCCAACTAACAGCCCAATCACCATAGACAGCCCACACAGCTCCGACCCAAACAACCAATCTCTACCTGCTACAACCCAAGCCCAAACAATTCAAAATAGGCCTGACCTAGCCCGTTATCCATATGGAATGTTGGGTTACAACCCAGATTTTTTTACCATTCAAGGCCTGACCCAGCCTCTCTTAGAATACTGGGTTATAACCCAGATTCTATTCCCACATCGGGTTCGGATCCAAATCCCTACCCCTACCCTTTTCGAATTATTCCAGCCGCCGGGAACAATCGCCTTGAACCAGGCAATATTCTCTTCTCATCGGTCTCCGATGGACCTGAATTAGTCTTTATCAAATAAACCATAACTGGATTTGACAACCATGCCTCCTGGTCTCATGATTTCCGGCGAGCCTTCATCACCAAAGACAAAGATCCATTTCTTGATGAGGCTTTTCAAACCATCGCCGCAACCTCATCTTCAATGCCATTGGAATCGTTGCAATATGTTGGTCCGATCATGGATCAGCAATTGCCTTTCGTTAGAGGTTGCGACTAGGCTCCCACCAACAGAAATGGCTGCCGAAATCTGGGCTAACACCAAGGAGATGTATGGGAAGCTCAATCTTGCCAAAATTTTCACTCTCTGGCAGCGCCTCATCGAACTCAAGCAAGGGAACAACTCGGTCACCACTTATTTCAATCGGCTTTCTGCCGTTTGGAACGAGTTAGACGCTACCGAAGAAACACTTGAGGGGTCACTAGAAACACTCAATCAGTACCACAGAATGCAAGATCACGACCGATTGTCACATTTTTTGCTCAGATTAAATGACAGTTTTCTCTCTTTCAGGAAACAAGTACTGGCCATGTCTCCACCACCATTTCTTTACCGGAGTTTTCAACTGGCGATGCAAGATGAAAGCCAATGCTAGTTGAACTCCAACAGAACATTACTGGATTCAATGGCGTTGGCAGGGTTGAGAGAGAATGGGGATTCACAATGGCTATGGCACAATGAAGGTGAAAAACTTTCTCTTATATATGACGAGATGAAGGGCTCAAATTCAATCTTGAGATCTGACGGCCAGAAACTCATCATGTTTTTAAACGCATCTCACAGTTCCAATTGTGCCACATCACGCAATGGGTCAAACAGGTTAACTTCTTGGTCAAATAGGTTAACTGGATCTGGAAATGGGTCAAACGGGTCTGGATCAGGGTCAAACGGATCGGGAAATTCAAGATCCAATAAAAATCGATTATATTGTGATTATTGCAAAAGAAGAAATCATGATCAGGACCATTGTTGGAGATTACATGGTCGTCCGGATTCCAACAACAAGGACAGAAATGGTCATTCTTCTTCTTTCCAAGTTTCTCTTGGAAATCAGTCAGCACCTACTCTCAATCCGGAACAATATAATCAATTGCTCTAATCACTGAGCAATGCCCCATTGCTCCCACCGCATCTTACGTAGGTACCTCTTACTGTTTTAATGTACTCACAACTAATATATGGATTATTGATTCAGGGGCTAGTGATCACATTATTTGTCACCCAAATTTTTTTACCACTATTTCCACTACCTCATCCACTTCTATTTGTATGTTGAACGAAAATATCACCCCAGCTACTCATATAGGAGCCGTCCACTTATCTGCCACTTTATCACTTAAAAATGTGTTATGTGTTCTTGCATTTCATTTTAATCTCATCTCAGTATCCAAAATATGTGAAGACAATAGTTGCACTATAGAATTTTGTCCTAACACATGTAAATTTTAGGACCCTTCCACTAGGAAATTGATGGGCTTGGGTAAAGTCAATAGAGGTCTATACTATTGGGCACCTACTGAGTCTCTTAAAAGTTTTCCTACTTGTGGTCGAAATAAAATTTCCCATTGTAATACGATGATTAATAAAAATTCCTTTATTCTTCATCAGCGATTAGATCACACTGCAACTATCCCTCACCCTCAGTGTCCTATATGTCGATTGGCTAAACAAGCCCGCATTACTTTTCCGCATATCATTTCCACTACAACCCAACCTTTTGCTTTAATCCATCTTGATATTTGGGGGCCTTACCATACCCCAAATCATGATGGATCTAGATTTTTTCTCACTATTGTCGATGACTTTTCCCGGGGTACATGAACATTCCTCATGCAATCCAAATCTCAAACACTTACAGAATTTCTTGTCCATGGTCACCACCCAGTTTCGTATTTCTGTACAAAGAGTTAGAACCGACAATGCTAGGGAGTTCTTTAATTATAATTGTTCATCTCTATTTTTATCTCTTGGCATTCTGCATGAAAGCTCTTGCATATATACACCACAACAAAATGGGGTTGTCGAAAGAAAACACCATCATCTACTTGAAGTAGCCGTTGCCCTCAAACACCAAGCCCACATACCTGTTTCTTTTTGGGGGCGATTGTGTGATCACAACCTCATACCTAGTCAATCGCATGCCAACCAGAGTTCTTCATGGTAAGACTCCTTATGAGATACTGTTCAAGAAGCCACCAGCTTTTGACCACCTCCGAGTTTTTGGTTGCCTTTATTATGTTGCCACCCTTGGCTCCCATGACAAGTTTGGTACCCGGGCCACCCGCTGTATATTTATGGGATATCCTATGCTTCAGAAAGGTTACAGGCTATATGATCCAGTTGAAAACAAGTTCCTGACCTCTAGAGATGTTGTGTTTCATGAAGACACTTTTCCATTTGCCATAGATAACATTCTTGCAGGCGAACCAGCTGGGAGTAAGCCCCCTCAGGATCTTGGATTAATTCCTCATGAGTTCCTATGAATCAAATTTTAGAAATGTTAGTAGTCTGGTGAACATTTTAAAAATCTGACAATGAAAGGAGGTTTCTTGTTGCTACCTTTCTCCGCGATTTTCCCCTGATGCACCACTGCGATCATGTCGGCATTTCTGATAGTTGTCAAGCTATGTGCAACAACCACAGTTGTCCGATTTGTCATAATTTTATCCAGTGCATCTTGGACAATGCGTTCAGACTCAGCATCCAGGGCACTTGTAGCCTCATCAAGAAGAAGAATTCTTGGATTCTTTAAAATGGCCCTTGCAATTGCAATTCGTTGCTTTTGTCCACCAGATAGTTGAGTTCCATGCTCACCTCCCATTGTATCAAGCCCCTATTGACAAAAAGCTATCTCGTTAATTACTCTTTTGAAGCATTAATTAAATAAAAATAAAAATAAAAGGCAAAAGCCTTGACTAAGATGCTGTAAAGTGTCTAGTGGTAAATGTAGTTCAAGCAAACAGGTGGTAATTTTAATAACACTAGTTTTTACAGGAAGCTTTACCTGGGGTAGCTTGTCAATAAATTTTGCAGCATTAGCAAGCTCATTTGCTGTTCTAATCTCTTGATTAGTTGCATTTCCTTTCCCATATGCTATGTTCTCCTTTATACTGGTTGCAAATAGGATGGGTTCCTGACTAACTAGACCAATCTTCTCCCTTATCCATCTGAGCTGCAACTTCTTTAAATCAACACCATCTATAAGTACTTCACCAGCTTCAGGATCATAGAATCTCTCCAGAAGGCTGATAACTGTTGACTTGCCACTTCCACTTTGCCCAACTAAAGCTGCTGTTGTACCACTTGGAACATGCAATGAGAAGCCTTAAAAGATCTGCACCTCGGGTCTAGCAGGGTATCTAAAATAAATATCTTTCAGTTCAATATCACCCTCAATGTTGTCCAATGTTATCCCACTGGTGTCATATGGATCGATGCTTGGTTTGCGTTTTATTGTTTCAAACATCTTATATGCAGCAGCTTGTCCTGCTGCAAATGCATTCACACTGGGGGATGTCTGACCCAATGACCTGTTACAAAAGACCGCAACAAATGCTGAGATTGACCAATGATTATTTACAGGGTGAGATGTCATAATCACTTACAGTAATGACTATTTCTCCATTATATCCTTTCTCAATGATCAATTTGGATCCATACCATACGGCAAGTCCATAAGTGCCAAAGATAATGAGCATAAGTAAACCAAGTCCGATGCCTGAGGCCAGCCCTTGATGAGCGGTAGCAGCGTAAGCGACTTGGAGCTTCCTATTGTACTTTTCTATCGCTCGCTTCTCCCCGGTGAAGGATGCAACCTGGTTGAATTCAAAAATAAGTATGCAAGCTGTCATTTAGAGAAAAAAATTAAAAAACATTGTATAAACATAAACTAAGATGCATAATATTGATCAATGTATCTTACTGTTCTAATGGCTCCAACTGTTTGCTCCACAACATTTCCTGCATCTGCATACGCAATTTGTCCGCGGCTTGACATTTTGGACATCATCATTGACATGATTCCACCAACAATTACTACAGCAGGAATGCATGAAAGCAAAACGAGTGCTAGAAGCCATCCTTTTATAAAGGCAATTACAAAGCCTCCCAAAAATGTTGAGATAAGTTGTATAAACTTCCCCACTTGTTACAAACTTCTCCATTAGGATCACATTCAACAGAGCAAGAAAACAAAAGGGTTTCAATCAAGTATGAAATATAGATAATCGATTATATAATTGTTCTCAATGTTTATAGTTTTACCTTTTCTCCCATGGCTTCTTGAATAAGGATTGTATCTCCAGACATTCTCCCATTGACTTCTCCAGTTGATGTTTCAGTGTCAAAGAAGGCGATGTCTTTTCTCAATATTGTTTTCAAGTACAAACCTCGAATTCTAGCAGCCTGTCTTTCTCCAGTTACCATCCAACATGACACCTCTGCAATACACAACAAATGCTAACAATTATTTACAGGGATTAAGATCATCTCCTGATTTGAGATTTTATTTGAACATATACAATTATAATCGGTAATTATGGAAAGCATACATACAGTCATGAAATTCTTCAAAATTCAATTAAGTTTAGATCATAAAAGTTAAATTTTGTTTAATTGAAAAGCACGTGAAGAAAGGTAAGTTTCATATATGGTAAATTTAAAGCTCTTACTCATATAATTTATGATTGAATTTAAGCTAGATTCCATAAAAGTAGCAATCTAATAAATAAACTGATTTTGTCATTTTGATATAACATTAAAAAGAGTAAACGACTTTTTTCCACCTAAGGTTTGCCTTAATGACACTTTACCACCCAAAGTTGATATTTCGTTACGACCCAAAGTTTTAAAGCCGATTCTGGCCGATTATTGCCGCAAAAATTCTTTTTCTTCACCACCATTTGAACCTTCGGTCTTCTCTCTACAAAACCCTTTTCACTCCGGCACCTGATTTTTCGTCAATTTTGAACTACCACAAAGCTAAGGTTTCCTATTTCTTAGTTGATTTCCGACTGATTCCGGTGGCGAATATTCAATCGGTCACCATCATTCGATCCACTAACCTTCACGATACAAAACCTCTCTTACCTTGGCTTTTGGTAACTCGTTGAACTTCGATTAAGATCCACCAACTCTATTATACAAAACCCCTCTTACCTTGGCTTTTGGTAACTCGCTGAACTTCGATTAAGAAACTAAAGTGTATTTTGGATATTAACGAAACATAAATTTTAGGTGAAAAAATGGTATTTTGAAACTTTTTTAATGAGACGGTATTATCAAGGCACACCGTAGGTGGGAAAAATTCGTTTACTCCATTTAAAATGGGCCGAGAAGGCAAATGGTGGGTGATAGTAGGATGATGGTTGGTCACTTCATAAACATAGTTAAGTTTCATGCGTATGCTTAACTTAAAAGACAGTGCATTATTAAACTCCAATTACCCAGAAAAAAAGCTTAAACTTATGCAAAAATAAATTAAAAATTTAATGAAAAAAAAAAAAAAGAAAAGTCATCTGCACTTACGTAAAAATGAAGCTATGCCTGTGCCCACAGCCAAATACAGAAACTTTACTGCTATCTGAAAACCATAGGGCCAAAAATCCAAAATTTAGCATATATAATTTGCATCAAATAATCTTAATTTACAACATGGTAATTAAATATAATCTACTGAATATAATTCAGGATTAATGGTAACACATCTTCCGTANTTGTCTCAATATTGTTTTCAAGTACAAACCTCGAATTCTAGCAGCCTGTCTTTCTCCAGTTACCATCCAACATGACACCTCTGCAATACACAACAAATGCTAACAATTATTTACAGGGATTAAGATCATCTCCTGATTTGAGATTTTATTTGAACATCTACAATTATAATCGGTAATTATGAAGAGCATACACAAAGTCATGAAATTCTTCAAAATTCAATTAAGTTTAGATCATACAAGTTAAATTTTGTTTAATTGAAAAGCACGTGAAGAAAGGTAAGTTTCATATATGGTAAATTTAAAGCTCTTACTCATATAATTTATGATTGAATTTAAGCTAGATTCCATAAAAGTAGCAATCTAATAAATAAACTGATTTGGTCATTTTGATATAACATTTAAAAGAGTAAACGACTTTTTTCCCCCTAAGGTTTGCCTTAATGACACTTTACCGTCCAAAGTTGATATTTCGTTACTACCCAAAGTTTTGTAGCCAATTCTAGCCGATTATTACGGCAAAAATTCTTTTTCTTCACCACCATTTGAACCTTCGGTATTCTCTCTACAAAACCCTTCTCACTCCGGCACCTAATTTTTCGTCAATTTTCAACCATCACAAAGCTAGGGTTTCCTATTTCTTAGTTGATTTCCGACTGATTCTGGTGGTGAATATTCAATCGGTCACCACTATTCGATCCACTAACCTCCACGATACAAAACCTCTCTTACCTTGGCTTTTGGTAACTCACTGAAGCTCGACTAAGATCCACCGACTCCATTATACAAAACCTCTCTTACCTTGGCTTTTGGTAACTCGCTGAACTTCAACTAAGATCCATCAACTCTATTATACAAAAACCCTCTTACCTTAGCTTTTGGTAACTCGTTGAACTCCGATTAAGAAACTAAAGTGTATTTTGGATATTAATGGAACATAAACTTTAGGTGAAAAAATGGTATTTTGAAACTTTTTGAATGAGAAGGTGTTATCAAGGCACACCGTAGGTGGGAAAAATTCGTTTACTCCATTTAAAATGGGCCAAGAAGGCAAATGGTCGGTGATAATAGGATGATGGTTGGTTACTTCATAAACATTAGTTAAGTTTCATGTGTAAACTTAACTTAAAAGACTGTGCATTATTAAACTCGAACTACCCAGAAAAAAAGCTTAAACTTATGCAAAAATAAATTAAAAATTTATTGGAAAAAAAAAAAAAATCATCTGCACTTACGTAAAAATGAAGCTATGCCTGTGCCGACAGCCAAATACAGAAACTTTACTGCTATCTGAAAACCATAGGGCCAAAAATCCAAAATTTAGCATATATAATTTGCATCAAATAATCTTAATTTACAACATGGTAATTAAATATAATCTACTGAATATAATTCAGGATTAATGGTAACACATCTTCCGTAAAACAAAGGGTAAATACTGTATATTTAAACAGTTGAAAATACATAAATATGTATTTAATGAATATGCAAAGCTAGAGTAATCTTGAGTTCTTGACTGTTAAAAGTGGAAGAGTATAATATAGTGGGCAGCCTAATGAATTATTTTTTTTCAACTATAATATAGCCATTAAATGAAAGTTGAAATTTTCCTATTAAATGGACCCGTCTTCTTCTTCTAATTATAATTCAACACTACAGATGGCATTATTATGTGGTCCAGTAGAAAAACAGCGATGGAGAGAGAGCATGCAGTCCATCTAAATAGTAAATTCACAGATAACATCATAATTCATAAATAGGCGGCGGGAACGAGGGAGAAAAGTTTCGAAATAATCGATTTGAAGAATGAAAGCCAGGAAGGCCACCCACTAATTGGGTTGCTTACTTTGCAAAGTCAGTTATGACTTGTGATCATCGTCGCTCTCTCCATCTTTGAAAGTGTAGACAATGCCGTTTTTCATTTTTCCGCAGACCCCCTTGGATATTTTGTTTTCACTTTTGTGTCCTTTATCTTCCCACAGGGAACTCAAATGTTTATAATTCTTCTTCTTCTCCTTCTTCTCCTTCTTCTAATTATAATTCAACACTACAGATGGCGACTTATATTAATATAGTTGTCATTTTGAAATCGGGTTGTCAACCATTATTATTATCATTTCACTTTCACCTCCAAAAAGCTTAACCCAAATCTTGGATGCTATTCAACCATGTGTTCATAACCCTAGCTAGTCTCCTGTATTCACATGGATGCCCATGCCAATAATTTCCACCATTAAACTTTACTAGATTCACTTCTAATTTAAGAATCAATATTGCTTGAAAGTTAAGTCGGAATATATATATGTATATATACAAAGTGAAAGCAACTGTTTTGCTCTAATCACAACCCTAATTAAGTTCTGTTTTAAACAGGAAAAGAATCAGGCGGAAATGAAGGGAGCGTAAAGTGAATGTGAATTTGAATGGGGGAGTTCAGTTCAGTAGTTCACCCACCTTTGAAACTTCATGAACAACATTGGAACGATTGGTGGCGCCAAAGGAGTTGATGAGTTGGCCAAAAATAAGAGTCATGAACGACTGGCTGAGTCCATTAGCAATGGCAGAAGCGGTTCCCACCACCATCAAAACGATATCCTTTTTGTCAGCAAACGCAAACAACTTATAGAATGCCACCTTCTGTGTAGTCTCCTCCGATCCTTTCTTCTTATATCCATTCCCATTAACACTACCTGACGGTCCTCCACTTTCCGTCATTATTATTCTCTCCCAATAGATCAATATCCGTCAGCTCTCTGTGAATCAAACTGTTGAAGGTTGATGCTGTGCTGGAAGTATATTTTGCTGGAACCAAAAGTTTGAAGCTGTTTTTGATGCAACCAAAGTGACGTGCATGGTGCTGTTTTGAGTGCAGTAGTTTAGGCTTAAGTTGTCAACTTGTGTGTTAAATTTGACTTAGGTAACTCAGCTTATTTTGAGGTTTTGTGTCTCTAATGTGTAATGTAGTTGTTGGATTTTATGGATTAGCTGGGTTTGTGTAAAAGACTTACTGACAGTGGTTGTAACAGTAAGCAAAAGCATGTTATATTCAGTTCTTGTTTGTTAATGAAAGTAGATTAGTTCTCTTCAGTTCTCCTTTTCTTTGCACATCCGGCATAAGCTTAAACACCAACATGGTATCAGAGATGGATTAACAAACCATCATCTAACAAATTCACTCAAAAAAAAAAAAAAAAATCTTGAATCACCATCAAACTTCAACCCTCCGAACAACTCTGTCCAAAACAGCAACCTGGTTTCCATGGCAACTCAGTCGATTTCTCTCTCACCTCTAGTGTTTAATGGGGACCAATATCATATTTAGGCTATTAGAATGAGAGCCTATCTAAGAGGACACAGTATGTGGAAGAAGAAAAACAGCCACCGCAGCTTGGTCCAAACCCCACCCTGAATCAAATGAGGATGTATGAGGAAGAGATGTCAAAAGCTCCAAGAGCTCTATCTCATATACACTCTACAATAACAGACCTTGTATTTACAAGGATAATGGCGTGTGAAACTGCAAAGGAAGCTTGGGATAAACTGAGGGAGGAGTTCATGGGAAGTGATACAACCAGAAATATGCAAGTTATGAACTTGCGGAGAGAGTTCGAAATGCTAAGAATGCAAGAGGTAGGGAAAGTAAAAGAGTATGTAGACAGGCTTATGAGTGTGGTGAACAAGATTAGACTGTTGGGAGTTGAGATGAGTGACAAGATGATAGTTGAGAAAGTGTTAGTCAGCCTACCCAAAAGGTTTGAGTCCAAGATATCTTCCTTCGAAGATTCAAAGGACCTCTCCCAAATCAGCCTCACCGAATTGGTCCATGCCCTACAGGCTCAAGAACACAGAAGATTGATGAGACAAGAGGACTCCAATGAAGGTGCAATGATGGCTGCTCAAAAGGGATTGAATGTGCAGGGAAGCAATAGGAAGTATGCTGGAGATAAGAGAGGAAAAGAGAGAACTAGTGGACAGTGGGGAAAACCGAGTGGAGGAATGAATTATCCACCATGTTCCCACTGCAAAAAGAAGGGACATCCAGACAATAGGTGCTGGTTCAGACCTGGGATCCAATGTAAGAGGTGCAAACAGTTCAAGCACATTGAAAAAGTGTGCAAGAACAAAGGTGCACAACCATCACAGCAAGCACAAAATGCAAAAGACCAGCAGCAGGGTAGTGAACTTGAGCAGTTGTTTGTAGCGTCATGCTACTCTATGTAGACCAGTGATGATGTTTGGCTAATAGACAGTGGTTGTACCAACCACATGGCAGCAAAATTGTAGAATTTTGTCAGGATGGATAGAACCTATAGCTCTAAGGTCAAGGTTGGAAATGGTGACTATTTGGAGGAAAAAGAATTGGAGATGTGGCAGTCCAAACTCAAGCAGGTACCAAGATCATTTCAAGTGTTTTATTTGTCTATGAAATTGCACAAAATCTGTTAAGTGTAGGTCAAATGTTAGAGAAGAATTACACTTTACATTTTCAAAACCATGCTTGTGTAATAAAGGATTGTGAGGAAAATGAATTAACGAGTGTTAGGATGCTAGGAAAAAGCTTCCCAGTAGAGTGGAAAAAACCAGTGAATTTAGCACTAACCAGCAGGGTTGAAGAGTCTGATTTGTGGCAAAAAAGGTTTGGCCACTTTCACTATTTGGGAATTAAAGAACTCAAGACAAGAGACATGGTGCTGTATTTGCCTGAAATAGAGGAGAAAATGTCCTTATGCACAGCCTGCCAACTTGGCAAACTTAGCAGGCCATCATTCCCTTTGGATCAAGCCTGGAGAGTAAGTCACAAGCTGCAATTGATCCACACTAATGTGTGTGGTCCTATGAAGACTGAATCCTTAAATGGTAGCAGGTACTTTGTACTCTTTATTGATGATTACTCAAGGGTGGCTTGGGTGTATTTTCTGAAGTAGAAAAATGAGGTGGCTGCTGTGTTTAAGAAATTCAAGTTGCTGGTGGAGAATGAAGCTGGAACATTGATCAAAACCATAAGAAGCAACAACAGGATAGAATACACCTCAAATGAATTCCGCACAATCTGCAGTGTAGTTGGAATTCAGATCAATTCACAGTCCCGTACACCCCTCAGCAGAATGGTATCTGTGAGAGGAGAAACCGAACCATTATGGAAATGGCTAGGTGCATGATGACTGGGAAGAACCTTCCTAAAGTGTTCTAGGCTGAAGCTGTTAATACAGTAGTTTTCCTCCTGAATAGGCTGTCCACCAAGGTAGTCAAACATCAAACACCAATTGAGGCATGGAGTGGAGTCAAACCAGCTGTAGGGAGCTTGAAAGTATTTGGAAGTATAGCCTATGTAATGATCCCAGCAAGCAAAAGATCCAAATTGGAAGATAAGGCTGAAATTGGGATACTTATAGGCTACAACAGCAACTCTAAAGCCTGTAGAGTTTATATTCCTGAGTCTAGGAAGATTGTAATCACAAGAGATATAAAGGTTGATGAAGTGTAGTCTGGAACTAGGAAGAGAAGAGAATTGATGTGCAAGCTGAATCAAGATAGGAAGAGATGAATGAGGGGCTGATCCAAGAGGCAGATTTAGATGAGGAAGAAGAACATGCTGTTAGAGGGACAAGATCACTGGCTAATGTATACGAAAGGTGCAATGTGGCAGTGGTGGAACCAAGATGTTATCTTGAAGCTGCCAAGTCTGAATTGTGGAAAGCTGCAATGTAGGAGGAGCTCAGCATGATTGATAAAAACCAAACCTGGAAATTGGTACCAAGACCTGGAAAAAGGAAAGTAATTCAGGTAAAATGGATTTTCAAACTGAAAATCAATCTTGATGGCTCAATCTACAAGCACAAAGCAAGGCTGGTGGTCAAGGGCTTTGCACAGCAACCGGGTATTGACTTTTCAGAAACATTTGCCCCGATAACTAGGCAAGACACAATCAAGTTGCTGTTAGCACTTGCAGCTCAGTTTAACTGGAAAATTTTCTAGCTGGATGTCAAATCGGCATTCCTAAATGGGTGGATTTCAGAGGAGATTCTTGTGGAGCAACCAGAAGGCTACAAGGTTGAGGGCAAAGAGGATCATGTGTACCTGCTAAGGAAAGCTTTATATGGCTTGAAGTAGGCCCTTAGAGCCTAGTACAGCCGAATAAATGACCATTTGTGCAGCCTCAGTTACACTAGAAGTCCAAATGAACACACTCTCTACCTTAGGAAAACTGAAAGGGGATTGGCTGTGGTCTCTCTCTATGTTGATGACTTATTGGTGACTGGAAGCAATCCTGAAGAGTTGGACCAGTTTAAATCAACCATGCAAACTGAGTTTGAAATGACAGATTTAGGATTGATGAAATATTTCCTAGGCATGGAGATAAGTCAGACTGCAGGTGAGATTTTTGTGTGCCAACAGAGGTATGCAACCGAGATTCTCATGAAGTTTGGAATGGAGAATTGTAAACCAGTGGATACCCCACTGGTTCCCAACCTAAAACTGAGCAAAACTGATGGTGTAGAGAGGGTGGATGAAGGGAAATACAGGAGCTTGGTGGGAGGTTTGTTGTATTACACAGCCACCAGACCTGACCTTATGTTCACTGCAAGTTACCTTTCAAGGTTCATGAGCAACCCAATTGAACTGCACTTTAAGGCTGCTAAACGTGTGCTGAGGTATGTAAAAGGAACCATCATGTTAGGCATCTGTTTTAGGAAAGCCAAAAGTCTGAAATTCTTGGGGTATACTAATAGTGACAGGGGTGGATCCCTGGATGATGCAAAAAGCACCTTTGGTTATGTTTTCTACTTGAATCAGGGTGTAATTTGCTGGCTGTCAAGGAAGCAGGAGACTGTGGCACAGTCTACTGCTAAAGCTGAATATGTCTTTGCTACAGCAGTAGTGAACCAGGCTATATGGCTTAGGAAGATGCTGGATGATTTGCACCAAGTGCAGGGTGGTCCTACATTAATCATGTGTGATAACCAACTGGCTGTGGCCATGGAAAAGGACCTTGTACTCCACGATAGAACTAAGCATATCAAGATCAAATATCATGCAGTAAGGGAAGCTAAACAATGTGGTGAAGTGAGCTTAATGCACTATAGAGGAGAAGAACAAGTTGCTGACATTATGACAAAGGCTTTGTGCAAATCCAAGTTTGAAGCCCTAAGACTAGAACTTGGTGTTTCCAGCTAAAGCATCAAGGTTGATGCTGTGCTGGAAGTATATTTTGCTGGAACCAAAAGTTTGAAGCTGTTTTTGATGCAACCAAAGTGACGTGCATGGTGCTGTTTTGAGTGCAGTAGTTTAGGCTTAAGTTGTTAACTTGTGTGTTAAATTTGACTTAGGTAACTCAGCTTATTTTGAGGCTTTGTGTCTCTAATGTGTAATGTAGTCGTTGGATGGGTTTGTGTAAAAGTCTTATTGACAGTGGTTGTAATAGTAAGCAAAAAAATGTTATATTCAATTCTTGTTTGTTAATGAAAGTAGATTAGTTCTCTTCAGTTCTCCTTTTCTTTACACATCCGACATAAGCTTAAACACCAACACAAACAAACAAACACAAACATAAAGAATTCATGATCAAGATCTGTATCATATAAACACAAAACATAAAGAAAACATGATAAAGCGGAAAGAAAAGAAAATCGAATACCAGAAGGAGAGACAGAGCGAGGCTTCTAGCTATCAGTAAAAATGTGGTTTTTGTTACGTGAATAAGGGGAATTGATGTTGGTGTGTTTATATAAGTATAGATATATATAGACAGAGAGAGCGAGAGTTGTGAATGAATGTAAAGTGAGAGGAAATTCTACATTGGAGTTGTGAACTTGAATCTATCTTTCTCTGTTCTCACTACTTCTAGAATCTGATATTTTATTATTTTCCCTATTTTAACGTCGTCANACACGGGTCGTTTAATTGTAAAAGCCATTGAAACACACTGAAATAGAGATGAAAAAGTACAAAATCAAAATCTGATATCAAGTGATTATGTTGAATAGCAAGTTTTGTAATTTTGGGTAAAGCATAGCCCCTTTGCATTATCTCAATCAGCCTTAAGAGACTAACGCTAGCATCACTAAATATTATATGCCTCTTAACATTTAATGAAATAAGACTTGATCAACACAGGCAGGCTGCTTCAGCTTCTTGCGGTTCTCCCAGCTGCGTAAAAGCAAGCAAATTATGTTAGCAAGACCCAAATTTCAGAAGCAATTGATCGCTTCTTAACAAAGCCAAGAACCAATCAGTTTCTATTCAATCTAATATTTTTTCTTCTTTTCAGGAAATGAATTGATTGCTTCCTATTAGGACAAGCAAAGCCTGGAATATATAAACGAAAAAAGAAACATGGAAATGTACCTTCTAAAATAGTAGTAGAAAAAGTCAGCATAGAGGGCAGTCTGAATCAGGCCTGAAACCCAAGCTGTTTTCAGCATTTTGACAGACGTGCTCGTAAGTAATGATCTCCACAAGCGGAAGCACAAAGAAAACTTAAATATCCATCTGATTTTGTTCTCCGTGAAGAAACGATAAACCCAGTTGAGGATATGTAAAGCTCGATAAGCACTACATAGGAAATAAAACCCAAAAAAAAAAAAAAAGTATCACCACCAGTAATCCAATGGAAGGAAACCCCTAGAGAAAGGGAGCAAACCACACCAGAGAACATGATCAAATTCTGTAAAAAGCATAACAAAATTCTTCCAAATATAAAACTAATTTATGCACAAAAAGGGGAAAAGATGAACAACATCAAATGCTAAAAAAGTCTTGAAATTGGCTTGGGGGCATCTAGATGTACTGTGCAAAGAAATTAATCACCCAACCTTCATACGAAACAAATTTGTACAATTTAATTCCATAATGCTTTAATGAATCAAGTAGTTTAAAAGTAAATATCAGAATGTGGACTGTACTAAACACTACTTCTAAACAGTAACAACAATTGTTACTGCAACCAATACAAAAAAAGAAACAATTAATTAACAACAGAACCAGCATCATCTCAAATCATTGAGGAACTAGTTCCTCAACAGTCGGTATTGGCCTTCTGCTCTAAAACATTCTGCCACTAAATACTCATCTATAAACTTGCATCTATGAATTTCTTTTTCCAACCTTAATTTCCCTTTTCAATTATTACTTACTGTATTAACGTGAATTATTGCTGCATAAAAAATGTGCAATCAAGAGTAAACTGGTTTATGCCAGTACCCTGCCATGGACCCATTCACTTTCTTATGGTATGAATGATTACGACCAATCTAGTTCAGCCATCTTGGGATCCTCTTCCAGCAATACTGATATGAATACAATTTTCTTTTGTTGACATAACATGTTTTGAGAAACACAGGAAGCACTTTTAGTGTCCCAACCGTAATAAAAACCAGAACCACTTCTCATACCACAAGAAAGAGCAAAAGGAAAATGAAATATATTGGCCTACTTTACTACATCGTACAATAATAATAGATTGTGTATATATTACTTTTTTATTAGAAGTGTTTCCATATAATTGAGGCATTAAAAATATTTTGGGTTATTCCAGCCCAGCGCAAATCATTTTCACAGATTCTATCAATCTTTAGGATATAGAGACAAAGAAAAGGGTTCTATGGAAATATTTTGTTTTGGACTTTTGAGGAAGATCTGGGAAGAAGTTATAGAAACCTTTCAAGACACTCACTTTCCAGTGCTTAAAATTGGAATGACATTGTAGATTTTGGATGGCTGTGATACTTACAGAGTAGCCATCAAGGCATTTGATTTGATTGATTAGTTCTGGAACTGTGGCCAAGTTGAAACCAGTTTTTAACAGTTTGTTAAACCTAAAAGCAGTTACATCACAGAAACATTCATCTACATACAATTTTGAGGGCTGAACAGTAATTGGAACAAATGGAACAATATGATCAATGGGATGAAAGAAAATAAGCAGCTTTGGGAACATATAATGGCTTACCCAAGAAGGAAAACATAGTCTTACGTTGTCAATATTGCTTGACCTTTGCAGCAATACCAGTTGGGGCAAGATGGCAACTGCTTCAAGATAGATTGAGAAACTCCACAAAATCTGTCAAAACAGGGTGGGTTTTCCATCAGAAATCAAACCTATTTACTAAATAAAAAGGTAATTTACTATGAAACTGTAGTTGAATCTTACTTTCAAGCAAAATAGATTCATACCAAAACCCAATTTAAAGGATTATATAGCTACCAAATAAAAAGTTGACAAGAATATGACCAAAAGACAAATTGTACCAGAAATGAAAAATTCAGAATTATTTACATTATGAAGACCTCTTTCCCAAGCAAACTGAATAATGAGAACAGAAGCAAAACCTGACTTTCCTACTAGAAGTTATTAAGCAACAAAAACTTGCCTAGAATAGCAAAAATGCGATTTTAAAGGTTTAAACAGTAGAATTTAAATGAAACATAATGAACCTCACATAAAATCTATGATTTTACCTTGCTATGGAGACTAATCCAATGATAATTTACATGCTCATATTTAGACAAGTGACCTCTCTTTGTGACCAAGCGAGCATCAATTCCCACATTGTGGTGACTCTACACTATATTACAAATTCTTAGATTATATAGAGAACCAAAAGTAGAAGAACATCACTACACGCAGTAGATACCACCACATGAATCAGTGGGGTTCATGATATATAGTCATTCATTCTGATAGATAAAGGAATCATTGGGAGTGTTGAGGCAATTATGCGAATTCTAGATACTACGTCATGAAGAAATTACACCTAGAGCAGCAAATGAAACCAGTTGTTTTCATCCTGGATAAACAACTCCTAATCAGTGATTAGATAAAACTCATATCTAGAGCTCATTTAGAAACGAGATAATAAGTTCCTATATTGTAAAGGAGATAATAAGTGCCTTCATAACTGTAGGAGATGATAAGCTCCTTGAGGTATTAATAGGAGAAGACTAAGAAACAACTCCTATAATATAGCTCCTCTGTACTTTACCTGTTCAAAAAGAACATTAAAATTTTCTATTTTCTATTCTATAAATCAACAATAGGTATTTGAGTTATAAAAGCAACATGGAGAACATATAAGATTTTAAAAAATTAGAAATCAGCCAAAGGACAGAACATGTGAAAATAATCATCAATCTGTACTTGAGAAAAAATGCAATTGGAGGATGAACCAGCTTTCACATGAAGTCTTTTATGGTGACTGATATTATTATTCTATATATTTATAGTTATATCTATATGTAGCAAATATCAAGTTAGTCTCCGAAATTTCAGTTTCCAGAGGGGACTAAAAACACCAAAACCTAACATTTTAGTCACTTGAAAATGAAATATTGTTGAACTATTTACATGTAGAAGCATTCCAGTGTAAAATTTCTAATATGGCATAAAATGTGAAAGTTCAAGCATATATGATTCAGACTAGTGAATTACGACAGCATAAACTACAGAAAATTGCACGTGCTTTATCATGCCTAACCATGGATTCATTTTGATTGTCAATAAGAATTGCTTTCACTTTGCACAGTTTAAATAGGTCATTTTCTTTAGCCAAAAATCCATTGAATGGGAAACAAAGAAGAAGAAGACAAGAAAGTTTCATAACTCAATAGTATTATACTCGTGGGGAATCAACAAGGCCAAAACAAAACATGGGAGAATCAGGAAATAATGTCTAAAGGTTTCTTCATCCTTGTTATATGTTTGCTTCACAACTTTATGGTACCGCATATACCAAACAATAGCGATTGAAGTTCCAAGAAGGACTAGCTTCATTACAGAGTTGTAGAATGAGATGTACCATGTGAACAGATCAAGGTAACGAATGACAAAGATTATCACATACAGTTTTTGAGTTTTTAAGTGAAATTCCTGAGCACACAAATAGTAAGGACCCTCATAGAGAACTATATAGCACAAATACTTTTCAAATATATGAATTAATTAACAAATTTACTAAAATTTACAAGATGGCAACATTAAAGAACATTGAATTTAGAGAACATGTAAAGCCAAAAATCTCTCTGTTCCCAGTTTGAAGCTAACAAAGTCCTCAAATACTAGAACCACTTCCAAGAAAATAAAAAAGACAAAAAGTGGGAATATGGATAATTTGAGGTGACAAGATTTTAGTTGCAGGTTGAACTTTACGGATTATGTAAGAAAGTCTTATTCCCTATGGATAAAAAATTAATTCAAATAAGTATAAGCAAAAATGTAAATAACACAATAAACAGAACCAGAATAACAAGAGCTTTGAAAATGAGAACTGATTTTATGGTTCAAATGCTGCAAATGCACAAGACCAGCAACCTTCGATCAAGCATTAAATTCTACAAACAACAAAAGCTTTTATGAAGAGGTACTTAAAGAGTTTGGAAACTAAGTTTTATAGCCAATAACTGCATAAAGTGAACTAACAAGCTCTTAAATCAGGTGTCCGAAGAGCTCAAAATGTAACCACAAACTCATCTTTAGTAAAATTTGGGATGCCATTTCGATCACAATGGTAAAACAACAAATTTCTAGCTTTATGCACTACAAAGTGGCAGTGACCCAAATGAAAAACAACCAAAAAAAAGAAGGCTTTAAAAAGGAAAAAGACTACATGAGAAAGACGGGCTTTGAACATACATTGAGTCCCTGCCGAACACCTCCTCTTGTTAGCTCATAACTTGCTGAAAATCCAACAAAAACAACAGCTTTAACAATGTATATAAACATTTTATTTCCATATCAATACACTTTCAAATTATAGTAGCACAAATTGAAATACAATTTAAACTTGTTGGATAATACACTTTTAACAACTTAATTAATCTCATAAAATATAATTAATCTAACAATCATTAATCAATGCCTTAAAATCTGAATACCTTGAAAACCATAAATTTCACCCAAAAGAAACAAACATACCTCGTCTCTGTAGGGATAAAAATATTCAGGAGTAATTCAATGTATTTGCACTTCATAATTACCTCTCCTAAATCCATACAAAGCATTACCAATGAAACACAAAAATCACATTTTCAAACAGCTTTTCAAGCGAACCACGTTTTAAAACTACAGCTTCATATAGATCCTCACCCCAAATTCCTGAGATCACATTGTATCCACCTGTCGCCTAGAGCCCAGTCAAAAACGACGATTTCCAACTTCTGATCCGCTTGAAGCGTATCGACATCATTTGACACCAATTTCGCCGATAGTTGCCGAACAGATTCGGTAACAACCTGGCAATTAATCTGTGAAATTAAAAAAATTAGCAAATATTAACACAAGTGCTATCAATTTTAATGATTAAGGATTTGAGACGACAAAATGACCTAGACTGCCGGCGGTTGAGCGGCGGGACCGTCGACGGAGAACGGAAGGGAGAGGACATGCGTGATTGATACAGCTCGTTTGAAAATAACTCTAAACTGAGCCACAAAGCCAGATACTAGAGGGACTTGACAGGAGTCAAATCGCTGTTAGCCACCAAGGAAGGTGAGCGGCGCGTAAGTCTGTCCCCTGCTATCACATCCTGCATTTTCTTCATATAAATTTGCACGATTGGATAATATTGTAAAAGTCCTCATATGCATATATCATTTCAATTTTCCTGACCAAAATAATAAGTAGTCCCTTAAATCTATAATTAATATCATATTTAACCATAATCCAAAATTTATACTCATGCCATTGCTCACCTTCAACATCGTCACCCCCACTACAGTCAGTAATCAATTCACAAACTTGAAGTTCTTTATAACCAAAAACTCTGCTTTACTAGACTTGGTCAACCTCGCCAGTCATATATTCATATAGTAGTTAATCTGTGTGTGGTCAAGGAAACCCATCTGAAAATTAGTCTCCCACTTTTTATCTTTATAATTTTTTTTTAATTCTAATTTATCCTCCAAAAATTACTAAATAAGACAAACTAAAAATATAACTACATCTAAGATATAATATTAAATCTGAATTCTAGAAATTGCAAAAATGCTACTTTTCAAAATTTAATTGAGTAAAATCTAAATTATTATTAAGTTGAGAGTAAGCTTGGCAAAACCCTCCAGATAAACTGAAGCGCATTTAGATTCGAACCAAGGTCAGTTTCTTAGGACCCAGGCTTGAGTATATACTCAAGAATAACTCATAAATCGGGTTTTGATTAATTTTAAAATATCAAGGAATAATTCAAAATTTGGAGACGTATTTAATATTTAAATATTAAAATTGTTTTATATAATTTAAAAATGGACTTTTTTAAATATTTGAACAAAGGGGTTTTAAGTAATTTATAAAAAAATAGTGGTGTAAAAAAACTTACCAAACTGACTCTTTCGTTTTCTAAAAAATCCTTATAGCATCAGACTAAACTTACCAAAGCACCAACTCGCCATGATCGAACCCTTTGGTAAACTGGATTGTCTACGGATGAAGACACATCTGAAAGACATGATACTGCTACTAAGTTGCTCTTATCTTTCAACCGGGCCTAATACAAGGTAAGTTTGTTTCCTATCTGGTTTTGTTGTATATCATTTATAATTTTCATAAATTTGTATGTAGATTTAAATAATTATTCATAATGTAGAGTTTTATACGGATTTTTTTCTTCTTTTTTTTTTTCGGTCCAGAGAATAATTTTCTTTAGATAAGTCCAATCATTTTGAAGAATCGCAAAATGAATAACAATCATGTGGGTGCAGGACATTTGTATGTTAAAAGTGATGTGTATGGTTATGCAGCTCCAGTAATTGCTGCAACAGGTATAATACGCCTTCCTAATTGTTTTTTATTCCCAAAAATAAATAAATAAAAATAACATATATTTTTTCGTATGATTATTGAACAATTGATAACAATTTGAATCGAAATTGCCTGGCAGGACATCTATATGTTAGAAGTGATGTGTATGGGTTCTTCGGTGTCTTGCTGGAAATGTTGACAAGATTACGGGCTCTTGACACCAATTGTCCCTTCGGCGAGCACAACTTGGTGGAGTACCCAAAGCCATCTCTTTTGGAAAAAAGAAAACTGAAGAAGATAATGGACCAGAGGCTAGAGGGGCAATACCTTGCAAAAGCGTGTCCAAAGCTGGTGAGCTTATAGTAAAATATCTAGAATCTGACCCCAAAAGTCTCCCTTCCATGAATCAAGTCCCGGAAACTTTATAAAAAATCAGTGCCATTGAGGCAGACCCTAAAAGGGTTAGAGCCAAAGCCAAACGCAATTCTCCAAAGCACCGAGAAGAGTCGACTTCTTCTGATTATTCATAATTGATAGCCAAGGATACACTTGTAGGCAGTTCAATCCAAATTGCGCTCAGACTGATTTCCGACTTCCACTTTTATCCTCTGCTCCAGATTTATATAAGTAAATATCTGTCTCTTTCTCTCAAATACTATTACGCTGGTGTGGAATGTAATTGCATGAAGACAACATACTACATTGACAACACTTGTGATTGTAGCTGACTTTGAAAGATCGTTGATGAGATTTATTCCTCACAGTATGGAATATAATAACTATATTAACACGCCATGTTTGAACCTTTTGTAAATTATATGCAATGCAAAGATATGATTCTCATTCTCCTACTGAGTTGCTTTTATCTTTTCCAAGTTGGATCTACTATAATATCTTTTTTTTTTATCCGTGAGTTTGTGGAAAAGTCCCATCTTGTTTGATTTTAGGGATTTTAGGAAGGCCGTCCGATGAACAGTTTCAAGCCATCCCATGAATAAACAGTTTTATCAACACCGGTAGAGTCAGACTCGCATGATTAACATCTCTATCTTGGTTAGCATCCTTTTCTTTTTAGAAAAACCTCTCCCACAATTGATGTCAGACCATAACCTACTGAGTGGCTCTTATCTGTGATTTTCTGCCTTCCACCACCTTGGCTCTACCCTGAATGCAAGCCATCGGTTGTTTTATGTTTAAGTTATCATTTATTGTGTTGTATCCGTAATAAATGCTACATGATATTGTAAGCATGGAAATTGTTGATTGTACAACAGAATATACAGACCTTTTGTGAATAAATTTGAATATTCTTTTCCAAGTGCAAGTGCTTATAAGAATTTTATTCATCATTGCTCGTTTGTAAGTTTAGATTTAGTTTGCTCTGTTCTTTATTGTCCTTAGTCACTGCATAATTACCTTCATGATGCTCATTTTTCTTTACAATTCAAAGCTTTAGCCATTTGTGCAAAACAATCTTACTGGTTATAGTCCATTTATGTTGTGCTGGACAGTAAAAGTATATCCTCAAGTTTAAGAGTTATGTAGTTTCGAATCATATATTAGGGAATAGTTCTGAATTCCATCATCACTTTTCTCTCAACCAAATTCATTATCACAAGGTGCTTCTTCTTCTTCTTTTTTTTTTTAAATAAATTTAATAATAAATTAGAAGACACAAGTCCTTTAAAATAATTTTGAAAATTTGTCCCAAATCTGAAAAGCCGACTATTGGAATTTTCCTTTCTGATACTTAATGTACGTAAAACACAAGTCATTTACTTTCTCTTGTTCCTCCCTTCTTAATTTGCAGAACACTACCATCTACCATCTTCACACTTAGTATAATCACCATTCCAGTCCTTGCCCTTATATGTGATTTAATTATGTGTAATATTTGCACAAGAACTTTCATATAAGTTTGCGTTAGCTTCAATACTTTGAGCGGAATATGCTTGAAGAGCTTTTTGGCATCAATTTGAAGAGTTCAACATCTTACTGGAGCTGCATCACCATACACATCACTTTTCTCTCAACCAAATTCATTATCACGGGGTGCTTCTTCTTCTTTTTATTTGTTTAAAAAATAAATTTAATAATAAATTAGAATACACAAGTCCTTCAAAATAAATTTGAAAAGTTGTCCCAAATCTGGAAAGCCAGCTACTTGAATTTTCCTTTCTGATACTTAATATAGGTAAAACACGCTTTCTGCCTTCTTCACTTGCAGAGCACTACCATCTTCACACTTAATATAATCACTATTCCAGTCCTTGCCAAAAATCTGGCCTGATTTAGGCACCATTGGACCTCCCTGACACCACCATCAGCATACCCTTATCCTCCTCATCAAAACTCTTAACTTTTCCATTTGATTGCACCTCTGTGAGGTGCCAGAATTTGGCTGGAAAGGCATGAAAAATTGCAAAAACCTTAGGGAGAGGCAGAGGGGATCTACGAGTAATTGTGGTCAGTGATGTTGGGTTTTTGATGGGGGGAAGCTGGTGATACTATTGGTGGTGTTGGGGGTGGTTTTCGGTGCCGGGATTTGCCAAACTTTGGATGATATGCTGATTGAAACTAAGACTAGCGATTGACGATTATGGGGTTCAATAAGGCAAGGAGGTTAGTGGTTTTGATGTGAGGGTTGAGAGGATTGTAATAGTGGTGTTAGGAGGGGTCGACTGTGCCAAGAACAGGCAAAAATGGCTTAAAATCACTAGTGGGGTGAATTTGAGAAGTTAAGGGTTATTTTAAAATTTTCATCTTTGAAATGACCATTTTACCCTTTTAACAATTAGATTAAACAATTTTCTGTTAATTTAAAGGTGAAAGTCTGTAATTTATGAAACCATGGGTGGGAACTTGCAGATTCGCCAAACCTTTGATGGGAAAAAGTCGTTTACTNCAGATGGTTGCAGTAGGCCAATTTGCCAACTCTGTGGTAATGTGGTGCTACCACAGGTTTGATATCAGTTTTTCAAGGATCTGTTTCGAGTCCAAATTCACACTCCAATGCTTCCAACTCTCAAATGGTTTAGTCATTGCATTACCACCACCATCTTTTCAGCCGCAAACAGCACCATCTCAAGCTTATATAGATTCACTAGCTACTGTCGATGATAGATCCTGGTATCTTGATAGCAGAGCTTCTGAACATATTACCTTGCAAATGAGTCATCTTTCAGTTCGTTCTGATTACAAGGGTGCTGAGCAGTTCTCAGTAGGTAACGGTCAACTTTTATCCATTCTACATATTGGCTTAGCTTATTTGAGTTGTTCTTCTAATCAATATTTGACTTTAAAGAGAGTATTTCATGTGCCTGAAATTACAAAAAAAATTAATTAGTATTTCTCAGCTCTTAGCTGATAATCCTATGTATATTTAGTTTACTGATCAACATTATCTTATAAAGGACAAGAACACAAAGATTCTCCTTCTTCAAGGAATTATTAGGGGAGGATTCTATTGCTTAGTTCAAACTGACTGCTGCCAGCCCACTGCCACTCATTTCTCTTCGGTTCCACATAATATTAGCATTCCCATGGTAAATTTGGTGTATTTTATTAATGCTATGAAGCATAATAATATTGCTATTGTACGGCTGTTGCTCCTGAGCATTTAATTTCTGATAATTTCTAACAACGTTGGCTGCTTAGTGTCAGAGATTAGTACTTGTATTGTATCTTAGAGAGCTATTACTTGTAATCTTTATGAGAAAATTAATAAAAAATTTGATTTGTAGCATCAGAGGCTTGGACATCCACATGCTTCTGTGTTGAATACTTTTATCTCTAAATTATTTTCTCACGGATTATCTTCACTGATTTCTTCTTGATCTTTTTGCTTATCCTGTTGCTTTGGTAAACAACATCAACAACCTTTTCCTGTCTTTTTTATTAAGGTTTCTACCTCTCTTTGAGTTGATACACTCCAATGTNTAAAGAGCTTTTGTGGAACTACTCAAGCAAAAGGTAAGTAAATCCAACTTAAGCTAAGATTTTAGTAATCAAATGATTGCTATGTATATACATGATTATGATTTTGAGATTGATTGTGGAGAATGATTTTGTTGATGAGAAGATGGCTTTTGATGAGTAGATTTGAGCCAGGAGAAGTAGAATTGATGTTGTGGTGACCAAGTGAAGTTTGGTTGCATTTAGAAAGAATTTGAGTAGAATATCTGAAGTGTTTTTCTTGGCTAGGATTTGTGATGATTCAAGGAGTTTTATTCCAATTATGGATGGTTTAAGAAAGAAGTTGAATTATAGTTGAATTAGAATTTAAGTATGCATACTTATTGTTTGATGACATGCCTAAGAGAAGTATGTGCATGAGAAGAGAAACTTAATTTTGTGCAACAGTGCATATTTGCATTACATGATTGCACTTAAGAAAGAAACATAAGCATGAGACATTCACATGCATATATTTGCATATGCATAAGAGCTTAAAGAAAGAATAAAGAATTTTAAGAATAAAGAGAAAGAAAGAAAAGCACTAAAGAATTAAAGAAAGAAAAGTGCTAAAGAAGAGAAAAGAATAGGTTGTTGCAATGGGAAACCCATGGGTGATAAGAAGAAGAATTCCCACATACACACCTCCTTAAGTGAGCGGCCTAAGAAGAAGAAGAATTTGTACGGCCCGTAAGAGTGTATGTGGATGAGGGTTGTACCAAGAAGAATTTCTTACATGCACGCCACCTTAATTGAGTGGCCTAAGAAGAAGAAAGAGTTTGTACAGTCCACAAGAGTGCATGTAGATGAGGACTGTACTCATTCACATGGCCAGGATTCCGAATCTATACATCAACCAAGTTCGATCGGCAAAGAAAAGAAAGAATAAGAAAGAATAGAAGAAGAATGAGAATAAGAAAGAATGAGAAAGAAAAGAAAAGAAAAGCTTGAGCAAGCAAAAAAAGAGAAGAAAGAAAGAAAAGAAAAGAAAATAGAATAAGAAATAGAAATAGAAAAGAAAAAAAGAAAATGCATTTCTACGCACTATTGCATTTGCATCTCATTTATGCATGTACCATGATTTTCATCATGGTTAGTGAGAATAAGAAAGAGAGCGAGAAAGAACAGAGAGAATTAGAAAGAAAGAACAGAATGGTGAGAACTAGAAACAGTGAAAGAAAAGAGAAAGAACAAAGAGAGAATGAAGAAGAGAAAGAATAGAGTAAGGAAAGAATCAAAGAATGAGTTGCAGGGATAAAGGAGTAGAAGATTTACTTACTGAGCATTTTTATGCTTGCCCCGTTATTTTTCTATGTTTTGCAAGAAATAGGTGAGAAGCGGTCGAATGGACGTCGAGAAGCAGAGAGGAATAGCACTACTGTCCACCATTGTCAAAGTTTTGTATATACTATTTTGTATACGTAAAGATTTATATGTTAAGAAAAAAGAAAATTTTGGGCCCATCTACTTTTCTTTTAATAAGTATGTATCTTTTCATAGTATATTTTTTCTAAGTATACTAGTAGAAAGAAGCTATTACACTTTGATAGGTTATAACAGTCACAACAAATTGTATAATTAAAGAATGCAAACCCCATTACCGAAGCTAAAGATAGTAGATTTCTTTAACAACTTGAAAAGAGAGGAAGGAAACAACAAGTATAAATGAATTTCGTCTAGAACAAATAACAATCAATCACATAACACATAAACCAAAGTCAATAAAGATTCAGAAAAATTGATTGAAGATGGCTTACAACAAAAATTCTTACTGTGTGCTAGTTTTTTGCATAATTGTTGCCATCCTCGTTTTGAGTAATGAGGTCACTCCGGCGAAAGTTGCAGAAATCAGAGGCCTTGCAGACTGTGAAAAACAGTGTACAGCAAGTCGCCCAAAGGGATTTGATTGCCAATCGTGGTGCATAACTCAATGTGCATACGACAATGGTAAGGCTTTCGTTTCTTTACAGTTCCCATATGTTCATCCACTAAATATATTGTTCTTCTTACTGTTATATATAGATATATAATAATTATTATTGTTCTTCCTACTGTTATCAAAAACGAAACCATAGGCGGACTGGGAGATAGACCAAAAATATAAGACGTGCAAGATAAGAACAAAACAAAAGCATGGTATGTGTGCGCCAAAAAACGTGAAGACTAAGAGCAATTAATACGAAGAGGAAGATGTGATCATCGTAATGATAAAGGAAGAAGATATTAAATATATGGTTAAGAGTTCTTGGTATACTGTCTCCTATAGTAACTTTTAGCTACAAATAATGTAATTGATATAATATGATGACCCTTATGAGCTTTCTAATATTTCTTAATAAAATCATAAAACTTATTTATTATCTTATTTTTATATTTGAAGATATATAAAAAAAAAAAAAAAAATACCCCTTAAATCTGAAAACAAACTTATACTTAAAATAGTTTACAATTATCTAATTTTTATGGATGTTTCGTTATATATTCAATGTTAGAAAAAAGAAAGCCATAACTGTTCTGAATATCAAATATTACTTTGGACTATATTATGAGAATGAATGATCAAAGGTCTAAGAAGGCTTGGCACCTCTGCATAAGGATTTCCTTTTCCAATATAGGCAAACATTTTGAACTCTGCAAAGGAAAAAATGGCACCAAGCTTGAAATGGAAACATTTTAGACTTACAGCTAAGCAGCATTTACTTTATTGTTGTCCGCATTACAGCTAGAGCCGGACAAAGTTGTTTTTTCGCTTGTTACCCAAGTTTGTGTTCAGGCTTCTCAGATATAATATTCCTGCAAAGTTGATTATTGAACACATTTACATATAGGCAACATTTTGAGCTGAATTAGAAATGGTTCTACAGGTTTCTCTAAATTGAAAAAAACCATTTGTTAATTGAGAAGTATCACTCATTGCCCCCGGTAAATATCATTAACTACCCTATATTTTGCTTAAGCTCCCCTCGATGTAGAGGTTGGGATAGTTCTCAATTGTAAGGCATTTGTGTAATACACTAAAAGTGAGGGGGCCAATATATGAAATGAAGATTTGCATAATCTTTATTATTAGACTTTTCAAAAACTTATACGAAAATGGAAAACTCATTATTTAAGATCTAGGACTAAATTACAAAGTGGTCCTCATCACGTTTCCTCAGAGAGACAAAGTGGAAGATGATAACTTTCTAAACATTTTTAGAAATATCAATACCATAAATGGTTTGCAATATCAAAATATGAATGATAAGCATAGTTTTGAGATGTATTTACTATGTAAATATTTATAAAATTTATGTTTATGACTAAAGATTATGCGGAATAAACTATGGAAAAATATCAGAAACCCCTTGGGGTTCAATATATTAGGCAGGAGTGATTTTTGCAATCTCAGCAAACAAATACCTTAACATTTCGATTGCATTCAGCAGGCAAGATAAGAATGATTCGATATGAATCATTAGATTGGCCTGAATTAGGATAGGATTGGATTATAATGGTATTGTGTTCAATTATGTATAAGATCGAATAAGAATATTATATGAAAAAATTAATTAATTAATATAATATAGTTCGATATTTATTTTAAATTATAATGTTTCTTGGGACCCCTACTGAATATATACATGGAAAATAATTCCATTAAAACACTGCTTGATTAATATTAGAATATCAATGTATAATGCTAAATTTGAGACATTTTGAATTTTAATATAAGAGAATATGTTTTATATAATTTTAAAATTAATCGAAGTGTTGACACAAATGGAAAAGAATGTAAGATTGGCTTATGATTTAAATTATTTATTCAAAAAAAATATCAAATAACTCTTTATAAAATCATCCAAAAAAAACCTTTATAAGAAACCTATTATTTCCAAATGAAATAGATGATATAATACTAAGTAATCTCACATGGGAAAAAACAAAGAAAACAAAAATGTCATATTATTATTGCCTGTATGTTTTAAATTCTAACACTATCCTATCCTACTACATATCCAATCAAATGAAATAATTACTTTCTATTCAAATCAAAATCCAATCCTATTCTATTCAATCAAAACATTTGACAATTTATTTTTCTCAATAAAAGTTTATAAATTAACAAAAACACTCTCACCCAACCAACTATTGTTGACAATTGGCCACTACGCCAGCCGGTGGTTGAAAGTCGTTGGAATGATGCATGATTGGGCTGGATTGGCTAGTCATGCACCGATATTTCCGTTTCATGAATTGGGCTGAAACGGCTAGATCTACGACCAAAGATTTCACCAAATGTGCCATGAAGATGACATATTTTATTTATATAAAAAATAATCTAGTTCTAAGTTTCTTTCCTAATGTAAAGCTTATATTGATTTATTTTTCTAGTTATTTGCCCTTAGATAGCAGAAGTAGGAAGCAATTAGATAAAGGGTTTGATATACAACGTTGGTCATGAAGTTTAGAATTGGTATTTCCTTGATGCGATATTCATGAAGTTTAGACATTGTCGCAACTTTGGCCAATTCATTAACATAAATCCTCGAGAGAGGATCTTCGAGAATGATTTTTGGGTCTCTTCAAGCTAGCCGTCCAAGTTGTAGTGGTCAAATGAACATTGGAGATTTTGTTGAGTGGCTCGAGAGTATAAATGGTGGACATTGCAAGAACAAAAGTCTCTAACGGTGAAGGTGACTCAATGGGAATAGAGTGGAGACTCTTCAGCAAGATCTTGTAGGCATTGAAATTGCTGAACGAAAACAAGGTACAACGAAATATACAAACCTCATGTAAAGTTTTGATCAATGTGCTGCAATTATACTCATTATGCTCAAATATCTGATACTGGGCAAACCTTAAGATTAGGATACCAAAGTTTAATCTAATAGTAAAAGGGTAAAATGGTCATTTAAAGATGAAAATTTCAAAATAACCCTTCACTCTATAATTCACCCACTAGTGATTTAGGCCATTCCTACTGTTCGGACAATGACCCCTCTGAGACCACCATTATAATCCCTCAATCCCACATCAAAACCCGAACCTCCCTCCTGATGAACCCCCTAATCGTTGGCTATCACTTTTAGTGTCAATCAGAATTTCATCCAAATTTCGGTAAGTATGACACCAAAAACCACCCTAAGACCACCAATAGCATCGTCGGCTTCCCCCCACCAAAACCCACAACATTGCCGACTACAATTGCCCGGATAGTAGCCGCCTCTCCCTTAGGTTTTGCATTTTTTCGCCCCTTTCAACCAAATTCTGGCACCTCGCAATGTGCAATCAGGTGGAAAAGTTAGGGATTTTCGTGAGGAGATAAGGGAATGTTGATGGTGGTGTCGGGGGGTCCAATGGTGCAGGATCTTGGCTTGACCGGATCTTCTGGGGGTTATTGAGAGAAATTTAGATATAGGGGTTATTTTGAGAAAAAATAACGGTGTTAATTTAAGGATGGAATCTGCAATTTATGAAACTAGAGTGGGAATGGCGGATTTGCCAAACCTTTTTGGGAAAAATGCGTTTACTCTATAAATATTAATAATCAAAATCAATATGTGAAAATTGTTAATTTGGTCAAATTGAAAGTGACCAAAAACTGAGGGTGATGTCAAACACATTATTTAAGCCAAAAATTTATTTATTTGCTTTTTGTTTGATTTGGTTTTCTATTTAATTAGAATTCCATATCATGAAGTTGAAAGAAATTAATTATACTAAATATTATAATCCTTGGGTAGCTTCAAACAGCCAACATGAGTGGATTTTTAAATATAAAAATATATATAATTCAAAAACGAGAGCTCCACTACAGTAATTATTTTTGTTACTTGCAAATGCTATGGAGACATTTCTCACTTAGAAGAACCCCTAGATTTAATTTCGAGATTGAATATTTATTGATAATTAATATTATTAAAGAACTTTCAGGAAAATTAACCCCAAAAAAATAACACCAGATGACGAAAACACCATTCCACCTATTTGATCTTCTCTTTGGGAAAATAATCAATATATAATATACTATCCAGTGAATGCATATAGTTAATAGAAAGTTCATTGCTCTTTCATTCTTCCTCTTTTAGAGTTTCAAATTTTGATAATGCTTAAACCATGTGCAGATACTTGCCTACTCAATTAGCTCAATGTTTCATTTCTTAATATGCTGGAAAAAAAATTGAATAATGATCCTGAACGAAGTATACAACGAAGAGAAACATGGATAATAGCTATATATATTCTTTTAATTTTCACTTTCAGTATTGTACGAAGCCAGATGATATATGTTGATCTACAACAACACGGATGATGAAGATGGAATTGCCATAAGTTCAAACTTTAATTTGCTACAAACTTTAAACTTGATTTAGCATTTCGGGATTTGTGCTAGTCTAAAATGTTTACCCATACTACGCTTTGATTTTAGTCGTTTTTTTTGTTAATCTCTTTCCCTTTACCAAGTTTGGGCGCACTACTTTATTTGAGCCCATTCCTGCAAAATACAATAAAAAAGATAAGCCCTCATATAACCAAATTTGGTTCTACACAATGTGGTGGCTTGAAACGGTGACAACTATCATGACATTTGGAACAATTGTTGGTGCAAGTTTTATAATAGAACAAATAACGTGAAGAATGTAATAAGAAAAACACTCTAAGTGTATATATTGTTTATGTGCTCTTAATGTTAAAATAGAGTTGTTACAATGCATAAAAAACACCACATCACATAGATAAAAATTTTTAAGATTTTGCATTTTTGCTTAAGTGTAGTAGAAGAATTGAATTATAACTACAAATCCCCCTTGTGGGATTTGTATGGTGGCTTACAAAAACAGTTTTTTTATTTTCTAATGGAGTGAGATCAATGTGAATCATCAATTGGACCTTAGTGGACCTACACCCTAGGGGGCCAATGCAAGTAACTCATATAAATGTTTAGAAACGTAAGGATCTTCTAGGTCAGCCAATATGCAATAATACTCGGGAACACTTGATTCATAATAATTGTTCTTTGATTTCAATGCTCCTTTAGACTTTTAATGAAATTATCTTTAAAAAAAATTAAAAGCAAAAATGATTTGATCATAAAAAGTTTTATTTTTGTTGCAATTAGGTCATGGTATAAATTATTAAATGAACTATTAGAAAGTGCATTGTTCTTTCATTTTCTTCCTCTTTTTGACATGACAATGCGCTCGTAAATGAGTTTGTAGTGATATGAATACATGTTGTGCAACCCTAATCTCGACAGCCGAGGAAGCTTTATCAGGAAAAAAAAAAAAAAAACACATTAAGAAAGGGGGATTTTTTTGTTTGGAGGAGCGATATATATATTACTTTTGTCAAGTTGGTAGTTGTTGTAAAACAACTCCATCCTTGAATTAACCAATACTGGATGGGATGGGGATCCTTGTGAAGACCTTATCTCCTAATAGTAAAAAATAAAAAAATTTATTTATTTTATTTTAATATTTTATCATTTTGAAAGTGTATTTTATTTAATATTAAAAACTAATAATTAATTTTGCATTGAATTATCCAACTCAAGGATATAATTGATAGTGTAATTATAGAAAACGTTTATGATACTTAATTTTTAACTAAATGTATAATATTAGAATGATAAAAAATTTAATCATAATTCAATGATTGTTTTTAATTCAATATTAGAATGACAATTGCTATTACATTGAAACTGTTAATTTTTTTTTCCCCATTAATTGTAATGTTGGAGTAGGACTCTTTAAATAATACTTCTTATGCTTTTGAGGATCGAAGATGGGGTAGGGAGGGAATAGCAATCCCCATTTTGGCGCTAAAGTAATTCGGGGATTGTTTTAAAATCCCCTTGCTGAACAGGGCATGGACTCATGGATACCTTTCCAAGCGGGGAAAGTTGCCAATCCTTTTAAGAAAATGTTACTAGGCATTGGGCTTAGAACAGGTTAGGTTGAAGCCAATCTAATCTACTTTGATACCTCTACAAATCCAATCTAATTGTAAATATAGAGAAATCATAACTGATGGATACTAAATATGAAAATTTGGTTTTTCATTGAAACATTAAATCAAACACTTTAAACATATTTATATGATAGTTGCAGGTCTTTAAAGCAGAAATAGAAACTCCTCATAACTATCACATAATAGAATTACAAAAATTGTCAAGTCACCCTCTTCACTTGTGGGCTTAATCAAACTTCCTTAGCTAAGTTTATGTCCTCATTGGCCTGATTTGATTCTTGTTGTCAGTTGAGTATAAATGATTTTTCATCTTTTTCTGATTACTATGGTATGTTTTTGTCCTTTGCTCGATATTTTATATATGACTTATTTTTTTTGTTCTATACAATTTATCTTTGAGGGCTTTCCCCTCCCTTTTGGTAGTTTGTTTCTCCTTTTTCCATTTATTATCCTTATTTAGATTTTTCTTTTGCAAATGCATATCCATGTTTATGTCATAGAACATGTTTGCTGGATTCACTTTTTCATGTAATGATTGTATCCATGGGCTTACGGATGTCAAATTTTTTTAATTTTGTGTGCTATTTTGTTACTTCTGGCCATTTTACAGTTTGATTTTACTTTTCAGTAATCCAGATCAGTCCAAATACTTAAAGACGGCAAGGATGTACCTTTTTATTTTATTGATTGATTTTGTTAACTTAAGACGAGAAAACTACAGCGAGAATAGCTTTTGTGACTTTTATTAGTCATTTGTGTCCACATTTTTTGCCTAAATGTATGTATTTAGTGCTAAGAAGGTTTCTGCTTTATTATATTCTCTTAAACTTCTTGTAATCCTACAGTAATATCAGTTTTGCTTTCTCAATTTGGAATGCTTTTATAAGCGTAGACGAGGATTTAGTAATTTGCAGAAATTTGGCACAGCAGAAGAAGATGCTTATTAAAGGGATTTGACCAGTAATAGGTATCTTTTCTTTCCTATGTACGATAGATGACAATCTCTATAATGGAAGATTAAAACCATAGCATTTATATTTGTTTTTAAAACAATCATCACTTGGAATAATTCATATCTTGTCAATATTTTGTTTTACTTGGTAGTTGGCATAACTCATTAAATGCTTAGAATTTATCTATTGTAAATCATTTTTTTGGTTATATACAGCTTCCTTGGACTTCTCTTTACACATACTTTGAAGGTAATTCCATATTATTGTAAGAATGGGTAAGAATGGGTTTACTTTTCCTTCGGAAGCTCGTTCTACAATATCAACACTAGCTCTCTTAAAGATCTTACAGGAAGAGGTTGATACAGATTTTCATTTGCTTCTATCTTTTCAAGCACTTGTCCAGAGAGTTAAACTTCTCATTTTTATTATTTTTCCTTCTTTACAAAACATTTTCAGGCATTGAAGATCTAAAATCTGGGAATATTGTGACTCTGTTACCTCCAAAAGCTACATTTTTGGATGATCCCCTTCGAGTTCTTAGACCTATTTGTTTTGGTACTTTCTGAAATTTTTAAGATAAATTTTAGTTACATGCCGTAATGTCCCACTCGGCGGTCACCATTGACCTTTTTTTTCCCTTCCAGTGCATCTTTAACTAAATCAGTTGATGCTTTTATATGCACACACAGATATGCTCATCAAGAAGTAGCAAAAAATTGTTACAAACTACACGATTTCATTCAAATTTCTGGCTGCACTAAGGTCAAATTGGACTATTTGTAATGTAAATATTGAGCAGCTATTACTGCAATTCAGTAGTTGTTAATTCTGTAGTTGTTTCTTACCAAAATATTGACTTGGCATCAGTCGCTGGAATAACTAAATTTAGTAAATATAAAAGATATTGTTTTAGTTATTGCTTTTCTGATGACTAATTCTGTGGTAGCATGGCGAGACTGTTGCAAATGGTGAACATTGAGTGAATGCCTAACATAATTTAACCTTAGCATCTTATCATACTGCATAAGATCCCACTTAGATGCTGCTTGGAATCTTACTCAATTAACCGGGTGTTCTAACTTCACTGTCACTGCTATTTTCCATTTTGTATTTTTGTTACTTTCATTTTGTTAGCAGTTGATGCTGATCATGGTCTTAGTTCATTTTGTTTAATTTTATTAGGTTTTTATCTACATATTCTTATTGTTAAACAATCGAAAGAAATAATAAAAAGAGGAGGCTAGGGTTTCATTGATACTGCACAATTCAATTGAATACAAAAAGTATGATTTAACCTAAATACAAAGATATATATAAGCTAAACAAAGAAAATAATGAAAAGACAGATCTACCCTTAATAAACAATAAAACAAAATAACTCATATTTCTTAACACTTATCATATGTGAATGTAGGATGAGCAAAGAAGTCTTTTGTCAAGTTAAGAGTTCAGGAAAAACTACTCCAAAACTATAAACTATCATTTTTTTCAGTAATCTAATTTGATTGAAAATACTCTTGGATCTACACATATCCAAATGTTTCATGTACTTGAGTTGTCAAATGAGTTTGGTCCATTCTAGCAAATTTTGTGAGTCCCAAAGTTTGTGCTATACGCTGGACTTATATAGTATTCTACTGTTAATGTCTGTTAAGTCCATGTCATCATTCTGTTAGTGTGTTAAGGGCATTGTTAGTATTCGTTCTGTTGTTTTCAGTCTCTTCGCTTGAGTTTATAAACGACTCTGCACTCTGTTATTTGGAGAATTTTCTTAACGATTCTCGACGTCCAAACAAGAATGTTCACCAGAATAGATGAAGCTTACAATACTTTCAATTGAATTTCAAAGTCTTCAGGTTGTGCTTTTGTTCAGGTTCCTTCCTTCTCTTCAATTACTCCTTCTACTCTGCCGCGTATAACAATTAGGCTTTCACAAAAGAATAATGCTTACTGGAAATCACAAGTAATTTCACCGGTTTGTGCATTTGATTTGGAATATAACTAACTGGATCTAGAGATTTACCACCTGAATTTGTTGCTGTTGTTGATGAAAACTCTACGCCTAGAATTCAATTACATCCAGCTTTTGCTGCTTGGAGTCGAATGGACCAGTTAATTGTGAATTGTCTAAAATGTCTCAGTCAATGTTGCGACATGTAGTTAAAGAGTACGTCGGCTTGTGAAATTTGGACTGTTTTGGACAAATTGAGTATCACACAAGCTCGTTCTCAAGTGATGCGTCTCAGACATTTGCTTCAAACCACAGCCAAAGGTTCTCTAAGTGTCCATGAATATGTTCAGAAAATGAAAGATGCCGCTAATATGCTCTCGGCAGTTGGCACAGATATCTCAGATTCAAAACTCATACTAAAGTGGCTTAGGTCCTGAATTTGATGCAGTGGTTGTGAATTTGACATCCTTAGCTTCACGAAATAAGTTGTTTACATTAAAAGAAGCTTTGTTTGAACTACAGGCTTATGAAAATAGACTTGCTCATCAAATTCCTTCACATTCTAGTGATGTTCCTGGTAGCTCAGTACTGTATGGTACTACCAAAAAAGAAAAATGTTAATGCTACTGGTTCAGTATCTTTTACTCCTCAGTATCAGTCTCCACCATCATTTTAGAATTGTCAATACTTTGTTCGAGGTGTTGACAGGTCAAGGAAGAAAACACCAGATGGTTGAGTCGGCCAATTTGCCAACTCTGTGGTAATGTGGTGCTACACAGGTTTGATATCAGTTTTCAAGGATCTGTTTCGGTCAAATTCACACTCCAAGCTTCCAACTCATCAAATGGTAGTCATTTGCATACCACCACACCTTGTTCAGCCGCAAAACAGCACCATCTCAAGCTATATAGATCACTAGCTGGCGTCGATAGATCATGGTATCTTTGATGCGAGCTTATGATAACATATTACCTTGCAAATGAGTCACTCTTCAGTTACGTTCGATGTACAAGGGTGCTGAGCAGTTCTCAGTAGTTAACGGTCAACTTTTTATCCATTAATCCCATATGGCTTAGCTTATTGGTGTTCTTCTAATCAATATTGACTTTAAAGAGAGTATTTCTTGCCGGAAATTACAAAAAAAAATTATTAGTATTTCTCAGCTCTTAGCTGATAATCCTATGATATTTAGGTTATGATCAACATTATTTATAAAGGACAAGAAACACAAAGATTCTACTTCTTCAGGAATTATTAGGGGAGGATTCGATTGCTTAGTTCAAACTGAATGCTGCCAGCCCAATGCCACTAGCATTTCCCTCTTCGGTTCCACATAATATAGCATTTCCCATGGTAATTGGTGTATGTTAGTAATGTATGAAGCATAATACTATTGCTATTGTACGGCTGTGCTCCTGGAGCATTTAATTCTGTAATTTCTACCAACGTTGAGGGCTCAGTGTCAGAGATTGTAATTGTATTGTATCTTAGAGAGCTAATTACTTGTAATCTGAGAGAAAATTATAAAAAATTTGATTTGTAGCATCAGAGGCTTGGACATCCACATGCTTCTGTGTTGAATACGTTATCTCTAAATTTTTTCTCACGGAGTATCACTACTGAGTTCTCTTGATCTTTTTGCTTATCCTGTTGCTTTGGTAAACAACATCAACAACCTTTTCCTGTCTTTTTTTATTAGGTTTTACTCTCTTGAGTTGATACACTCCAATGTAATGGGGTTCACTATTAACATCAACAGAAAGTTAAGTTCATGGGTGTTAATTTGTACTTAAAAAGTTCTACCTGCTTTTTCTATATAGTCTTATAGTCTTTTGAATTTGTTTGAAAACATGAGATAATGACCCAAAATGAGATTTGATATATGGGTCCTCAAATTACACTGTAATTTTGAATCATATAAAAATTGACTGTTAATTGATATTTGATTTAAACTGTTAGACTAGTTTTGTAGAAATTTGAAAATACTATTCAATGTGGATTTTATTCTTTAGGGTTTATTTGTAAGTGCCCTGTCTCATTTCTGTGTAGGAATTATGATTGTACTTTGGTAACTCATTCACTAATTTAACGGTAGAAATCAGAGATTTTATTTGAAGATTAAGCTGATAAAACAGCTGATATATTAATAAGTCACTATCTACTTAAGGTTGAATTACTGAGAACAAGATGCAAGGTACTGCTGTTGCAAATGGTACAGCTGAATCTTCTCCTCAGTAAACTAAAGGAAAACCAGAAGTGATGAATTGATGTTATCTTTACAGCTTACTAGTGTACTCAAGTCACTTCTGATAGGCTGCTGCTCATCTTGAGGTCCGTTACTACTATATCTGCTGTAGTAAAGTGATAGTCTGATGCTCCTATTTGAGGTCAGTTACTACTACTATCTGCTGTAGTAAAGTGTTCAGTTGATGCTTGTGTAATTTCAGTTAATTGGCTCAGATTTGAGGTTAGGCACTACTACTATCTGTGTCGTAAGGGTTCGGTTGCTACTTTGTAATATTCAGTATTGGTGATTATTGCACAACCCGTCCCGAAATTCCTCACTCCAGTTTTCAGGTATCCGGGCGCCTCCCCCATATTTTTTGAACTCGTTGTTATACCGTGCACGTGCCATCGTAGCACACAACCCAAACTTCCGCGAAACCTATTCTGTTTACATTCAGACATACTTTTCCTGAAGTAACCTCACGACGTATTGTGCCCATTTCCAATTGCCATCTCTACATTACATCCAAAAATACCCCGACTACTGCTATCATCACCCTTTCGCTCTTTTAACCAAAGCCAAATTTACGAGTTAGCGGTAAACTTGTTGTATCATGGTTTTCCATACTTTATTGTACATCTTTATTCGAACCACCCACGACCTGTAACCAACAAACGCGAAATACCCCATGATATGGTTATAAAACACGGCCCCCGTTCTCTGATAAATTTCCTGTAAAGCTCATAATTTACTAATTTCCTGCTTTTTGATATCCAATTATTATTATTAACTAATGCAAACAACCCCTGTCAACGGTGCACACCCAACCTCGAGCGGTAGATCATGCTTCGGCCATCGATCTGCCGGAACGGTCATTGGTGGGGGCGAAAGACCTTTATTAATATGGGGATGAGATGACAATACTCAGTGTTAGTGGGGGAAAGGGGGGAGTTTTGCTTGCTTAAAATTATTCGTCAAACTAAATCGTGGCATGCAATGGTTCACCCTTGTTAATTTCACCCTAGAAAATACTATAACTATGATTCCACTTGAAAATTGTGCTCCTCATGGTGCGCTATCTCATCCCTTTATCGTTATCCGAGGCCGATGAACTCATTCATAATTGGTATATACGGCCACTTTATTTTAATTTTTTTTTCCCTTGTATTCAGATTTAAATTCTGACCACACAATTATATGATCCTTCTAGTTCTTCTCACTAAATTTTTGCATTACAAAATTCCCGGTTTATGAAGTTTAAATTTAAGTAATAGCTGATATGTCTTTATTGCTCTGAAGACGCACACCATGTTTTCTGTATAAACCCTCATGCACAATCAGCATCACCCATGTGGCATGTTAGAATTTTAATGCATTAAACCCTATCTAGTCAACGATGACTGAAAACTCGATGCTATTGACACTCTGATAGTTGATAAACCCACTGCCTAGCGCTGGTACCCTCTGCAAAACCTTTTGATATATGATATTCCTGTGGTTCGAATTTGTCAGCTAAAACGGAATACTAATTAGGGTCTCTTCCACACTAGTGACCCCCCACCCCCCCCCCCCCTCTTCCCTCTCCAACCTTTACCCCTCTCTCCCCCTCTTACCCCTCCCCCCCACCACGCAGCCCGTCCCCACTACCCCATGGTCCCATTCCCTCCAGCGAGCCCCCCCCCCCATCTCACACCTCTATCCTACGGGACCCCAACAATCCTAGATACCTGACGTGGGATACCCACACATCAGGCAGAGCCTGGGACTATAATTATTACTCTCAGATCTATCCCCGGCAAAGATCACTATCATCGCCGCAGGGCATGACAGCCCTGTGCAAAGCATAATCTCCACATGCCTCTTAATTTGACCTGGCGGACATATTACTCAATCTCCCCAGTCGCGGTGGGCTTTCTTTTGCTGTCTCACATTAAAGAGCCTTATATCTATTCTCTAATACGCATGCTGACAGCAGACCTGCCGACAAATATCTCAAAGTATCCCAAGCGCGAATTCCGTTTTTGCTGACCCGCTATGTGGGTATTATTGATTTGCCTACCCTGTTTACCAGGTGTTGTTCCCCACGGCGTATATTCCTGTTTGAGGGTGGTCGTCAGTGTAGTCCCCTTATTTCTACACATCTCATCTGCATAATTCAACGAACATGTAATTCCCACGTCTAATTTGTCGACTTAGGGACGTATCATGTGTTTATAAAGCCCTAGCCATACTACTGACCTATAATTCTTAGACATCGTCACTACTAGGGGTGAAACTGCAATTTTCCTATACAATGTTTCAAAAACTGACGGTATAACCCATTGACTTCTATAACACTTACTTCATAATATTAACCATGTTATGATTTGAGTAGTATGTCGGATACAATTATATCTCACGAATGCCACTTCACTATTCTTACGTTTCTTAATTCAATTGTTTATAACCTCATCGATATCAGCAACTGATAATAATGTCTAATTAAGATCCCTCACATCTGTCTATGCAAAAAATTAAGTTAAGTAATATATGCTAGAATAACTCATGATGCTATAAGCAGACCTTTATTAAATCTTGTATCTCTATCATTAGCATAGCTTCATATGAAGGCATATACTCCGGTTGTCTCATGATGGCACTGACCGCATTTAATGTGTGATTTAAACTCAGGCGGGTACCCATGCAATGCCCTTTGTTTAAATCCTATTTTATCTCAACAACATCTTAAACAAAGTTCTTACCACCATGCCGATTATATCTACATACGAAATTCATTACTCGACATCACATAAATGGCTATGTCCTCCTTACCTCTGCCGACTAGGCCACTAGATGCATACCCATTCCTTTCCAAGCTGTGACAATTGGAATTTCTTTCCTCTTAACACTGAATCTATTACATATTATCACATGGGTGAAACTTAGGACAAATTTTCCGGGTCCTACCAAAAATGAAGTTGTGTTCATAACTGACACATTGTTTATGGCCATTCAGCCCGCCATATCATTACTCACTTTAATTCTCTTACCGCCCCCTCCCACAACCTAACACTACCCAAATAAGTCACAAACCACTGTAAAACCTTCACACACCCACATGAGTGTTCTCCAGTTGTTCCCTTTTTCAACCGCACTCATTTATGACCCCCTCCACCCATTGCATTTTTGATGTATGTCATCCAAATTTACATAATAATTTTTACATTGTCCTTACAAAACAAGGGTTTATAGCCACATAAAATCTATTATATATATAATAAAGAATAATCCATTAAATCCAAAGGAATGTCATAAAATCTTATAACTCGAGATTAGTCTACCCTCTTCTGGTTTGTTTTCTTTGATTTTTCCGCTTTTGTGTATATCGGATCTTTTCTTGGTTCTTTTTCTCTATCGATTTCAGACTTTCGTTTCGAATACTATACTCAGTACCACAACAATAGCATGCAAACCGTAATGTTTTTCATAACTGTTTGATATTATTTAACACTACTTTATATCCCATCTGGACATAACCTTATTTATCCAGATTTTCTACACTTGCAACCTATACCTAACACACATCATTAGAAAAATCTCTCAGCAACCTCTGGTTTTCATTAAGCCTTTTATAGTTCTGTGTACAATAAAGTATATATCCCAAACCAACGAAGTTTTTATCTGGGTAATGTCGAAAGCATTTTCTTTTTCCCACTCCTCCCTTCCGTCAGAAAATTTTTCATCATAGAATCAGAAATCTACATCCCAACACATTAACCCATTTGCAATGCCCCGAATTAAGTCTTAAGCATGTAAGAACGATTATATTTATGACCTGCAACACCCTAAGACAGGATCGATCGTTTTCCTCTCAGTAACCCCTCTTTCTATGTTCTAGCCGCACACATGTCTTTTAAGCAGGTTAGAGCCACAGGTCAACAGGTAGTAATTTGTATCCAGTAACAGGCATGAGATTGACTACACTTGTCAACTTAAAAAGCCATCGAAAAATGTTCAGATTTTTTGTAAAAGGTTAGACAAAAAAGATTAAAGTTTTTTAAAGAGAAAAACATCTCACACCTAATTAAAAATGATTCATGCTCAGACATGCCGTATTGAACGAATGTTATAATTTTATTTCGGGCTCAGGGTCCCGCTTCTTCCCCCCCACCCCAGGCCATGTTTTCCCTATCCTCTCTCTACCTCATCCTCTCTTTCGTCATCATTTGACTCTCCGCTTTGGCGTTCTTCCTCCCTTCTCTGCCGCTACTTTTGTCACCCATACTTTTTTACGTCTTCTCTTCTTCCTTCTTTTTCTCCTCTTCTGCCTCTCACTTCCTCCTCTCCCTCTCTTCCCACTGCTGCTTCTTGTCTCGTCTCTTTTTTCTCCCCTGGTTTCTATTTACCCCACTTTTTTCTTCTCTCCCATTTGTTTGCCTGTTGTTCTTTGCCGATTTCTTTCTCACATCCAACCTTTAGTATATCTATAAACAATTGATTGTTTTTCTTGCTTTACACCCACAGCGTCCCCCACCACACATTATCTTTTACTCTAATTATATACCCGGCCCCTCCAAATCATCTGTGCCTACTTTTTTAAAACATCCAGATTTTGTGCCTATTGTTACATGCAAAAATCCAACAGACTTCCATTTCATCGTTTTCTCCGTCACTAACCAAACTTTAAAATTTGACAGAAATAGTTCCCTCCTTATAAACTAAAACAAAAGGACACTCTAGTATATTATTAGAATGGGGTTTTACAACTTCGCCCCTTAATTACAAATTTCGTCTCTGAAATTACTATGCAGTAATACACCCGGAGATGGGTCTTTTATCAAGTCTGCATACACAATCTCTAGTTACCACTACCCCCTTCATTCCCAATAATAGAGTTTCTATAGGGTCGACTACCATCAGTTCTACACACAATCAGAATCCTCTAACTCCGGTTGGCATGCTAGAAAACCCAATCGAATGTCGTAATAATAGGATTAATCAAATAAGAGCCTCACGCTCAAGTTAGAATACATACCCGTTCCACACTGGATGGCTTGTGCATTTGTTGGGTAAGGCGAACAAACGGTGCTGGAGTTTGGGGTCGCTTAATCATTTGGTTGCCCACTACTACTATTTGCAATCCTGCCCTGTGCCCCGGAACTGAACACTACGTCTCTAGTGAATCCGGTCTCTGATTGACACCAACCACATTGAGTCAGAATAGGACCAATTCCTCTTGAGATGGCCACTTTGCCCACAATGATAACAGCAACCTGAGGACCTTCCTCGTGACACTGTCCAAAACGGAAGGCGACCCGACACTGATTGGTGCATTGTACTCGTGACTCCAGGGCCATGCTTGAGTACTGACGTCAAGACCTTGGCCTTCGTTATATCTATAGGTGAAGCTTCTGTTATTCTCTTTAATTATTCAAGTGATTTCATACACATGATCTTAAGTGGGCTTCGTTCCACGACAACCTTGTGATGATTTTCCTGTCTCACTTGGGTATCTTCGCTCACTTGGTCTACCTATGAGTTTTGTAAGTTCCCAGAGTGTAAAAACCTGACCCTCCTCTGTCTGTGTGCGGCAGACTCCTATTACACTAGGGCCACTTCGCACCTATCTACACACTCCACCGGTTAACTACGGTTTTTTGTGTCCTCGGGAGCTCTCTTTCTTTAGCTAACTACGCGAAAGCTGACGTCCATTCTTTTATTATTCTGCAGTATTGGACGTCGCGCTCGCCGCATTCTGATGGTGCTTCACACAAATTGGTGAGCCCAGTCTTATCGCCACGTGTAGCGGACCAGCGATTCGCAGTTTTTCTCCCTTCACGTCTCGGTTCTCCGCGGTTCTTTTTGATGCTGTAAGCCGCGAAGGCCGCTCGTCTCACGGGAAAGATGTCTCCCCTTACGATGTTGTTGCTGCCTGTGCTCATATTTCAAGCTCCTTTATATGGTCGGTCATGCTCTTTATTTTTACCCTCTTTTACAGCTGGCCTTTATTTTATTGATTGATCACACAATTTATGAGACTTTCCCATTTGTCTCATTATCTGATCCTAGTTCATTTCTGTGATTGCAAGATATATTAGTTCTCCTGGTCGGTCCTAGATCAACTGAATCGCATTGTCCTGTATGCATTCTGTGATAAAGTATCCGCATGAGTCAATCAGCAGCCGATCACGCAGAACCAATCAGCAAACAGAAAAATCGTTCAGAATGATCGATAGATTTATTCCTCATGTACCGTATCGTTTCATGAAGGAATGGAGTAATGATGTTGTCGTGAGCCTAGGGCCAGTATTGTAGGTCTGTACTCGACTACGAGCATCGAGCCTTACCCGGTCACTTTTCCCAGAGCTCCCCCTGATGAGGCTCCAGATCAGGTGTACAGTACACGGTAGCAAATCGTGTAGTGTTTTTGGTCATCGACTCACATCTTTTCCCATCCACTCCCAATCAACCATAATTCTTGCTGCATGTCCTACTTGATCGCCGTACTCCCCCCCATGTGCAGTCGGCTTTCACTCTGCGCCCCGGGCGATCCTTGTGTGCGCTTCCCCCATCTATCAGAAACTTGTTATTCATTTGCCCCATTGTTCTACTCTGCTATTCCTTCGCTGTGTCTCTTGCCTTCTATCCCTAGTTTTTCCTTCCTTCCTTGACGTCCAGGGAACTTCTGTGCACCTAGATCGTTCCGAGGATCAGCCATACTGGTCATCAGAGTTGAGCTGTAGCCTATCCATAGTCTGGCCCAGGTCCATTTTCGTGACTATATTATGTTCACGACCGTGCGTCGCACCATAAACCATGTAGTCCTCAACCCTCCACTCTCCCGGTTTATCCGTGTCCTTAACATGTGTTGAATCAGTCCTGTCAGCATTGTATACGATTCCTCTCGTCGTGTCTTTCTTCCTTAGGTTTCATGACATTCACTCACCGGCATCTTCCAGACCATCTCTCTACTCTCTCCTTACCTAGGCTCACTCTACCCTCCGTGAATTTTGCCATCTAGGGAATCCACCTAATAATTCTCTCAAGGATTTAGCTGTGAGGATTTCCGCTCCTGGCCACGTTGACTCATGCTGATATCTACAAAACATAAACAAATTTGTTTCTAAAATAAAACTCATGGACGGAAAAAACTTCATTAAGGGACAAATTGGCATGCGTAAAATTTTCAAAAAAAAATGCCCTTTAAAATCGAAAACCATGCTTGATGACCAAGTGGACACAACCCGTCCGAATTCTCACCCGTAGGATCCGGGCGCTCCCACAAGACTCGGATACCCGAGGACGTGCCATGTAGAAAAAACTGCGAAACCGTTTAAAGACATTACTTTCATGAATAACATCATAGTATTTCCATTTCCAAATCTCAAAAAAAAAGACATGCATCATCTTTCGTTTTACAAAAGAAAAGAGTTAGGGAAAACTTGTGGTATCAGGTTTTCCACTTATACTAAACATTCCAAAATATGTAACAAAAGGAAATACATGAAGGAAAAACACGAGTTCTTGAAACGAAAGTCCAAATTACAATGCGACATAAATATAAAACCCACATAAAAGATGTCAACGCGTGGCACAACCCTGAGAGGAGACTCACTGCTCGGCACGATCTCGGAAGGTCTGGTGGGGGGAAAGACATTTAAAAAGGGGTGAGCTGAAAACTCAGTGAGTGGGGAAAGGGGGGAGTTTGCAAAATATCGTCAAACAAAAGTGGGCATGCAATGGTTCTTATAAAATACAGAAAACAACATGATTCCATTGAACATTCTTTCATGGTGGCAGCTAATATCCATGTATGCATGCATAACTCATTTCTAATTGTTCTAATATTATTAATCTGATCAATTAAACTGACAACAATTTATGAATCCTAGCTCATCACTAAATGCAAAAATTCTTTTATGAGAACTTAAAGAATGGCTGAGAATGCTTAGCTTCTGAAGACGATGTTTCTATAAATCATGTCAACACATCAACTGTTTCATATAAACTAATGCAAACTATCCATCAGATACTGAAACTGAAGCTATTAATGATATTGAAAACTGTAGGCTGGTATCTGAAAACTTTAAACTGAGATTCTGTTTCGAAGCAGTAAATGATACTAAAGGTTCTCACCACAACTAGTACCTAGGGACAAAATCTCGATACTGGGGGATCCCACACACAGGCAGAGATGGGAAATACATCTCAATACCGGCAAGATCTATCATCGCGGCGGCAGAGCTGAAGAAAAAACCATCTCAATTACCTGGCGGACAAACTCAACGCCCAGGCAGAGCACTATATCTCAATACGCATGCGCAGAGCCTGAAGACCAAATATCTCAATACCCAGCGGAATCCTGCATCGCTAGGGCAGAGCCGATGAAACTGGGGGAGGGTACTTCTGTAGGGTGGTTTTAGCACCATAACAATCTCATGAATACTCAAGTAACATGTAAGTCAAGAGCAGATTTCGTAAGTGCTTATAAAATCATCAATATGACATAATATTTAGAACGCATATAGGGGTGAAACTGCAATTTTCTAAACATGTTTCAAAAACTGACGGTATACCAGATTATAAATTACTTCAAATACAGATTAGCATATGTCTGATACAAATCATAAGCAAATATCACTTTTAAAAGTCAAACCTCATATAACACATTATAATATAATTAAACCAAGAGCAAAAATAATAATAATAATATAATAATAATAATAATAATATAATAATATAATATAAGAATATTTCATATAAGGATAACTCATGCCAACATATGAGATTTCATGGAAAACAGGGGGTAAAATGCAAGTTTTTTAAAACATTATTCTCAAAACTAACAAATTCAACAATTTATAATATTACCAAGAAATCATATCGACAATCACAAATCTCAACTCATATGCAGTTCAACCAATTCCACGCTCTAAATTGTAACATTTCCTTTAACAGAATATATCAATACATGGGTGAAAATTAAAACTGTAAAAAAAATGTTTTCAAAACTGACAGTTTAGCCTTTTAATATCACTTTATTTCTACCTTCCCAAAAAAAAAAACGTCACAAACCATGAAAACCTTACCAAATTAGGAAGTTTATCAATATATTATGAAACCCAGATTTATGATCACCAAAAAATAATAATTAATCCTTACAAAAACAAGGGGTTTAGCAAAATTTATATATATAAAAGAAACCATTAATCCCAAGGAAATGTCATACAATCATAAATGAGAAGTACCCTTTTTTTTTTTTGACTTTAAGACTTACTATTTCAGACTTTCTAAACATTACTCATTACAACAAATAGCATGCAAACGTAATTTTTCATAACATGTTTTATCTTATTTAACAAAATCCCAGCAAACTTACCAACACACTGCCCAACCTAATACACATCATTAAAAAACCAATTTAAGCAATTCTTCAACATAAATATATCCCAATCCACACCGAAGCATGGAGGACAAGCAACTCACACAAACTTCACATATAATCCAGAACTCATCAAAACATTACATGCAGACATAAGTCTTAAGCTTTAAGAAAGATCTAATGGACATGCAACACAAAGACCAGATCTGATGCAGTACCACTCTTCTATGTTCAGCCGAACACAGCAAGCAAGGAGAGCCACAGTCAACAGTAAATTGTTTATCAAACAGCATGAGAAAACATTCACTTAACAAGCAATCGAAAAGTTCAGATTTTTGGAAAAGTTTTAAAGAAACCACTCACACTAAAAAAATTCAGCTCAACCCGAAATACCCAGCTGCCCAAGCACCATCCTATATTACCTCACTTTCTTCCATCATTTATCTTTTTCTTCTTCCTCCTCGGCCGACGTCCTCTCTTCATTCTTCTTCTTTTTCTCTCTCTTCTCCCTTCTCTCTCTTCCTTTCTCTCTTTCTTTCTTTTTTTCTCGGTTTTCTTCTCCCACTTTCTTCTTCTTATTTGGGTGAGCGACCCAAATTTATATAAAACAATTTTTTTTTTACAACGGCCCCAAAATCTCTTAATTCTAATAAACCTGCCACATCCTTTTCCTTACAAAAACATCCGATTTGTGCCCTTGTACATGCAAAACCCAAACAGCTTCCATTGTCTTCGTTTTCGTCACAACCAAACTTTAAAATTTGACAGAAAAGTCCCTCTTATAAACAAAACCAAAGGGATATATGTAATATTAGAATGGGGTTACAGTGAAAGTAAGATTGCTGTCTGTTTGTGTAAATTCAGTTTGGTAGAAGTCAGATTGCTATCTGCTGGTTTTGGTCAGAGTGCTATCTGAAGTGCTCAGCTACTGCTTGTACAATGTTCAATTGCTAACAGCCGTTTGCTCTCAGTTTGATCACATTATGATAATCAGTTGATGCTTGTATAATATTCAGTTTGGTAAAAGTCAGATTGTTATCTGCTGGTTTTGGTCAGATTGCCATCTTGTGTTTTGGGTGTAAAATCAGTTGGGGGACCATAGCTTATGTCTGTGATCAGGTGCATACTGAAAGAAGTGATTCATTTCAGCGGAGATTCCAAGAACTTTTACATAGCTGAGAGGAGATATTGATAAATGAAGATGCACAATGCTACACAGTTCTGTTTGCGGGAAAATGATGGTAAAAGTGCAGCAAATCCCAGTTCAGTTGAGGGAAGATTAGCAAGAAAAATGTAATAATCTTTCCAGCTTTAGTTGAGGGAAGATGTTAAGCTTTGTTAGGAGTTCGTTTAAGGCTCTGTTAGTTTGTTAAAGCAATGGTTACTGCCGTTAGGTGTAGTTACTGTTCAGCTTAAAACAACCTATAAAGGTGTCACTGTAGCTGTGCTTGTTATCGGAAATACAACAGAATTTTTTCAGAAAATCTCTCTTCTTTCGGCATTTTCCTCTGCTTTTGCTCCTAACCTGACAAAAAGAAATACTGAGTGGATCAATGAAGTGTAAAACTAGACAAATAGTAATTCGCCATGATTGCAGAGAATACCTAATACTAGGATAAAAAAAAACAAACAAAAAAAACTTCACATTTCACAATGAGTCAACATTACAACAATATACTTCAAAATCCAATAAAACAACTAAATCTACAAGCAGTTGAGACTTGCAACCCAAAACTCTAGAAATTAATCAGCCTTTGCCGATCTGGAGGAGCAACACATTGCCACAAGAAACGGTATGCTGGAATATCTGCTGCTTCAAACAGGCAGCAAGATTGGCGTATTCCTGGTCATTTTAAAATGCGTTAATGATACATGGGAGTTAAAGAAGTTCAGGAAACAGATCATACTAATGTTCCCAAAAATCAAGCTTTACCTGATATCAAGAAACAATTGCATGCAAATCTTGTCAGTGTCGGATACATATGGTCTGAGACATCTGAGCTGCTCCAGCTCGCCTTTGTGCACCTTGCCGTATCTTCAGGAGTGGAAAAACTCGTTTCCTAGCCTGGGCAGGTGATTTAAAGAATATTAGTTATAAAAGAATCCTAAAAGATTAAAAAACTTTTACTCGAGACACTAACACACACTGATGAGATCAGCAGCCAATTCATGATAGCAACCAGTTATTTAGTTGAGCACCAAGCAGTATCCTTCTTAGTCTCCTTGACAAATATTTCATGGCTCACTCGCATCTAATAAAAGTCTGCAAGTAGTAGATAGGTTAATAAAAACATTTGACAAATATGTCAGGCTCACTCTGCATCTAATAAAGTCTGCAAGTAGTAGATAGGTTAATAAAAAATTGATGACGCGGAGCACAATGTCCTGGTGCTGTGTTGTTTAAACAAAAAATGGTTAGCCTTTTAGGCAACATATAATGTACGTACATTAGCATTAATTTTTAAAAAAACTTAGAAATCAGACACTAATTGCACAAATTATCAGTACATAAAAAATAACCATAAATATGATCCATCTCTTCATATTGATATTATTCTGAATGCTATTTTATCGAATTTGGTGGAAGAGCCCATGTCATCACACATGTATTACATTTCTAGGATACACCTAATAGAGTGTGGTAGTAAAATTAGACATAGATTCTCAAGCCACATTTCATGTCCATAACAGTATATCAGAACAATAATATGCACAAGTCATCCAAAAATGACATTGCATCAAAATTCAATGAAATACAACAGCAGATGACAAGAAATATAATGTTCTCAAGTGTAGCTATAACCTAGAGAAAAGACTGCATACCTTCAGGGGGCGCAATACCAGGCACAAAGGGGAATGCCTGACAGGAAGTGGGTTTATTAGTCATCGTGAGTCGCAGTTATCCTTAAGCTGTCTTAAGTCCTACAATTTTTGACAAAATGCTGTCTCAATCACCCAGCACATCATCAAATATAACATAGTAATATCATTTTAACTGAGATTAACAGGAATATTAGAACCCTGCAACTCTTAAATCATGTGAATAACAATATTTAAAACAGGCCTAGAAAAAAACATAGAGCTTACTTCCACAGCCTTTCAACAAGTCCCTCTATTATCGTTTGTATAACTAAAGGTAATGTAGTACTCAATGATTTTCCACCATCTAAAATGCTCTGTTTACTAGAACAAGAATTTCAGTGGAGCATGAAGGACAGAAGCCGAAGAACATGAACCAGGTAGTCACCAGAGACCTCTGTGGCAGACAAGTTATGTCATGAATAACCTGCACAGTCAGAGAAACTACATAAATATGCTAGTTAAATGATAACTTTCATGACTCTGACATGGATGAGTTAAATCTAGTGAACACTACAGGAGAGCATAAATAAGGTCAAAATTGGACTCAAACAAAGAAGTAAATAAATAAATAGAAGGTATATACTAGAGATGAACTTCAGTGCTATCCGTAAAGGTTCAGATGTCAAATATAAGCAGATCGCTCAGTGTACGATACAGTCGGAGAGGAAGCAAGAGATACAGTTGAATAAAGCATAAGTCATACATAATAAAATCATCCGGAGCAGCTGAAATAGCCCATTCACATCCAGGATTGGAGCCTGCACTACCAGATTCCGAGGAGCCAGTCCTGATGACAACCAATTTGAGTATCTGTCAGAAATTCATCGATAAGCACAGCAATGATGATATAATAAGCAGAAAACGGACTAGTATTTTTCAGTCCAAACTGACCTTGAAAGAAGCTGCAATGACGACAAAGAAATTTGTCGGAGCAAGAAAGGAAAAAACATATTCTCTCCAGCAGGATCTCAAGCCTCTAAAAGTGTAACACTAGTTTTAATGTTAAACACAAGACTTTCCTTGATCAGAATGTGAATTCTGAACAGGAGCAAGACTTGCTCCTGTAAGAGCAGAATCTAAAGCCCCAGCAATTCCCGAAACCTGAAGGAATAGAAGTTACAACGTCAACCATAATTGAATACTGAGTGGATTCAAATGAGCGATAAAGCCACGCACTAGCCAAGGCTATAACATACTATCCATAAAAAAACCATTGAAGTAGGAAATTTTCTCTAGCGAAGTCAGCGTGGAAACTAGTACAATGATGATAATAGGCTAAATAACTAAACTTTTATGCAAACAACAATATGTGATTTGGCAATCTCATTGACTTAATATTGTGATGCTGTGTTTCCACGCGCATTAGAAATAAGATTATGGTCGGTAGTTTACTAGAGTGAGAGAACTGAAGAAAAACTACAACATGATGACATGGAAGCAAAACTTACTGAACGTGAACATTCAAGCTTGCTGTCATAAATGGAAATTTGGCTATCATGAACACACCAAAAGATGTGTTTGATCATTATGAAACTGGACGTTAGTTTCTCCGACAAAAGGGGATGACGGCCAGCTGGTGCTTGTATGAACCTTGATTTCAGCTCTCCCATTTATCGGTACTCCACATACATAGCTGCATCAAATTAATGAAACTAAATAAAATATTAAGCAGCGGAAATCAAAAAACCCAGAGATAACAAAGAAAGAAAAAGCTTCACCTGATTTTGGGACCCTGATTGAAATTCAATAGCATTAGAGGGACTGGGGGAAGCCATGTTTGAAACTGTAGTAAATTAGAGTATTTCCTCATTTGTAAGATTGACTATTCTTTTCAGGTAGTAGTAAGTGATTAGCTACGGTGGAAGTAGATATTTCCATTCTTGTTTACTTGTAAGTCCTATATAATGTCTTTTTCTACCCACAACTTGTTTTGAATGAAGTTGCTAAGGGATTTGAACTCAAATTACTTGGCTGCACTTAGCACTGATATCATGTATCATGTTGAGTAACCACTTGATCAAAAAACCATATCAAAAGCTTAGCTTATAGCCAAGAGCCCAATAATGGTATTTAAGCTATGACAGTACCCAAATAACCAGATTCATGTTCAAAAATAATCTAAAAGAGCATTTTCCATGGAAAGATCTTTCACATTAGAAAATCCCTCAAAACAATTCGATTCTTGACTTCACCTATTCAAACGACAGCTTATATTTGGGCACTTCTCAACACCTATTGTGAGAAGGTACCATCCAAGAAGACTATATTTACATAGTAATTCAACTATGTTTTGAAATTTTACCAAAGAAAAGGCTATGTATGCAGGCATTGGTTAACCAAATGGGCTTAAGATCAATCTCAAATTGTAACTTCGAGTTCATATAAAGTAATTGCTCCCAGATAAGCAAAAGTTCATAGAGCAAACCCTTATGTCCAAATGTTCTAGGTTTTTCTCTTTGACAAAAAAAATTATAGCATACCAATAACATTATAAGAACAACTAAAGCCAATAACATACATATAAAATTTTATAAGTCAGGCACTAACCGAGCATCAGCCCTGAAGACATCAAGGCATTTAAAGTTTGGGAAAATGCAAGCCTGCGATTTGATTTTGGTGGACCCTTAAGTTTGGTTTGACCTGCAACAACATCCAACATTAGTTATGTCCTCATTATATGTCGCGCAATTAGCTTTAGATAATCAGAGAGAGCTATTGATTTGATATAAAATAGCTATACTTAAGTTTGTTTCTATTGGGGATGGATCAGGTTCGCCTTTTTGTACTTTTGTTGCATCTGTTTTGTTCAGGAAGATGATGTTTTAATTTAAAAAAAAAAAAAAATGATTTCAATAGTCCTTATGGAATTATACTAACCATCCCATCAGTAAAACAAGAAGGTAACAATAAGACTTTCCCTCTAATGAACTCTGCTAAGAAGCATAAATCGGACGAATGGTATAGGTAATGATCAACCAAACCAGAATCAAATTTACATTAATAATCTCCATCATAATCAACTATAATTAACACTGGCTAATAAATGGAGCAAAAGTCAGGTGAACATATCCTTTGACCAGGTATACATAAAACTAGCTTCAGAAATTAAGTAAAGAAAACGACAGATCAAGTGAGAACCTTCACCATCAAACTCGATATTGTATATCGAATGGTAGAATCTCCATCCCAATGGCAATAATAATATTTCTTGAGGATGGAATGCAAATAGGTAGCTGCCGGAGGTGGAGGCATAAACATAATCATGACCTAAGAACACATAGCAATCTATTCAGTCATGTGGAATCTCAAAAAATTGCAAAAGCATTATCTCAAGCAAATATTGTGAACATGTATGAAATACAGACTTCAAATTTGGAGAGGTGCAATAACTTACCTGATGTCATCATGGTGAATAAGGAAACTTTTCCACTAGAGGCAGACAACAAGTAAGAATCATTTTGGAATGAAGCGATGCATAGAGCAGACCTCTTCACTGGTTTATTATCATTTATGTCATTGATCATAAGTGTTACACGGGAGGCTGCCACACTGGAGCGCTACGTATGCAGTAGCTGACGAGTTTGCAATGACATTAAAAGGTCTAAATATAAAAACCAAAAGAAAATTACAAATGGAAAGTAATAAACCTTCCCCGAGGGATTCCTTCAGTACGTTGCTATTTCAAAAGCTTGTGAACAGCGCTGGCGGAAGGGCCAATAGAGTAGACCAGAGTGTGGTGTATCCCAGGCCTAATAGGCAGGGGAAATTACCAAAGTATTTCACATCATTGATAATGTTTTATTGCATTAACATTGATTGGTATTAAGCTTTTGATGAACTGATAGTTTTATTTCTGTGTCTATTTGTAAGAAGTCAATGTAGTTTAAAATTATTTCGCCAGTCCTCTCCTACTTTGTTAATCATGAAACAAGCACTAACATGCAGAGAGGGTTGTATTTGCCCTAACTCACAACTGAGGTGCTATTACCATGTGAATTGGCAGTCACATACCATCATCCTCAGAGGCATGTCAGGATATTCAAAAAAAAGAAAGGAAAAAAATCAAAAAGAAAGGTTAGCACATCAGATGAGCAGGTTTAAAACTGATTCGCATTTGACTTAACATTCCACAGTTCCTGGCATTATGCATCTCAATTCTTAGAATACTGGTTGGTATTATTAACGAAAGTATAGTTCATATGGATTGCAATAGCTTTATAAGTAGTAAAATATCATTATATGAGCACAGGCACACAAAAGGCAGTAAATAACCACAAGAAATATCCAGCACCATAGAAGCAGAGGGGTTTCTTCCTAAACGAAATAAAATGCAAATACTTGGATCTTTACCCTACATGCTTGGTGCTATAGATCAGGTACGCATAGAGCTTTCTTTGTGTGCAATCCCAGAACCCTCCCAAAGGCTAATGTCACAACATTGTCCCCACTACAGTAAAGAACAGAAATTTCAATCAATAATAATAATCTCTGGAAAAAGTTTTATAATTTTCAGTGACCAGCATTAAACAGTGGTTTTTTCTATTTTTAACAAGAAGAATATCTTGCTGCTGTGGATGGAAGTCCATGCTCATGACATTAGAAACTTGATTAAGGGTTCGCACAACAGCTTAGTAAGGTTATCTTGAGAATAACATTGGGAGTATGTGCTACACCAGCAAAGACAACTAGAAAACAAAAAGATAATAAGAGGTGAGAAGGAACAGAGAATTGTTACAACCAGCTGATATAAAGGCCATTTAAAATTTATGTAGCTATCAAGCTTGAAAAAACAAAAGATTATGTCACTCATCCAGACATCATCAGATTGGCCAGTGCAGATACGCTTCATCAAATGCTGAAAATACTCTATGACAATCCTCCCATTCAGACCTGTCGGCGTCCTGGATGTTTCAAGAATGCAGCTGTAGACATCCCAATATAAATAATATAATAAAAGACTAGCGTAATAAACCTAACATATTAAGCTAAAGAGGGGAGAGAAAACAATGCAAAACATAAAAATTACAAATGTCCTTACCTGCACTAGAGAGACTGGCACAAGACACGGAGGGATGCGCACACAGCAGGGTGAGGTAAGGAGGGGAATTGTTTGACATCAACCAGCAATAGCACCTGGAGATGGGGGAACAACACCCTGAAATGGCTGCACAGTAAGAGATCATTCAATTGATATTTGAGTATGACAACCATGTTTTATGGAGAGTGGATGCAAAAGAATACTCACACCATGAGCACCAATAGGCGAAATGCACCAGCCTTAGGCATTGGTCCCACAAGCTGGGTGTTTGTAGGAGAAGGACTAGCTCCATTAGCCGTAGGGTTGCAAAGATGACAGTGAAGAGGGTTTTAAATCTAAGGGTTTGGACAAGGATTCTTGCAATGTTGATGCTGCCAATTAAACTGAATTTTTTTAAAGAACGGGAGTTCAGAAAATAGTCTACAAGAGGAGTAATATATCTGCAAAGTGTAAATGATATCAAGTCACCTTACAAATATAAGAGCAAAAGCGCAAACCAAATAGAAATCAACTAATATATAATATACCAATACAAATAATATTTGTAAAATGATTCTGTAGTTTGCTTTTACCAAAAAACTGTGCTGCACACTGACACAGGAAAATTAACTGATATGAAAAGATTCAAGAATACCTCGGGTTATTAATGTCCTCAGTTGTGAAACTGTTGAAGGCTAGGATGTAAGCCTGTCACAAAAAAGGGGGTTTGCTTCAATTAACTATTAAGTTTCTACAAGCATAATATTACAAAACGATTTTGTGTCTCCATACTTGAAAGCTGTTCATTTGCTGGATCACGAAGTGCCAGCAGAAAAAACAACCAAAATTTTATGCAACCATACCATACCATTTAAAGAATGGTGGAGTAGCACCTCAATCAACTAAAGTTATCAAGTGTAGAGCTGGGTAAATCCTTGAATGTCTTATGAAGGATGCAAAAACCTTAAGGTATTAGCAAGAATCAATAGCCTTGCTCGAATCCCCCTTGATAACATGAAGGAAAAAAAGGAACATTATTATGCATTATGGGTTAAACCTACATATGAAAAACAAAACTACATTCCTTCATAAAACTGATGGCAATACCTTAATTTTTAAATATGTCCTGATGATCACTAATGGGTTTGTATATTGGCATAATGAATCAGTAGGTCTATTACTTTCCCTTTAAAGATACTCTTCAAACCAGGAGAGCTAATAAATTGCTTGGGTAAACAATTCCTAGGGGATGCAGAGTAAACCAAATCTTACAAAAAGCTCATGAACATTCTAGTCCTTCATATTAAAATACCAAGAATAAACCAGTATAGGAAAGGGCATTGAAGGATTAGCTTATCATCATGTGCCCAAAGGAAAAAAATTCAGCACATAACAGGTTATGGAGGGGTGGTGACATCATTGAGGCCAAGATCTGGCTGAAAATGTGTGGCCTGCCGCACGGCTGGAGGCGCAAAAGCGACCAAACCGCGCAGCTCAAGCAAAAGATTCGGCTGACCTGGAGTACCAAGCAGTTGACTCGTTTTGCCGGCCCCAAATAAGGCGTTCGTAGCCGAGTATTTTGAGTTTATTTTGTTACACGAACTTTAGAATTTAACTAAATTAATAAATATTAAGAAATACTTTTATATCTTTTACACTTCAGAAAAATAAAGAGTATGTATGCAAGAGAAACGCATAATGCATAGTCAACTTTTATATGTAGTCTTATGATTTAGGTTTAAAAAAGAAATCACAACTCATCTAATAACGCACACTTACCACGAGACTTTGCTGTATGTTGTTGAACCAACTAAAACTCTTGATCTTCTCTTCGGAATCTTTCACAAAAGTCAGAACAATCTGTAATCACAAAGAATAATATATTAATAATAAAAGTAAAAACTGTGTAGAATGCTATTTTAAGCTCTAAATTGATCATAATTTATCAATTAAACAAGAAAATGAGAAATTTCCCCAACAATTACTTCAATATATATACTTCAAAAACATGTATAAATTAAGGAAACATAAATTGTAATATTGTAGCTTCTCTATATATACTTGATAGTCTATAATTGATTCGCTTAGAGGATTTTAATTAAAGACAAAATCAATGATAAAGATCATTTAGTATTGACTAGTATTAATTCAATGAAGGAAAACGAAGAAGTCTACGAAAAAAGTATATTGTTAAGTAAATGAATACTTACCATTTTGTAATTGTTGTATGATTCTATCAGTGTCGCTCTCCGAGCAATATTTATAGTTCAACATCTTTAACCTTGGCATGCTTAAGCCTCCTCCAGAGAAAGTCTTCATCTTGGAGCATTCAATCACATATAATCTTTCCAAATTTGGGAATTTTAAAGTGTAATTCCCAAAACAGAAACATGTGAGACTTTCTAAATTATAAAAGTATAACTCCTTCAATTTCTCAAAAACAATTTCATCTTTCTCTATGTCTCCTTCATTTGCTAATACTTCTATCATCATTTCACAATTATCTATTGACAACTCTTCTAGTAGCACTAGACTTTTGGCTGTTGAGGATGACATTAAGTTTTGCATTCCATTGCAATACCTTACACTCAAAATCCTCAAATTTGGGAATTTTAAGGTATAATTCCCAAAACAGAAATATGTGAGACTTTCTAAATTATAAAAGCATAACTTCTTCAATTTCTCAAAAACAATTTCATCTTTCTCTATATCTCCTTCATTTGCTAATATTTCTATCATTATTTCACAGCTTTCTATTGACAACTCTTCTAGTAGCACCAAACTTTTGGCTATTGAGGATGACATTAAATTTTGCATCTCATTGCAATAGCTTACCTTCAAAATCCTCAGATTTTCAAAAGATGCTAAAGATNCGAAAAAAATATATTGTTAAGTAAATGAATACTTACCATTTTGTAATTGTTCTATGATTGCATCAATGTCATAAAACGAACAATCTTGAGTGTTCAAGATCTTTAACCTTGGCATGCTTAAGCCTCCTCCAGAAAAAGTCTTCATCTTGAAGCATTCACTCACATGTAATCTTTCCAAATTTGGGAATTTTAAAGTGTAATCCCCGGAGCAATAGAAGCATGTGAGACTTTCTAAATTACGCAACTGCAACTCCTTCAATTCCTCAAAAACAATTTCACCTTTCTCTATGGCTCCTTCATTTGCTAATACTTTTATCATCATTTCACAATTGTCTATTAACAAGTATTTTAGTAGCAACAGACTTTTGGCTGTTGAGGATGACATTAAGTTTTGCATCTCATTGCAATTGCTTACCTTCAAAATCCTCAGATTTTCAAAAGATGCTAAAGATGGCAATAGAGTAGTCAAGTGGTGACAATATTTCACCTTCAGACAATCAAGATTTTGAAGAATTGAGTTCAATCGAGAGTCTTGTTTCCAAATGCACTTTAAATCTAGAAGTCCAAACAATGCTAATTTTTTTAATTTTGTGAGTGTTCCAATGTGTTCCTTATCCTCTTCAAATGAGAATATCTCTTCATATGAACTCACTTTCAATATGAGTTTTTCAAGACTGTTCAATTTGTGAAGGATTTGAATTGGAATGGTTGCAAATGTATCATTAATCAATCGAAGAGTTTTTACTTTGCCAAAGCTCTCTTGAAATTCTCCTTCCCAAATCGACATGATGTCCCTTCCACTTAATGTCAATTCCTCCAAATTGGAGTCAACCTAAAGAAAAATCAAAATCATGTCAATCAAATTAAAATTAATATTTCCCTTAAAAACATATAATAATTATATATATAAAATTAAGCAAGAAAAAGATATTCATTTAACCTTTTTTTTTCCATTACAATTACCGTGTAATTAGTCCAATTACTTTACCGGGCCACCTATAACCCTTGAATTAGAATTAAAAAAAGTTAACCTGAGGGCTGAAATTGATACCTCTAATTAATGTTGATTTGTAAAATATGATAGTTAAAAACAAGAACATGACACGCAGAATTAGCCCAGCCACTGGAACAAATTGACTTTTTGATGAGCCTTATGCTAGGCAATAAAACTACGCTAGGATAAGCCTTATTCTAATGCAAAATTTGCATTACAGCACTTATACACAAACTAACTTTAAAAAAAGAGTTTATTATAATTAACGCTAAAAACATAATATTATTATAAAATAAATATTTAAACTAATTAATTGAATACATATACCTTTTTTTTGTGTGCTTGTTGTATAGTTGTATTAAGGTCATTCCCCCGATTCTCTACTTCTGTTTCCTCCAATGTTAAAGTGTTACTCCAACTCACATAATTGACTTTCTGCAACATTGGTGTGCTTAAGATTCCTTGAGAGAAAGTCTTCATATTGGGGCATTCTTTTATAATTAACTCTTCCAAAGATGGGAAATTGAAAGAGTAATTCCCAGAGCAAAAGCATGTGAGACTTTCTAAACGTACAAGTGACAACTTTTTCAAATTATCAAAAACAATTTCAGTACTCATTGTTGTATCTCCTTCTCCCTCATTTTCTACTATTTCAATCAACGGGTAACAATGCTTTATGCTCATTTCTCTCAATTGCACCAAATTTCTAGCTGTTGAAGGTGTTATTAACTTCATCATAAACCCCTTGCAATAGTCAACTCTCATAACTTTAAGATTCTGGAAAGAAGCTGAAGATGACACTAGACTCATCAATTTGCTACAATTCAGTAAATCTAGAACTTCAAGATTTGGAAGACTTGGAAAGAATAGCTCTTTGTATTGATAACAATAAAATAGTTTGAGCTCTTTCAAATTTTCAAATCTTTGAAGAAGTCCAAGTGGAAAATCTATTGAGTCATCATATCCGATCTCAAGAGCTTTAGAGTGACTCTGCCATATAATCTTTGTCATGCCATTCTTTATTTCAAATACCTCCAAATCATGGTTGATCTACAAATCCATCATAAAACAAAATCCAGTTAGCTTTTTAATTATATACTTAAAATAAAAGTTTAGTTATTGGTTCAAAAGTCATAGGCCAAACCCAATCAAATTTTGACAAATCAACTACAATCTATTTTAAAACTAGTAAATTATATTTTATTAATATTTAAAATTTAAAATCAATATTAAAAATTGCATTCAAAAACTATTTTTGTAAACTACGGTTTAAACATACTTTTTTGTTTTTGTTTAAAATAGAAACATGCTTTTCAAATGAATTTTATTTTTTATTCAAATGAATTTAGATTATTCTTCAAAGGGCTACCATGAATCAAATTTGTGAGCAAATGTTTCATTTATGTGATTTTACCAATTACACCCCTTGAAACCAAAAAGCTACTCAACCGCCACTAACTTGGAAAACTACAGCATACATCTCGTCCTATTGTCTATTAAATTATTTGAATTTAAGCTACAATCTAATGGAAACGGCTACAGATGCAAATCATAGCCACAAATCGCATGGCTGTGCCTGTGGTGCAACCTTAGATTTCTGACCTGATTGATGGCTATGACTTTAACCCCATATTGCAAACTGCGATCTAATTACAACTATTTTCAATTTTTTTTTCAATTTTCTTAATTATTTTAAGAATAATTTATAATGTTATTTTATTTTTTAAACAGTTACAGAAATTAAATTAATATGAATTTCTTAAAAAGTTTCTTTTTCTTCCAAATTTCTATTATTTGAATTTTCAAATTTAGTATTTAATGGTTACAACTGTAAAATATAATTTCAGATTTCGTAAATATTTTTTTCTTTATATTTTCCAATTTTATCTTCTATTTTAGAAATATTCTTGTTTAATTTTTCCTTTTAGTATGAAATGTCAATTTTATCCTCCTTGACTATAAGTTGGACTTTGGACATTTACTTATTTATTTATTAAAGCTTCTAATGCAATTAATTAAAAAATGTGGACTATAACATTATCAAATAGATGTGATAATTGAAAAGAAATCGGTACATAATTTATTGATAGTTACCCTAATATAATTTGATTCAAAATTTAATTGATTTATTACTCTTGGCCACCACCAAATCATTTTAAAATAATTTTGAATTTATGATCCTGTTTAGGAGGCTTTCAAGTTGCAAACTTTTTGTAAATAATTTCTTCAATAATAAAATGAATCACCTGATAAACAAATTTCTAGTAAAAATAAAATTTCAATGTTGATTTCTTTAAATCTAGTACATAAATGAGTTTAAATGATAAGGTCCTAAAGCAAAATTGTTCAAATTAAATAACCATTAATTTTTCTAAATTTTCTTTCCAAGGAAAAATAGAGATGTTAAGAATTCCATAATTAAAGTTTTTGAAATAAATGTAATATATATGAAGTAAGTTAATTTTCTTTTTCAATAAAGAATGAAATAAAACATTCGTACCTTATCGTCCAAGAAGACAGATTTTGGCTCGGAAATATGAAGTTCACTCTCGCTATTTTCTTTGAAACTCAGATATTTTGAAGATAACTTGGCACAATTTCTCAATATCAACTCTTTCAACTTTGGCAATTCAGAAGTATGTCTTTCATGATAGAAAGCTGTAAGTTCGGGTAGATTTTGAAGCTGCAATAAGGTCACATTTGGAAAGACAAAATTGACAACTGCATTTGCTCCTTCTTCTTTTGCAACAATCTCCTCTAAAACTTCACAATTTTCTATCTTTAGTTGTTGGAGTTGGTGGAGGCTTTGGGCTATAGAAGACGGAAATGCATATTTTATGTTTCCACAATTCCACAAGAACAAGTGTGTCAAATTTTGATAAAATAAATTTGGATGTTGGTTGTAGCAAATCGCAGTAGAATTGACATCTTTGAATGCCTTATACTTCAAATCAAGGGAAATGTCCTGCAGTAAAAGTTAATAGTTGTTTCAATATAAAGTAATTAAAAAATAATAATTATTGTTTCTAATGGATTAGAAAAATGTGTCTTTTTGTCACTCTTAATAATTTCTTAAGGGCCTAGCCCAAACTAAACAAATAATAATATAATAATGTCGTCCCCTAAGGGCCTAACCTACAACCGTTTATTCAACTAAGGTCAATACTTAAAATTGTCTTCTTGTCTTCTCAGTGTTATGCATTTGTATGGATAAACTAACAAAACTTGCTTCATCCTACTCTTACTTGCAATCTTGTAGCTAAAATATAATATTATTAAAATATATAAAAAAATGCAAAAATAAATAAATATTTAAACTAATTACTTTTAAACATACCTGCTTCTTGTATGCTCCTTGTATGCTTTTATTGATATCATTCCCCTCATTCTTTACTTCCTTTATTTTCTCCCACTCCTTGTTAGTCTCATTGAAGCTCTCATAATTGACTTTGTGTAACTTTGGTGTGCTTAAGATTCCTTGAGAGAAAGTCTTCATATTGGGGCATTCTCCTATAATTAACTCTTCCAAAGATGGATAATTAAAAGAGTAATTCCCAGAACAAAAACATATGAGAGTTTCTAACCTTCTCAATAACAACTTCTTCAAATTTTCAAAAACAATTTCAGTACTTGTTGTTGCATCTCCCTCTTTTTCTACTATTTCTATCACCATTTCACATCCCTCTATGCTCAATTCTCTCAAGTGCACCAAGCTCCTAGCCGTTAAAGGTGTCATTAACTTCGTCAACTCTCTACACTGACTTACATTCAGAAATTTAAGATTCTGGAAAAAAACTAAGGATGGTNATAGATAAACTAACATTACTTGCAATCTTGTAGCTAAAATATAATATTATTAAAATATTAAAAAAAGCAAAAATAAGTAAATATTTAAACTAATTACTTTTAAACATACCTGCTTCTTGTATGCTCCTTGTATGCTTTTATTAAGATCATTCCATTCATTCTCTACTTCCTTTATTTCCTCCAACTTCCCGTTAATCTCATTGGAGCTCTCATCATTGACTTTGTGTAACTTTGGTGTGCTTAAGATTCCTTGAGAGAAAGTCTTCATATTGGGGCATTCTCTTATAATTAACTCTTCCAAAGATGGGAAATTGAAAGAATAATTCCCAGAGCAAAAACACATGAGACTTTCTAACTGTTCAAGTGACAACTTCTTCAAATTATCAAAAATAATTTCAGTACTTGTTGTTGCAACTCCCTCATTTTCTACTATTTCTAGCACCATTTCACATTCCTTTACGCTCAATTCTCTCAACTGCACCAAGCTCCTAGTCGTTGAAGGTGTCATTAACTTTATCAACTCTCTACACCGACTTACATTCAGAACTTGAAGATTTTGGAAAAAAGCTAAGGATGGTCCTAGAGTGATCTGCAAATGTTTCTCATCCTTTCCACATGAGAACATTTCTTTGTATCCACAAGAATATAATTGAAGCTTTTCCAGATTTTCAAATCTTTGGAGGAGCCCAAGTGGAATATTTGCTGACTTATCATATATGATGTTAAGAGTTTTAAATTGACTCTGCCATGTAATATGTCTCAACTTATTCTCTAAATACAAATCCTCCAAATTAGAGTTGATCTACAAATCCATTGAAACAAAAATCTGATTAGCTTTTTAATCATTATTCGAATAATATAAAAATCTGTGGCTTCTGAACAGTACCCACTTTCATTATAAATAAAGATTCATGGATCTTCAAAGAGAAAAAAAGTTAACTGAGGACTGAAATTGATACCTCTAATTAATGTTGATTTGTAAAATTGATAGTTAAAACAGAACATGACACGCGGAATTAGCCCAGCCACTGGAACAAATTGACTTTTTGATAACTTTATGCTAGGATAAGCCTAGTTTTGCATAGCAATAGATTAAAGCTTCCAATGCTGAAGGAAATATGTGTATCTTATTCTAATGCAAATTGCATTACGTACTTGTACACAAACTAACTTTAAAAAAATAGTTATATAATTAACACTAAAAAAAAATATTATTATAATAGAAATATTTAAACTAATTAATTGAATATTATACCCTTTTTTGTGTGCATGTTGTATAGTTGTATTAAGGTCATTCCCCCGATTCTCTACTTCTGCTTTCTTCATCATTTAGTACTCGAACTCACATAGTTGACTTTATGTAACTTTGGTGTGCTTGAGATTCCTTGAGAGAAAGTCTTCATATTGGGGTAAAACTTTATAATTAACCTTCCAAAGATGGGAAATTGATAGAGTAATTCCCAGAGCAAAAGCATGTGAGACTTTCTAACCAACTAAGTGACAACTTTTTCAAATTCAAAAACAATTTCAGTACTTATTGTTGTATCTCCTCTCCCTCATTTTCTACTATTTCAATCAACAGTCCACAATCCTTTATGCTCATTCTCTCAGTTGCACCAATTTCTAGCTGTTGAAGGTGTTATTAACTTCATAAACCCATTGCAATAGTCAACTTATAACTTCAAGATTCTGGAAAAAAGCTGAGGATGGCACTAGACTATATATTTGCTACAACTCTGTAAATCTAGAACTTCAAGATTTGGAAGACTTGGAAAGAATAGTTCTTTGTATTGATACAACAAAATAGTTTGAGCTCTTTGAGTTTTTCAAACTTTGAAGGACCCAGTGGAATATTTGTTGAGTTATCATATGAGATCTTAGAGCTTAGATTGACTCCACCATCTAATCTCTTTCCCACACATCCTAAATTCAAATACCTCCAAATCTTGATTGATCTACAAGATCCATCGAAAAAAAATCCAATAGCTTTTCAATATATACTTAAAACAAAAGTTTAGTTATTGGCTCAAAAGTCATAGGCCAAACCCAATCAAATTTTGACAAATCAAACTACAATCTATTTTAAAACTAGTAAATATATTTATTAATATTTAAAATCAATATTAAAAATTGATTCAAAAACTATTTTTGTAAACTACAGATTGAACATACTTTTTTGTTTTTGTTTAAAAATGAATAGAAAACTGCTTTCAAATGAATTTTATTTTTATTTAAAGAATTTAGTATTTCTTCAAAGGGCTGCCATGAATCAAATTTGTGAGCAATGTTTCATTTATGTGATTTTACCAATTACACCCCTTGAAACCAAAATACTCAGCCGCCACTAACTTGGAAAATACAGTATAACATCCTCCTATTGTCTATTAAATTATTTGAATTAAGCAACAATTTAATGGAAAGGCTACAGATGCAAATCATAGCCACAAATCGCATGGCTGTGGTGCAACCTAGATTGTAGACATGATTGATGGCTATGACTTAACCCCTATTGCAAACTGCGATCTAATGGTGTAGGCCCACTACAACCATTTCAATTATTTTATTTTTTACATTTTCTTAATTATTTTAAGAATAATTTATAATTTATTTTTTAAAACAGTTATAGAATAAAATAATATTATTTTCTAAAAAGTTTTTTTTTTTTTCCAAATTTCTATTATTTGAATTTTCAAATTAGTATCTAATGGTTACAACTTTAAAATATAATTTCAGATTTTGTAAATAGTTTTTCTTATATTTTCTAATTTTATCTTCTATTTAGTAATATTCTTGTTTAATCTTTCCTTTTGGTATGAAATGTTAATTTTTCCTTTTTGACTATAAGTGGACTTTGGACATTTACTTATTCATTTATTAAAGCTTCTAATGCAATTAATAAAAAATGTGGTCTATAACATTATCAAATAGATGTGATATGAAAAGAAATCGGTACATAATTTATTGAGTTACCCTAATATAATTTGATTCAAATTTAATTTATTTATTACTCTTGGCCTCCACCAAATCATTTTAAAATAATTTTGAATTATGATCCTGTTTAGGGGCTTTCAAGTTGCAACTCTTTGTAAATATTTCTTCAATAATAAAATGAATACTTGATAAACAAATTTCTAGTAAAAATAAAATTTCACTGTTGATTTCTAGATTATATGGATGTATTTATTTATTTATTTTTAAATCTAGTACGTAATGAGTTTAAATGAAAGGTCCGAAAGCAAAATTGTTCAAATTAAATAACCATTAATTTTTCTAAATTTTTTTCCAAGGAAAAATAGAGATGTTAAGAATTCTATAATTAAAGTTTTTGAAATAAATGTAATATATAGAAGTAAGTTAATTTCTTTTTCAATAGAGAATGAAATAAAAGATGCATACCTTATCGTCCAAGAAGAGAGATTTTGGCTCAGAAATATGAAGTTCACCCTCCTTACCATCTTCTTGGAAGCTCATATGTTTGAAGTGAACTTCTCACAGTCTCTCACCACCAATTCTTTAAACATTGGCCATTTAGAAGTATGTATTCCAAGATAGAAAGTTGCAAGTTCTGGTAGATTTTGAAGCTTCAATAAGGTTATATTCGGAAAGACAAAATTGACAACTGCATTTGCTTCCTCCTCTTTGCAACAACTTCTCTAAAAATTTACAATCCCCAATTATTAGTTGTTGGAGTTGGTGGTTTGGCTTGGAGATGGAAGAGGAAATGCATATATGTTTCCACAATTCCACAAGAACAAGTATGTCAAATTTTGATAAAAGGAAGTTGGATGTTAGTGTAGGAAATCTCTGTAGAATTGATATCTTTGAATGTCCATAACTTCAATCTAAGGGAAATGTCCTACAGTAAAAGTTAATGGTTGTTTCAATATAAAGTAAAAAATAATTTTATTATTTATGATATTTTAGAAAAATGTGTCCTTTTGTAACTTTATCAACTAAGGTCAATACTTAAAATTGTCTTTTTGTCTTCTTAGTTTTATGCACTTGTATGGGTATACTTGGAAAGCTGTTCATTTTGCTGGATCACGAAGTGCCAGCAGAAAAAATTAACCAAAAATTTTCATGGCATACCATACCAATTAAAAAGAATGGTGGAGTAGTCACCTAAATCAACTAAAGTTATCAAGTGTAAGAAGCTGGGTAAATCTCCTTGAAATGTTCTTAATTGAAGGATGCAAAAACCTTAAGGTCCTAGTCAAGGATCTCAATAGCCTTTGCTCGATCCTTCCTGATAACATGAAGGAAAAAAATGGAACATTATTATGCATGTATGGGTTAAAACTCTACATATGAAAACAAAACTACTTCCTTCTTAATGAATGGCAATACCATTAATTTTTAATATGTCCTGATGATCACTTCAATGGGTTTAGTATATTGGCATAATGAATCAGAAGTCTATTACTTTCCCTTTAGATATACTCTTCAAACCAGAGAGCTAATAAATTGCTTTGGGTAAACAATTCCTAGGGCTGCAGAGTAAACAAAATCTTACAAAAGGCTTCATGAACATTCATTGTCTTCATATTAAAATACCAAGAATAAACCAGTATAGGAAAGGTCATTGAAGGATTAGCTTCGTCATTTCATGTGCCCAAAGGAAAAAAAATTCAGCACAATACCAGGTTATGGGAGGTGGTGACATCATCTAAGGCCAAGATCTAGCTTGAAAATGTGTGGCCATGCCGCACGGCTGAGGCGAAAATCCGACCAAACCGGGCAGCTCAAGCAAAGATTCTGCTGGACCTTGAGTAGCCAAGCCGTTGACCGGTTTGCCGTTCCCAAATAAGGCCTTCTTAGCCGGATATTTGAGTTTATTTGTTTTACACTAACTTTAGAATTAAATTAATTAATAAATATTAAGAAAATATTTTTAATAATCTTTTATTTTTCAAGAAAATAATAATAGTATATGTGAAAGAGAAATGCTATAATTGCATAGTCAACTTATTATATATATTCTTTTGATTTATGTTTAAAAAGAAATGCCAACTCATCTAATATCATACACTTACCATAGTTTCCTTTGAAAATAATCTTCTTCTTCTTCTTCTTCTTCGAATCTGTAATTCCTTTGAAAATAATAATCTTCTTCTTCTTCTTCTTCTTCTTCTTCTTCTTCGAATCTTTTACAAAAATCTGAACAATCTGTAATCATAAAGAACAACAAATTAATATCAAAAGTAAAAACTGTGTAGAATGCTATTTTAAGCTCTAAATTGATCGTAATTTATCAATTAAACAAGAAAATGAGAAATTTCTTCAACAACTACTTCAATATATATGCTTCAAAAACATATATAAATTAACTTTAAGAAAACATAAATTGTAATATTGTAGCTTCTCTATATATACTTGGTAGTCTATAATTGATTCACTTAGAGGATTTTAATTAAAGACAAAATTAATAATAAAAATCATTGAGCATTGGCTAGTATTAATTCAATGAAGGAAAACGAAGAAGTCTATGGAAAATTTATATTGTTAAGTAAATGAATACTTACAATTTTGTAATTGTTGTATGATTGTATCAATGTCACTCTTCGAACGATTTTTACAGTTCAACCTCTTTAACCTTGGCATGTTTAAGCCTCCTCCAGAGAAAGTCTTCATCTTGGAGCATTCACTCACATATAAGCTTTCCAAATTTGGGAATTTTAAGGTGTAATTCCCAAAACAGAAACATGTGAGACTTTTTAAATTATAAAAGATCAACTCCTCCAATTTCTCAAAAACAATTTCATCTTTCTCTATATCTCCCTCATTTGCTACTACTTCCATAATCATTTCACAGTCATCTATAATCAACCTTTCTAGTAGCAGCAGACTTTTGGCTGTTGAGGATGACATTAAGTTTTGCATCTCATTGCAATAGCTTACCTTCAAAATCCTCAGATTTTCAAAAGATGCTAAAGATGGCAATAGAGTAGTCAAGTAGTGACAATATTTCACCTTCAGACTATCAAGATTTTGAAGAATTAAGTTCAATCGAGAGTCTTGTTTCCAAATGCACTTCAAATTAAAAAGTCCTTGCAATTTTAAATCTTTTAATTTTGTAAGTGCTCCGACATGTTCCTTATCCTCTTCAAATGAGAATACCTCTTCATATGAACTCACTTTCAGTATGAGTTTTTCAAGACTGATAAATTTGTGAAGGATTGGAATTGGAATGTTTGTATATACATCATTAATCAATTGACGAGTTTTTACTTTGCCAAAGCTCTCTTGAAATTCTCCTTCCCAAATCGACATGATATCTCTTCCACTTAATGTCAATTCCTCCGAATTGGAGTCAACCTTAAAAAAATCATGTCAATCAAATTAAAATTAATATTTCTGCTTAAAAACATATAATAATTATATATATAAAATTAAGCAAGAAAAAAGATATTCATTTAACCTTTTTTTTTCCTTTACAATTACCATGTAATTAGTCCAATTACTTTATCGGGCCACCTATAACCCTTGAATCAGAATAAAAAAGTTAACCTGAGGACTGAAATTGATACCTCTAATTAATGTTGATTTGTAAAATTTGATAGTTAAAACAAGAACATGACACGCGGAATTAGCCCAGCCACTGGAACAAATTGACTTTTTGATAACTTTATGCTAGGATAAGCCTAGTTTTGCATAGCACTAGATTAAAGCTTCCAATGCTGGAAGGAAATATGTGTATCTTATTCTAATGCAAAATTTGCATTACAGTACTTGTACACAAACTAACTTTAAAAAAATAGTTTATTATAATTAACACTAAAAACATAATATTATTATAATAGAAATATTTAAACTAATTAATTGAATATATATACCTCTTTTTTGTGTGCATGTTGTATAGTTGTATTAAGGTCATTCCCCCGATTCTCTACTTCTGCTTTCTTCATCATTTTAGTACTCGAACTCACATAGTTGACTTTATGTAACTTTGGTGTGCTTGAGATTCCTTGAGAGAAAGTCTTCATATTGGGGTAAAACTTTATAATTAACTCTTCCAAAGATGGGAAATTGATAGAGTAATTCCCAGAGCAAAAGCATGTGAGACTTTCTAACCAACTAAGTGACAACTTTTTCAAATTATCAAAAACAATTTCAGTACTTATTGTTGTATCTCCTTCTCCCTCATTTTCTACTATTTCAATCAACAGTCCACAATCCTTTATGCTCATTTCTCTCAGTTGCACCAAATTTCTAGCTGTTGAAGGTGTTATTAACTTCATAAACCCATTGCAATAGTCAACTCTTATAACTTCAAGATTCTGGAAAGAAGCTGAGGATGGCACTAGACTCATATATTTGCTACAACTCTGTAAATCTAGAACTTCAAGATTTGGAAGACTTGGAAAGAATAGTTCTTTGTATTGATCACAACAAAATAGTTTGAGCTCTTTGAGTTTTTCAAATCTTTGAAGGACCCCAAGTGGAATATTTGTTGAGTTATCATATGAGATATGAAGAGCTTTAGATTGACTCCACCATCTAATCCCTTTCCCACCGTTCCTTAATTCAAATACCTCCAAATCTTGATTGATCTACAAGATCCATCGAAAACAAAATCCAATTAGCTTTTCAATTATATACTTAAAACAAAAGTTTAGTTATTGGCTCAAAAGTCATAGGCCAAACCCAATCAAATTTTGACAAATCAACTACAATCTATTTTAAAACTAGTAAATTATATTTTATTAATATTTAAAATCAATATTAAAAATTGCATTCAAAAACTATTTTTGTAAACTACAGATTGAACATACTTTTTTGTTTTTGTTTAAAATAGAAAATAGAAACATGCTTTTCAAATGAATTTTATTTTTATTTAAATGAATTTAGATTATTCTTCAAAGGGCTGCCATGAATCAAATTTGTGAGCAAATGTTTCATTTATGTGATTTTACCAATTACACCCCTTGAAACCAAAAAGCTACTCAGCCGCCACTAACTTGGAAAACTACAGTATACACCTCCTCCTATTGTCTATTAAATTATTTGAATTTAAGCAACAATTTAATGGAAAAGGCTACAGATGCAAATCATAGCCACAAATCGCATGGCTGTGGTGCAACCTTAGATTGTAGACATGATTGATGGCTATGACTTCAACCCCATATTGCAAACTGCGATCTAATGGTTGTAGGCACCACTACAACCATTTTCAATTATTTTATTTTTTTACATTTTCTTAATTATTTTAAGAATAATTTATAATGTTATTTTATTTTTTAAAACAGTTATAGAAATAAAATTAATATTAATTTCTTAAAAAGTTTTTTTTTTTTTTTCCAAATTTCTATTATTTGAATTTTCAAATTTAGTATCTAATGGTTACAACTTTAAAAATATAATTTCAGATTTTGTAAATAGTTTTTTCTTTATATTTTCTAATTTTATCTTCTATTTTAGTAATATTCTTGTTTAATCTTTCCTTTTGGTATGAAATGTTAATTTTATCCTTTTTGACTATAAGTTGGACTTTGGACATTTACTTATTCATTTATTAAAGCTTCTAATGCAATTAATTAAAAAATGTGGTCTATAACATTATCAAATAGATGTGATAATTGAAAAGAAATCGGTACATAATTTATTGATAGTTACCCTAATATAATTTGATTCAAAATTTAATTTATTTATTACTCTTGGCCTCCACCAAATCATTTTAAAATAATTTTGAATTTATGATCCTGTTTAGGAGGCTTTCAAGTTGCAAACTCTTTGTAAATAATTTCTTCAATAATAAAATGAATCACTTGATAAACAAATTTCTAGTAAAAATAAAATTTCACTGTTGATTTCTAGAATTATATTGGATGATTTATTTATTTATTTATTTATTTTAAATCTAGTACGTAAATGAGTTTAAATGATAAGGTCCGAAAGCAAAATTGTTCAAATTAAATAACCATTAATTTTTCTAAATTTTTTTTCCAAGGAAAAATAGAGATGTTAAGAATTCTATAATTAAAGTTTTTGAAATAAATGTAATATATATGAAGTAAGTTAATTTTCTTTTTCAATAGAGAATGAAATAAAAGATGCATACCTTATCGTCCAAGAAGAGAGATTTTGGCTCAGAAATATGAAGTTCACCCTCCTTACCATCTTCTTGGAAGCTCATATGTTTTGAAGTGAACTTCTCACAGTCTCTCACCACCAATTCTTTTAACATTGGCCATTTAGAAGTATGTATTCCAAGATAGAAAGTTGCAAGTTCTGGTAGATTTTGAAGCTTCAATAAGGTTATATTCGGAAAGACAAAATTGACAACTGCATTTGCTTCCTCCTCTTTTGCAACAATCTTCTCTAAAACTTTACAATCCCCAATTATTAGTTGTTGGAGTTGGTGGAGGCTTTTGGCTATGGAAGATGGAAATGCATATTTTATGTTTCCACAATTCCACAAGAACAAGTATGTCAAATTTTGATAAAAGGAAGTTGGATGTTAGTTGTAGGAAATCTCTGTAGAATTGATATCTTTGAATGTCCATAACTTCAATTCAAGGGAAATGTCCTACAGTAAAAGTTAATGGTTGTTTCAATATAAAGTAATTAAAAATAATTATTATTATTTATGATATTTTAGAAAAATGTGTCTTTTTGTAACTTTATTCAACTAAGGTCAATACTTAAAATTGTCTTTTTGTCTTCTTAGTTTTATGCACTTGTATGGATAAACTAACAAAACTCGTTTCATCCTACTATTACTTGCAGTCTTGTAGCTAAAATATAATATTATTAAAATATATAAAAAAATGCAAAAATAAGTAAATATTTAAACTAATTACTTTTAAACATACATGTTCTTTGTATGCTCCATGTATTGTTTTATTAAGATCATTCCTCTCATTCTCTACTTCCTTTATTTTCTCCCATTTCCTGTTAGTCTCGTTGAAGCTCTCATAACTGACTTTGTGTAACTTTGGTGTGCTTAAGATTCCTCGAGAGAAAGTCTTCATATTGAGGCATTCTCTTATAATTAACTTTTCCAAAGATGGGAAATTGAAATAATGATTCCCAAAGCAGAAGCATAAGACATTGGGGCATTCTCTTATAATTAACTTTTCCAAAGATGGGAAATTGAAAGAATAATTCCCAGAGCAGAAGCATATGAGACTTTTTAAGTATTCAAGTGACAACTTCTTCAAATTATCAAAAACAATTTCAGTACTTCTTGTTGCATCTCCCTCATTTTCTACTATTTCTATCACCATTTCACATCCCTTTACGCTCAATTCTCTCAACTGCACCAAGCTCCTAGGCATTGCAGGTGTCATTAACTTCATCAACTTTTTACACTGACGTACATTCAAAACTTGAAGATTCTGGAAAAAAGCTAAGGATGGTCCTAGAGTGATCTGCATATGTTTCTCATCCTTTCCACATAAGAACATTTCTTTGTATCCACAATAATATAATTGAAGCTTTTCCAGATTTTCAAATCTGTGGAGGAGCCCAAGTGGAATATTTGCTAACCGATCAAATATGATCTTAAGAGTTTTAAATCGACTCTGCCAACTAATACGCCTAAACTTACTCTTTAAATACAAATCCTCCAAATTAGAGTTGATCTACAAATCCATTGAAACAAAAATCTAATTAGTTTTTTAATCATAATTTGAATAATGTAAAAATTTGTGGTTTTTGAACAGTACCCACTTTCATTATAAATGAAGATTCATGGATCTTCAAACAGTAACAAATTAGATGATTGGTGAGAGAGAAAAATATGAAAAAGTGCAAAATCTCTTTTTGAAGGAAAATCTTAAAAAGTTAATTAATTTGATAATGTCACAGTCACAGACTCACAGTCACCCTATGGTTTTTGTGAATCTCCTTGACATTATATCATCTTAAAGATTTGCTTCTTCTCTTACGTTTGTTGGATTCTTTTAGTTTTTGGGCTTGTTAATTGGGCCTGAGCCCATTTTGTTCCCTCCATACTCAATCACCTTCCACTATTCTTGTTTCTTCATTACTGATTTTGTTACGTTTCCAAGTTTTTCTTTATATTTTAAATATGGAACCAATGAAATTGGTTTAAATTAACTATGAGAAAGACAAAGGGTAATTACATATCATTGTTTAATCTACTTGTCAAATTAATTTCATAAAAGACACTACTATCCTATGAAAACTAGATATGTTTTAAAAACTTGTCTTCTTTTTGGCATGTATAGTAATAAATGAAGTTTTGTCTTTTTTTATTGTTAGATATTTTAGAACATGTCTTTTTTCTTATAGTTTCACAAAAGGTTGTCCTCTAATCGATGATAACCTTATATAAAATCATATTGATGATTTACAGTAAACCTTTGATGATTTCTAAAATTATTTTTCTAATTTTTTTGTTAAAAAAAGAGACATTAAGAATCACATTAATATATTAAAGATTTTTTTTTTCAATAAAGAAGTAAAAAAGAGACTCGTACCTTATTGTCCAAGCAGAGGGGTTTATGAAATGAACTTTCATGGAAGGTTAGATATTTTGAAGTGAATTTTTCACATTCTGTCACCTTTAACCTTTTTAACATTGGCAATTCCCAAGTATCTATTCCATGACAAAAAGTTGCAAGTTTTGGTAAATCTTCAAGCATCAAAAAGGTTATCCTTGGAAAGGCAAAATTAACAACTTCTTTCGCTGCTTCTTCTTCTGCAACAATCTCATCTAAAACCTCACAATGACTTATCTCAAGGTGTTGTAGAGTCTTGAGGCTTTTGGCAATGCAAAATGAAAACGCATATTTTATCTTTCTACATCTCGTCAAGGTCAAGCTTGTCAAGGAAGACATGAATGTTGGACATTGGCTGTCCCAAATCTTTCTAGAACTAGTAACTTCAAGTTTCAAGGCCACCAAATTGGAGAAAATAACCTAAAGTCAAAGATAATTGATGTTTCAATATTTACTCATATGAAAAAAAAAAAAGTAATAATTGGTTATTATGGATTTATAGTTGACATACCATTAATATTAACAATGTATCTTTTGTCTCTCTAATAATTTTCATCATGATATCAAGCATGAATTAATGAAATCGATTTGACATAAATCACAAAGTTATGTAATTATTGAAAAGAAGTACGTAGTAATGAAATTTAACAAAAAATTTAAATCACTAGAAAAGAATGCAAAAAGAGAACAAATAATTCAATATCACAACTATATGTTACCAAATGAGAATAAAGTACATTAATATATATATATAAAATAGAGAAGTACAAGAGGTTAACATCAATCAAACCTTTTCATTAAAAAGTGGCGTGAGATTGTTATCATCATCTGAAAATTCGGCCAATCGTAAGAGTTCAACATTCTTGAAAATTTGTAATTCTTCTAAAGAGATGGTAGAATCATATTTAAATTCCAACATTCTTGAAAATTCGTAGGAGTTCAACCATTCATTGTCCATTATGTTATATCGGGATGACCAATCTCCTATTGATATTTGGTACCTTTTAAGCTCTCTGGAATAAGAAGTCTTTAAGCAACATCTTGTTATCTTCAATATCTATTTCTAAACTGGTCAATTGAGACAAGTGCTTTAACTCCTTGAGTACGTCAACCTTCCACTGAATACAACATCCCTTTATATACAATTCTTCTAGCTGGGATAGTTTTGATATCACATTCGACACAATAAATTCTAATTGCCCACAATTGCTTAAATCCAATAACCTTAACTGAGTCAATTGACCCATTTCTGTAGGCAACTCCTTAATATTAGAACCTTGCAAACTAAGGACTTTTAGTTTCCTTAGCGTTCCAATGATAGCAACATCTTTAATTTCACTATAATCCAAACACAATGTTTGAAGGTTTGTCAAAAAATCAAGTGAAGACGGCAATGACAATCGTTGCATATTACTTAAATTTAAGACTTTGAGCTTTGACATCACCATGAAAAAATCCTCAGGGATTTCAAACAAAGAGACCGATGAATTGATCATATAGAAAAATTCAAGATCTGGACAATCCAAATCTTTAGGCCAAAGCTTACTAATAATGCTACTATCATGTGAGGAGATTCTTGTGCATTTTCTGAGCTTGTCTTTATCCTTCCATTCCTTCTCAATGTCATTTTTCATTGTAAAAACATGGTGGTCTATATATGCAATCGTTATGGCAACGAACAGAATCATGCATAGAGAATTGTTTGCTTCTTAAACCTTCAAGTAACAAACAAGAATCTTTGAGTTCACGAACTACTTTTTCTAGTCTATTTCGAGCTCCTTCCATTGTGAGGTTATTTCTTTCAAGTACATCCAAATTCACGACATGTTTGAACAAGTCTGAAATGGATGTATCATTATTCATTAAACTAGAAATCAAAAAAGTTTTCTTCAATTTGTCATTTCTTAAATAGTTGTAACTCAAGGCAAGCTTCTGATATTCCTTTTCTAGTAATCCCTCGAACTTTGTCGGTGAAGGTTCTCTCAATTCTCCCAAGGCAACTTCCCAATCAAATGGATGACTCTTGCTCCTTAATGCTTTTGTTATAGCACAAATGACAATAGGCAAACCACCACATTCCTTGCATACATCTTTCGGCAAAGAATTCAATCTACGTGTTTGAATTACATCACCTGCATAGGAAGCTAGGATTATATTTATCTTATTGGACTTTTTTATAAGTAAAACCATCAACTTTTCTGTTTTTTGAATATCTAAGTAAATTAATGTCTTATAATATTCCTCATTGTTATTTTTCTTTCCACTCTTTATCTCTAAAGTCATAGAAATACATTTGTCTTACTCTCACCAAGAGGATTAAGGCTTTTGAAACAGTTTTTTTATAGAAAAGAAAAAAAAAACCTGAAGAGAAATGAGAAAAGACACTGGGGCAAGAATATTAGCAAGCAGGGTGACAAAAAATAGAGAAAATGTAAAATGAAACTGCCAAGTCAATTCTCATTGTTGTGAATATAGGCTGAAACTAACGGCATCAAAGCAGTATAACAGTTCCTTTTAGTGACAAACAGAAATAGAGAATAATGAAACTATATATATATATAGTTTTCCTTAAAAGGAAGTGTATGTTTCTTAAAGGAAAACAAATCTATTTTCAAAAAGAAATTCAAAATAGACAGATTGAAGATGTTGAAGCAGAAAATTAAGAAGATGCAAGGTGTAACAAATTTTGCTGAAGTATCGGTAAAATCATATCGCCGGGCTATATCAACTTAATTTTTTTTACTTAAAACGATAAACAAATTTTCATTCTTTTATTTGATTCAATCTAATGATTGTGAATAGGTGGTTATAAGTAGTTATTTTGCTTATCAATTCATCACCTTTTAAAAGGTTGGATTATGATTTATGAATGGTTACTAATTAGTATTTTAAATAAGTTAAAAATTTAAGTTATTATAGTCTAGTGGCCCTGTTGAGACTACGGTTAATTGAGATGCAATTCTCGTGTGCAAGCTTTTGCAGCAAATTCTTACTGCTTAGCTTGAGGGAGGATGTTAAGACTATGGTTAATTGAGGGCCGAGTTACTTGAGATGAGTTACTTTAGCTGGGCAGAGACTATGGTTAATGTGAGTTACTTCAGTGATTAGTGTTTCTTTGCTAGCTACAGTACTTTAATGCTACAGTACCGCTACAGTACTTAATGCTACAGTACCGCTACAGTACTTCAACTGAAGTTTTATTAAATCTGGAAAATTGATCAACAGTTGAGAAGCTACCATTTTATGTTTCTTTGCAAAATTTGTAAGAATCACACGGATTGTCAGCGTGGATTCTTACTTGTATAAAAACTTTTCGAGAACCATTTGTAAGTTAAGTTGGAAAATTAACAAAAGAAATCATTTCTGGAAGTATCCAAAGTTTCTCTCAAAGTTCTTGTTTGTTTCCTTAGATATTTTTTCTGCATTATCTGTTTGTTTCTCTAGAAAGTTTTGCAACTTTCTGCTTCTCTTTTCATTCGATCCTAGAACCTTTATAGGCCCTAATCGTTTTGTAAAATTTTGTAATTGGAATTTGGAGGCTAGCTAGGTAGGTAACAGGTAACTGGTGGAATTAAACTTAAAAGTTTGATTTGTATTGTTTAATTTGAATTTATAGATGTTAAATAATGAAGTCTGCGACGTCGTTCACAGTCAAATAAAACGCTGCCGTTTTGCTTATTAATCCAAAATTGATCATAGCCCTTCGATTAAGGAAGATCTGAAGGTTTCAGTTCGCTCAGTAGTCAACGATATAAAAGAGGCCATTCTCTCATTTTGCTGCAGTTCAGTTTCTTTAGGTTTTTTGTCTCTCAGTAAACACGATTGTAACCTAGGTTAGGGTTTGTCATTCATATTCATTCTTCTCAATGTAAATCTGTCTAGAGTCTTGTTTGAGGGCTGGGAGTTCCTTAAAGGTTATTGAGCACTCTGGTGTTTGTACAGGTTCACGGTATAAAGGGAAGAGAGTTGAGTGATTGATTTTGTAGTTGATAGAGAGGGTGAGTTGATTGTAATCTGTATCATTTGGAGTGATTAATCATAGTGCAGTGAGCTCCATAGTCCGGAACTCAACGTGGATGTAACTTGTTCTATATTGAACAAGCGAACCACGGTATATTGTTGTGTATTGTTTGATTTCTTGTTCTTGCTTGATTTGATATAGGATTGATGTTTTGATCTGAGGATTTAGGATTAGTTTACAACAATAGAGTGTAATGTGTTTATTAAATTTAGTTACCTTTTGGATGAAAGAGCCAATATATCTTAACGTATCAGTTTAAAATATTACTTGTTTGAACGACTATAGTCTAAATTTTCTATTTATTCACATCAAACCATGACACAGATTTTGTATAAGGGCCAAGACTATAGTGCGAGTAAAAATGAAATTATGAAAATCAATAAAATATAATATATGATGAAAAGTGAAAATTCTGTAACTTAAATTACCTGCCATCTTCTGGAATAGGTTCCAAGCTTCTTCTTTATTTAAAATACCCATTTTGAAATTATTGGTGGAATTCATCATGTTTAACACCTCAAGGTCTCTTGTTGTGAACAGTAGTTTACATCCACCACGATCATCTTTGGAAGGAATTCCCACCATCACTAAATCAAGATCTTCCCAGATATTATCCAGAATCAAAAGAATTTTCATAGGCGTCTCATCCTTCTTATCCCTCTCATCCTTCTTATGCATCTTCAATCTTGCATGTAACTTATTTGCCTTAGCTGCTACAGCACTTTCCTTATCCAATTTGAGACCTAATTTTTCAGCAATTTTTAGTTGAATGGTCTCTATATTTGGGGTTTCTGTTACTTCTATCAAAACCACCTCATCAAAGAGTGGTTCTTTCATGGCTTTCCTCCCAACTTCCTGCACAAGCGTGGTCTTCCCAAGACCACCCATCCCATAAACACCGATCATGTAGATATTCCCATCATTTAATGCATCCCATACATTCTTCTCAGTGGAGGTTCTTGATTCGAAACCCAAATAATCGTCATTATTAGATCTAAGCCAAATGTCCTGTTGGATAATTGGAGAGGATACTTCATTGAATTCCTCATCTAGGAGTTGATTAATATCTTTCTCCTTTAATTTGAATGCTTTCTTGCTATGTTTGTAGCGGGTGATCCAGTTGGGGCACAATCCCTTGAAACATCGAGCGTTGTTTCCTTCCTCTGCAATCAACTGCTCTGCTTCAGTAATGGTCTTCTCAACATCCGTCTGCCAGTCCTTAACATTCTGTTTGATCACTTCCACGTTTCTTTCAGCAGCAGTAACCTTAAGCTGCACTTCCTCTCTCGTATTCTTCAGCTTCCTAACTTCACCTTGGAGATTGTCAATGTTCTTCTTGTAGTTGTACAGGTACATAAATTGACGCCCAACAGGAGCAGCCAAGCACTTGACAACATCCAGAACAAAACTCGCGATATCGGCCAATCTCAACACTTTTTCCTCATCTGGTATCGAGCCGACTCGGCTCGATTCGTTAGAGAGAACGAGCTGAGTTTGAGCCTGTCTCGGCTCGGCTCGGTAGGCTTGCGAGCCGAGCCAGGCTCGAATTATTAGGTGGGTTTTAGGTATTTTTGTAAAGTATGGGGATTAAACTGAAATTTTCAAAACAAAAAGTTTGCAAAAATAACCAAAAAAAACCCCGATATTAAAATCCCTAAAACACGACCGAAACCCATTCGCCAACGAATCCAAACCAAATCAGACTGAAAACAAGAAGAAGAAGATGGGAGGAAGGGGAGAGCAGTCAAAACCAAACAAATCAATCAAAGTGTTGTTCAAATATGGTAAACAAGTCAAGATGCCGTTGGGGTTTGGTGTGTTGCCATTTTGCTTCTCTGTGAGGTTCCTCTTTTCTCTTCTTACTAGGGAACCTTGTTAATGGTTGGTGCTGGTGATGGCATTGTTTTTGGGTGGGCTGTGTGATTTGTTTTTGGTTTTTTCTTTTTTGTTGGTGGTTGGAAGGTGGGACATTCGGCTTTGTTGGTGAGTGCTCTGGGATTATGTTTTTTTTGTTGGTTGTGTCATGTGGTGGTGTGGTTCTCTTCAAGGAAGAAGGAGGCAAGGCTTGGAGGCTACTGGACTTTTTGTTCTTGGAGTGTTTGCAGCAAATGGGTGCTTTGCAGGTGGCTGGTGTTAGCGGTCTGGTGTGTGACTTCTCTATTGGTTGGTCTGCTGATGGATCCCGGTTTTCGTTCAGCTGGTGTGGCTATGAGAGTGTTTCATGTGGTCTCTCAGAGGGGGTTTTGAGATTCTGGGGGTTGGGTTATCTGCTCTTGGGTTTTAATTTTTAAAAAAAAAATAAAACTGCATATTTTAAACCCCAATAAAAGTGAACAGATGGCAAGCGGCGGTGCAGCTCCTTCCGTCCTTGTGCCATGTATTTTGTTTCTTACTAACGTCTTTTTTTTTTTTAAAAAAATTGTCTCATCCTCTTTCTTTACTCTTTCTTTTGTTGGGGGGCCCTCATTTTCTCTCTCTTTCTCTACATCTGTGTATTTTGTTTCTTACCTTTTTTTTGAAACTGTCTCGTCCTCTTTCTCTTTCTTTACTCTTCTTTTATTTGAAACAGTACAAATTTTGAGAATTAAACAATGACAGCTTCATATCACAACTTAGAAGGAAAGGGAAATTTAGTGAAAAAATCACAATTTAAAGGAAAATCAGAAAAAGGGCAGACGCCAAAAAAAAAAAAAGAAAGAAGAACAAAAAAAAATTACAGTTTAGACAAAAATTACTGTTTAGAAGAAAGAAAAAAAAAATTGAAGGGAAATAAGAAAAAGGGTAGGCGGCTAGCTAAATTTTGTTAAAAAAATATATTTGGAGATGGCTCGCGAGCCGGCTCGAATTCGGCTCGATGAGCCGGCTCGAAATATACTAAATCCACTATCGAGCCGAGCCGAGTCACATAATTTCTGACTCGACTCAACTCGGACTCGGCTCGTTTACTCATCTTCTCTCACGAGCCGAGCTCATTAAGCTGAAAACTCGACTCAGCTCGGCTCGGCTCGATAACACCCCTAGTCCATAAGTACCATTTATAGTGCAGTCAAATAAACAATCAGAACAAAGTCCATCCAAATCAAATAATCATCAAATGTACAGACTTATAGGACACTAGCTTAAAATTCTACGGTTAATAATTTCAGTAATACCACCAGCTACATTATCTAATTATTATTTTTTATATCAAATTATTAGAACTTATAATATATATTCAAAAGCGATCTCGTTTGAGAGTAAAAGTATTTTTGGTGGGTATCTGAAGGGGTGAGTGAGAGAAGTTTCTGAGTGAGAAGTATTTTTGAGTGGTTTCTAAAAATTTGAGAGAGAAGAAAACTGAAGATGAAGAGATGGAATAATTGATGACGGTGGAGACCCACCACAACGTGAATATCCATGAAAGTAAAAATTTAAAAAGTCTGAAGATTATAAAGGAGGAAAAGAAAGGAAAGATGAAGTGAGCTATGAGGGTCAGAGACGTTGACAAGACTTTGTTCAGACAAACCAAAATGGGAAGGAGAGGAAGACTCTTACATCGAGTGAAAGACCTTGTATTAACAAAAAAAAATTTTAATCACAAAAAGTTTATTATCAACCATTAATTAAAAATAAATGCTTAGAATTTAAATTATTATGAATGAATAAATATTTATTAAATTATATTTTTAAGATATAAAATCTAATATAAAAGAATTTTTTTATTTTATAAATCTCAAAAAAAGGTTTATTATTTAATCAAATTTTATGAGATTAATATTATTAACTATAAAAGAAATATAATTATTGAATTAGCTTAGATGAGAGTACTGAATAAATCTTCAATTTTGAAATTGATGTGCAAAGGAAATAAAGAAAATGCATCCTAAGAATATCGATCATATTGTTGATGCATTAACCAACCTTGGATTTGTTCTAAAAATAATAAGTATAATCACATGTCATTTACTATAAGAAAAAAAGAAAAAGAGAATTTTCCATGATTTTTAATTATTTTTCATCAAATAAATGGAATGAATATGTATAATGGTCTCAAATTTAAGTGGATATGAACAGAAGTTTACATATTTTATTTAACACCTTTCAATAAAGTTTGTTGATCTTTTTTTTTTTTTTTCTGTCATCGATATTTAGTGATTGAGATCAAGTACATTCTGACCTCTTGAGTAATACATTTAAGAGTTTTTGTTTAACCATTCGACTACCCAAAGGTGATTAGGTATGATTTTAATTCCTGAAAACATCAATCTAAGCTTTATTTTAATAACGTCTTTAATGGCTCTAGTATGATTATTTTTAATAATCGAACGCGTCTAGTGGATTGTAAAATCATATTCTTATAAAATTGTCCAAAACGTGTTTCATGGTTTGTGAAAAATGAAATCTTATATAATTGTTCTATCTGCATCTTTATTCTCCATTCATATCTCTTTAGTTACTATTCATGAGACCTGATGTTTTCATTACTGAGAATAATTGATTAACGATGGAGACTCACTATGTGAACAGATTTATACTTTATTAAAATAAGAAAAAGTTTGATAAAGTAAAATTGACCATTGACCTCGTTGCTGGGGCTCCCAGCTCAAAAGAAAATAAAATTTACAAAAGACCTTGACTTCAACAATTACAGGGATTAAGAAAACTAATGAATTTGTAAGATGAATTCAAAATGCTTTAATATTGTTAAAGCAACTGTAATATTGCACAGACTATTATATTTTGAGATATTAGACCGTATTTTTAATTCCAATTCTTCTAGTTCTGTTTTGTCTTCTGAATGATGAAATTTTGAATTGTATTGAGGCTTCTAATCCTTTCTTCCTCCATCTTTTTGTCATTTCCAAACTTTTTGAGTACTAATATATCTTTACAGTAAACTACGGGTGGCTGCATATGATTTGCCCTTCTTTTAATCCAGCAAAACGTGTTTCATGGATGTAAGCATTTTCTTATATGATTGCCCTATATTGCCAACTTTATTGATTTTCCATCAACTTTTCTTTTTAAGTTTCAATTGAATTCAACTGGTACTAAACACTAATTCTAAACAGTGACAACAATTGTTACTGAAACCAATACAAAAAATGAAACAATTAATTAACTACAGAACCATCATCATCTCAAATCATTGAGGAACTAATTCCTCAACCGTCAGTATTGGCCTTCTGCTAGCTCTAAAACGTTCTGCCACTACATTGTAACAAAAGAAAGTGAAAAAGGAATATGAAAATATTGACCAACTTTACTACATTGTACAATAATAATAGATCATGTATATATTACTTTTTTATTAGAACTTAGAAGTGCTTCCATATGATTGAGGCATTAAAAATATTTTGGGACAGGAGATTGCAGTATGATTGAGTCAGATATTTGTCAGAGCATGATGGTAAAGTCTGAAATGGGGAAATTCTGCCGAATCTTCTTAAAACTAGAAAAGAAATTATGTTAAAGATTTTCCTTTATAAATGATTTCCTTTTGTTCATGTTTAATGTCCTATTACCTAATTATTAGACTAGCGTCTGAAAAGGTCATCTGGTACCTTGTGGAGGGTCGAGGCTATTGCGACATATAAACAATTAAACACAAAAAAAAAAAAAAAAAAAAAAATTCAGTTTTAAGAAATAGAAATCAAATTTATGATCCTTATTGCGTACAAAGAACATATATATTCAAGAGGAAGAGCGAAATAACCCAAAAATTCTCCCACAAGTTGATGCATTTTGAAATTAAATTTTCAAAAGTAAGAGGAAATCAAGAGAAAAACTGATATTTATTGCGCTATAAAAATTTACAAGATAAAACATAATCATCAAGTGTTAGGGTACTGACTTGAATATCTTATTTCATAATTATTTTATTATTTGTTATGGTGGAAACTTTAGATTAAAGTAGCTAAAGTTACCATTAGCTTTCTTAGAAGTGCATTTGAAAAAGCTAAAGCACTAATGGACTTGATAAATTAATAGCTATACAATTATACAATTGTTTTTCTTATATAGTAATCCTTGGGCAACTTTCGAACCCCCAAAGATGATGATTTGATTTCAATTATTACTTCCCTTCAACAAAAGTGAGAGAGATTAAAAGATAAAGCATGAAGATAAAGTTAACCTCTATGTTGAATCTCCATGAATTTTCTCAAAGGAAAGGAGGGGCAAACAAAATTTAATTAATTATGGCTGTCTATCTTATGAAATATATATATATATATATATCTGTGTGTGTGTGTGTGTGTGTGTGCTCTGCTTAGGCATCGACTTCCAATAGCAATATATATATTTTTAGAAAAACTATAAATACATCTGAATATGATTTAATTTTATCCTAAGTTGATTTTCACATAACAAAAGTTATCTTTTATTGCACATTGTTAGGAGATAGCAGAATGGAAAAACAAACATTGAAATAAATAAAATATGAACATAAATCACATCACAAAGAAATATGATATTTACGCGGTTCAGTTTAATCTGTCTATATCCACAAATGAGAGAGAAATTCACTATAGTAACATTAACATAGGTATACAAGAGTACACACCGTAATCCAATACCTAACACATTATCTAATTAACAGGGTGGAAACTAACTAACCCTTACATCACATACCCTATGTTTCTCACATCCTCTTATAACTTCAAATTGGTTCTCACTCCTATATTTATAAATGATACATCAAATATTCTACTCCTCATAAGATTCTTATTCTACTTCTAATAAAACTCATAATTCTATTTCTATTTACAATTTTATTCCTCTTTAAAAAGTTTTCCTAAAGAGATACAATTTTACATGGAAAAAAATAGAAAAAAGAGTCATAATATCCTAACAACACATTTATATTAATAAGTAACATAAATTTCTAAGAAAAGCAAATAGTGTCTCTGAGAGCGAGAAAGCAATTAAGCAAAATCACTTCTCCAAATATTTTTCTTCCAACAACAATTGAAAAAAAATGGTTTCAATCTTTATCAACTTTATTGGAAAAAGAAAACAAAAACAAGACTTTACATGGAAACAATGCATGTCATACGTTGTTTCCTTCTCAATCCAACGACTGACTTTTAATTAATAGCGCTTATCTAAGACATCCATCCAGCAATCCCACTTTTCCAAAATTCTTTCATTTTTAAACCCCTTTTCTCCATCTTTTATTCCTAAACAATTTCAAAAGATTGAAGGGAGGAAGAAAGGAAAAGACGAAGAAAGCACTTGAGTTTAGCTGGAGTGACAAGATGTTGCTCAGACTTTTCTTGTATGATTGTCCTATATTGCCAACATTTTCCATCAACTTTTCTTTTAAGTTTCAATTGAATTTAAAAGTAGAAACACCATTTGGGCTACTGACTTTGAATATCGATCTTTGCTTCATAATTAATTGTTTTATTATTATTTGTGGTGGAAAAAGAAGAGTAAAGTATCTAAGTGCTCTTGCAAAAGCTAAACTTTATAATTAATTATACATCTGTTTCTGGCTTTCTGCTTACTATAAACATTCAAGCATGAGCTGGTTTCCATTAGTAATTGATATAAATATATATTTAAAGTCCATTATACATCTAAATTATAATAATTATTATTCGTTATGGTGGAGAATGAAGATTAAGTGGTAATTACTTTCAAAAAGCCAAAGTTTATGACACAAATTGATCAATGATTTGATTAATTATACAAGCAATCCATGTCACATTACAAATCAACAATCAGAAATGACTTCAAGAAACACAAATGAGTCACAAACTAGCCGTTGATTAAGAGCTCAGATTGATGAACGAACAATGTCTGCTAACAAAGCAACCCTCTCATCTTGATCTAAAATTGTTGAGAAAGTTGATTAAAGAAACACAATGATGACGAATCGATCATGCGCTAATAGGACAGCTAGATCAATGGTTGGAAACGGTTAGAATAGATCTGACCGTTTTCGACCATCGATTTGGTTGAAAACAATCATATTGGCGCAAAGTTCACTAGATCCTGTTGGTTGTATGCCGTTTTAGCAATGTCAGTCAATGAGCGGTGGTCGTCCTGAGTAGCTTGCAATTTGTTTTAAATATAAGGACATTATTATAAAAAAAAAACTTAATTAATTAGGGATAAAATTGTAATGACAGTAGCATGTAAATTAATTTCAAAATAAGAGCATTATTGTCAAAAAAATTTAATAGTTCAAGGGTAAAATTGTAACAAAATTAAATTACTAAGTAATCTTAAAATATCTAAGAAAATAGAAGTATTCAGATTATCACTTATTTAACCAACAATAATTACTATTAGTTTTGAAAGATTACTGAAATCTTATATTACTTGAAGATTAGAGATGGTAATCTAAATAGTGTAAGATGACATTACCTAGGGTTAACCTCCAACTAGACCCCTAAAGGGTTTCACTATCACTACACGATTCAAAGAACCAAACCAACAAAAAAACTTTAAACATTTGTACACTTTATATGAATATATAAGATCACTATGCAACCTGCATTGCCATTTCTAGCTTTCTGAACTACAAAGCTGCGTTGATCAAAATGAAAAACAACTAAAAGACAAAAGGCTTTAAAAATGAACAAGACTACAAGAGAAAGACAGGCTTTAAACAGACATTCATTTTAAGTTCAGGTTCATCACACACACACACACACACACACACATGTGCATGTATTATCAACCATTAATTAAAATAAATGGTTATTTATTATAAATTAATAAATATTTATTAAATTATATTTTAAATATATAAAATTTAAGATAAAAGAAATTTTTTGTTTTATAAATCTAAAAAAAAAAAAAGAGTTTATTATTTTAATAAAACTTTATGAGATTAATGTTATTAACTGTAAAAGAAATATAAATATTGAATTAGCTTAGATGAGAGTACTGAGTAAATCTTCAATTTTAAAATTGATGTGCAAATGAAATAAAGAAAATGCATCCTAGGAATATCGATCGTATTGTTGATGCAATAACCAACCTTGGATTTGTTCTGAAAATAATAAGTATAATCACATGTCATTTACTATAAGAGAAAAAAAAAAAAAAAAAAGAGAATTTTCTATGATTTTTAATTATTTTTCATCAAATAAATGGAATGAATATGTATGATGGTCTCAAATTTAAGTGGATATGAACGGAAGTTTACATATTTAATTTTCACCTTTCAATAAAATTTGTTGATCTTTTTTTTTTTTTTTTTTTTTTTTTTTTTTGGTTGACCCATTTTTAGTGATTGGCATTGGGTATACCTGAACTCTTGAGTAATACATCTAAGAGTCTTTCTCTAGCCACTCAACCACCAAAGGGTTGGTAGTTTGATTTTAATTCCTAAAAACATCAATCTGAGCTTTGTTTTAGTAATGTGTTTAATGGATCTAGTACGATTATTTTTAATAATTGAATGCGTTTGGTGGATTGTAAAATCATATTCTTATAAATTGTCCAAAACGTGTTTCATGTTTTGTAAAAAAGGAAATCTTATATAATTGTTCTATCTGCATCTTTATTCTCCATCCATATCTTTGTAGTTACTGTTCATGAGACCTGATGTTTTCATTACTGAGAATAATTGATTGACGATGGAGACTCACCGTGTGAACAAATTTATACTTTATTAGAGTAAGAAAAAGTTTGATAAAGTAAAATTGACCACTGGCCTCATTACGGAGACTCCCAACTCAAAAGAAAATAAAATTTACAATAGAGCTTGACTTCAACAATTACAGGGATTAAGAACCTAATGAATTTTTTAAGATAAATTCAAAATGCTTTAATATTGTTCATATTTCATAATCTCCTCTTTGTTTTGTTAAAGCAAGTAATATTGCATAGACTATTATATTTTGACATATCAAACTGCATTTCAAGAGTTTTAGATTATCTCTGTCATAATATCTTGGTGATCTTAATTTTTAATTCTAATTCCTCTAATTATGTTTTGTCTTATGAATGATGAAATTTTGAATTGTATTGTGGCTTCTAATCCTTTCTCCCTCCACATTTTTGTCATTTCCAAACTTTCTGAGTATCAATTTGTCTTTACGGCAAACTATGGGTGAATGCATTTTCTTATATGATTGTCCTATATTGCCAATTTTATTGATTTTCCATCAACTTTTCTTTCAAGTTTCAATTGAATTTAAAGGTGCAAACCCACCATTTGGGCTACTGACTTTGAATATCGATCTTGTGCTTCATGATTAATTATTTTATTGTTCTTTGTGGTGGAAAAAGAAGCTAAAGTTACCATTGGCTTTTTAAGCGCTCTTGCTAAGCCAAATTTTATAATTAATTATTAATTATACATAATAATACTTGTCCGACCTTCTAACATGAGTAATTGATATAAATACAGTGATTGTTTAATACAGAGTATCAAATAAAACACAGGTGGTTTAATTGTAAAAGCCATTGAAACACGGTGAAATAGAGATGAAAAAGTACAAAATCAAAATCAGATATCAAATAATTTTGTAATTTTGGTGGGTAAAGCATAGTCCCTTTTCATTATCTCAATCGGCCCTAGAGACTGACGCTAGCATCCCTAAATATTATATGCCTATAACATTACAAAAACTCCCCTTACAGTGCTGTATTATATATAGTTAAAGCCATGTGAAAGAGCAATAATATTGAGAAAATACAGGGCATGCATTGAAGCCAAACTTTAGAGTATTCAAAGTGAAATTAGGGAATTATCTATCATCTAAACGCTTTATTCTGCACACCCCTGGTACTAAACACTACTTCTAAACAGTGACAACAATTGTTACTGAAACCAAATACAAAAAATGAAACAAATAATTAACTACAGAACCATCATCATCTCAAATCATTGAGGAACTAATTCCTCAACCGTCGGTATTGGCCTTCTGCTAGCTCTTAAAACATTCTGCCACTAAATACTCATCTATAAACTTGCATCTATGAACTTCTTTTTCCAACCTTAATTTCCCTTTTTAATTATTGCAGAACTCAATTATTACTTACTGTATTAACATGAATTATTGCTGCCTAAAAAATGTGCAATCAAGAGTAAACTGGTTTATGCCAGTACCCTGCCATGGACCCATTCACTTTCTTATGGTATGAATGGTTAAGGCCAATCTAGGTCAGCCATCTTGGGATCCTCTTCCGGAAATACTGATATGAATAATGTTATGATTTACAATTTTTTTGTTGACATAACATGTTTTGAGAACAACAGGAAGCACTTTTAGTATCACAACCGTAATAAAAACCAGAACCACTTACTAACCAACTTTACTACATTGCACAATAATAATAGATTGTGTATATATTACTTTTTTATTAGAAGTGGTTCCGTATAATTGAGGCATTAATAATATTTTGGGTTATTCCAGCCCAGCGCAACTCATTTTCACAGATTCTATTAATCTTTGGGATAAGGAGACGAAGAAACAAGGTTCTATGGAAATCTTTTGTTTTGGACTTTGGAGGAAAATCTGGGAAGAAGTAATAGAAGATTTTGGCCTTGGTCACATAAAACTTTCAAGACACTCACATTCCAGTGCTTAAAACTGGAATAACGTTGTAGATTTTGGATGGCTTTGATACTTATAGAGTAGCCATCAAGGCATTTGATTTGATTGATTAGTTCTGGAACTGTGGCCAAGTTGAAAACAGTTTCTGTTAATGGTTTGTTAAACCTAAAAACAGTTGTATCACATAAACATCCATCTACATACAATTTTGAGGACTGAACTATAATTGGAATAAATGAACAATATGATCGCTAGGATGAAAGAAAATATGCAGTTTTGGGAACATATAATGGCTTACCCAAGAAGGAAAACATGGTCTTATGTTGCCAATATTGCTTGACCTATGCAGCGATGCCAATTGGGGCAAGATGGCAACGGCTTCAAGACAGATTGAGAAACTACACAAAATCTGTCAAAACAGGATGGGTTTTCCATAAGAAATCAAATTAAGTAAAAAAGTAATTTACTATGGAACTGTAGTTGAATCTTACTTTCAAGCAAAATAGATTCATAACAAAACCCAATTTAAAGGATTATATAGCTACCAAATAAAAAGTTGACAAGAATATGATCAAAAGACAAATTCTACCAGAAATGGAAAATTAAGAATTATTTACATTATGAAGACCTCTTTCCTAAGCAAACTGAACAAACGAGAACAGTAGCAAAACCTGACTTTCACGCTAGAAGTTATTAAGCAACAAAAACTTGCCTAGAATAGCAAAAATACGATTTTAAAAGCTTAAACAGTAGAATTTAAATCAAACATAACTAACCTCACATCAAATCTATGATTTTACCTTGTCATTGAGACTAATCCAATGATAATTTACATGCTCTTATAAATGACCTCTCTTTGTGACCAAAAGGGCATCAATTCCCATATTGTGGTGACTCTACACTGTTTCACAAATTCTTAGATTATATGGACCAAAAGTAGAAGAACATCACTACACGTAGTAGATACCACCACATGAATCAGTAGGGTTCATGATATATAGTCATTCATTCTGATAGATAAAGGAATCATTGGGAGTGTTGAGGCAGTTTTGCAAATTTTAGATACTATGTCATGAGGAAATTACACCTACAGCGGCAAATGAAACCAGTTGTTTTCATGCTGGATAAACAACTATGGGCAGCTCAAATGTTGTTAATTATTTGACAGCTTTCTCATGCCAATCACCAACTATGAAGACAATAAATTGCTTAAGTTTCAGCGTAAAAAGAAAAATCAAAAGCCATGTAGGTGACTTGCGTAAGCCAACTTCTGAAGCCCATAAAGAGTGCAGTGCGTCTTTTCATTTGTAACAATTCTAATGTTCTAGGATTAGAGAAAGCTTCTACACAAAAATTCCTAATCAGTGATTAGATAGAACTCATATCTAGAGCTCATTTAGAAGCAAGATAATAAGCTCCTATATTGTAAAGGAGATAATAAGTGTCTTCATAACTATAGGAGATGATAAGCCCCTAGTGGTATTGATAGGAGAAGACTAAGAAAAAGCTCCTATACTATAGCTCCTCCATACTTTACCTGTTCAAAAAGGACATTAAATATTTTCTATTTTCTATTCTATAAATCAACAATTGGTATTTGAGCTATAAAAGCAACATCGAGAACATATAAGATTTTAAAATATTATAAATCAGCTAAAGGACAGAACAGGTCAAAATCATCATCAATCTTTACTTGAGAAAAATTGCTATTGGGGGATGAAGCAGCTTTCACATGAAGTCATTTATGTTGACTGTGATATTATTATTCTATATATTTACGGTGACATCCATATGTAGCATATATGCAAGTCAGTCTCCGAAATTTCAGTTTCCAGAGGGGACTCAAAACGCCAAAACCTAACATTTTAGTCACTGGAAAATGAAATATTGTTGGACTATTTACATGTATAAGCATTCCAGTATAAAATTTCTAATATGGCATAAAATACATGTGCTTTACCATGCCTAACCATGGATTAATTTTGAACTATAAGTTATAGCATTTGTCAATAATAATTACTTTCATTTTGGCACAGTTTAAATAGGTCATTTTCTTTAGCCAAAAATACATTGAGTGGGAAACAAAGGAAGAAGGAGACAAGAAAGTTTAATACTTCAATAGTATTATACTCATGGGGAATCAACAAGGCCAAAACAAAACATGAGCGAATCAGGAAATAATGTCTAAGGGTATCTTCATCCTTATTATATGTTTGCTTCACAACTTTATGGTACCGCATATACCAAACAATAGAGATTGAAATTCCAAGAAAGTCTAGCTTCATTACAGAGTTGTAGAATGAGATGTAACTTGTGAACAGATCAAGGTAACGAGTGACAAAGATTATCACATAAGAGTTCTTGAGTTTTAAGGGAAATTCCTGGGGCAAATAAAAGATAAGTTAGCATACAAATAGCAAGGACCCTCATAGAGAACTATATAGCACAGATACTTTTCAAAACTATGAATTGATTAACAAATTTACTAAAAAATTAAAAGAGGAAACATTAAAGAACATTAAATTTAGAGAACATGTCAAGCCAAAAATCTCTCTGTTCCCAGTCTGAAGCTAACAAAGTCCTCAAACCACCTCCAAGAAAATAAAAAAGACAAAAAGTGGGAATATGGATAATTTGAGGTGACAAGATTTTAGTTGCAGGTTAAGCATTACAGATTATCTAAGAAAAACTTATTCCCTACAGATACTAATAGAACACCGAGTAACCAAGTAAATTTTGAGAGGGGTACTGAGGAAATTAAACCTCCTATTACACGTGTACGTGAGAAAGAAGAATAGAAATAACTAAATCAATTGTTGAGCTGGAGTTTGATAGCAGAAGAGGACCACGTTTCATCATCAGGGGAGAAGAGTTTGTTGGATAACTGAATATGGAAGGAATAAGAAGGAGCAGAGGCGGGGAAAACAAAACTTATTGGGGAAGTCAAATTGGGAGGTTACTAAGAGTTGAGTGGAATCATCCATCATTATCTTACTTATATTCTAAATTTGTTAAAATCCTTGGTTCCCTACCAGATAGAAAATTACTTCAAATAAGTAAAAGCAAAAATGTAAATAACACAATAAACAGAACCAGAATAACCATAGCTTTGAAAATGAGAACCAATTTTATGGTTCAAAATTCAAATGCTGCAAATGCACAAGACCAGCAACCTTCGATCAAGCATTAAATTCTACAAACAACAAAAGCTTTATGAATAGGTACTTAAAAGAGTTTGGAAACTAAGTTTTATAGCCAATAACTGCATAAACTGAACTAACAAGCTCTTAAATCAGGTGTCCGAAGAGTTCAAAATGTAACCACAAACTCATCTTTAATAAAATTTGGGATGCCATTTCGATCACAATGGTAAAACAACAAATTTCTAGCTTTATGCACTACAAAGTGGTGGTGACCAAAATGAAAAACAACCAAAAAACAGAGGCTTTATAAAGGAAAAAGGCTACATGAGAAAGACGGGCTTTGAACATACATTGAGTCTCTGCCGAACAGCTCTCCGCTTGTTGGCTCATTACTCACTAAAAATCCAACAAAAACAACAGTTTTACAGTGTATACAAACGTTTTCTTTCTGTATCAATACACTTCCAAATTATACTAGCACAAATTGAAATACAATTTAAACTTGTTGGATAATACACTTTTAACAACTTTATTAATCTCATCAAATATAATTAATCTAACAAGCATTAATCAATGCCTATCGAACACATTTGAACACTTTGAAAACCATAAATTTCACTCAAAAGAAACACCATACATCGTCTCTGTACGGATAAATATATTCAGGAGCAATTAAATGTATTTGCACTTCATAATCCTTGCTGTACCTCTCCTAAATCCGTACAAAGCATTACCAATGAAACACAAAAATCACATTTCCAAACAACATTTCAAGCAAACCAAGTTTTAAAACCACAGCTTCGTATAGAGCCTCACCCAAAATTCCTGAGATCACATTGTATGCACCTGTCGCCTAGAGCCCAGTCAAAAACGAAGATTTTCAACTTCTGATCCGCTTAAAGCGTATCGACATCATTTGACACCATTTTCGCCAATAGTTGCCGAACAGATTCGGTAACAACCTGGCAATCTCATCTGTGAAATTAAAAAAAATTACCAAATATTAACACAAATGTTCTATTAATTTTAATGATTAAGTATTTGGCACGACAAAAATGACCTAGACTGCCGGCGGTTGAGCAGGCGGGACCGTCGACGGAGAACGGAAGGGAGAGGACATTCGTGATTGATACGGCTCGTTTGAATTAACTCTAAACTGAAGCCACACAGCCAGATACTAGAGCGGACTTGACAGGAGTCATATCGCTGTTAGCCACCAAGGAAGGTGACGCGGCCTAAGTCTGTAGCCCCTGCTATCACCATCCTGCATTTTCTTCATATAAATTTGCACGATTGGATAATTTTGTAAAAGTCCCTCATATGCATATATCATTTCAATTTTCTCCTGACAGAACACTAAGTAGTCCCTTAAATCTATAATTAATATCATATTTAACCTTATAAGCCAAAATTTATACTCATGCCATTGCTCACCTTCAACATCTTCACCCCCACTACAGTCAGTAATCAATTCACAAACTTGAAGTTTCTTAATAACCAAAAACTCTGCTTTACTAGACTTGGTCAACCTCGCCCAGTCATATATTCATACAGTAGTTAATCTTGTGTGTGGTCAAGCAAACCCATCTAAAAATTAGTCTCCCACTTTTTATCTTTATAATTTTTTTTAATTCTAATTTTATCCTCTAAAAATTACTAAATAAGACAAACTAAAAATAATAACTACATCTAAGATATAATATTAAATCTGAATTTTCTAGAAATTGCAAAAATGCTATTTTTCAAAATTTAATTGAGTAAAATCTAAATTATTATTAAGTTGAGAGTAAGCTTGGCAAAAACCCTCCAGATAAACTGAAGCGCATTTAGATTCGAACCAAGGTCAGTTTCTTAGGACCCAGGCTTGAGTATATACTCAAGAAATAACTCTATTAAATCGTGTTTTGATTAATTTTAAAATATCAAGGAATAATTCAAAATTTTGAGACGTATTTTAATATTTAAATATTAAAAATTGTTTTATATAATTTAAAAAATGGACTTTTTTAAATATTTGAAACAAAGGGGTTTTAAGTAATTTATGAAAAATATAGTGGTGTAAAAATATTCTACCAAACTTGACTCTTTCGTTTTCTATAAAATCCTTATAGCATCAGACTAAACTTTACCAAAGCACCAACTCGCCATGATCGAACCCTTTGGTAAACTGGATTGTCTCACGGATGAAGACGCATCTGAAAGACATGATACCGCTACTAAGTTGCTCTTATCTCTTCCAACCTGGGCCTATTACAAGGTAAGTTTGTTTCCTATCTAGATTTGTTGTATATCATTTATAATGTTCATAAATTTGTATGTAGATTTAAATAATTATTCATAATGTAGAGTTTTATACGGATTTTTTTCTTCTTTTTTTTTTGGTCCAGAGAATAATTTTCTTTAGATAGGTCCAATCATGTTGAAGAATCACAAAATGAATAACAATCATGTGGGTGCAGGACATCTGTATGTTAAAAGTGATGTGTATGGTTATGCAGCTCCAGTAATTGCTGCAACAGGTATAATACGCCTTCCTAATTGTTTTTTATTCCCAAAAATAAATAAATAAAAATAACATATATTTTTTCGTATGATTATTGAACAATTGATAACAATTTGAACCGAAATTGGCTGGTAGGACATCTATATGTTAGAAGTGATGTGTATGGGTTCTTCGATGTCTTGCTGGAAATGTTGACATGATTACGGGCTCTTGACACCAATCGTCCCTCCGGCGAGCACAACTTGGTGGAGTACCCAAGGCCATCTCTTTTGGAAAAAAGAAAACTGAAGAAGATAATGGACCCGAGGCTAGAGGGGCAATACCCTGCAAAAGCGTGTCCCAAGCTGGTGAGCTTATAGTAAAATATCTAGAATCTGACCCCAAAAGTCGCCCTTCCATGGATCAAGTCCCGGAAACTTTATAAAAAATCAGTGCCATTGAGGCAGACCCTAAAAGGGTTAGAGCCAAAGCCAAACGCAATTCTCCAAAGCACCGAGAAGAGTCGACTTCTTCTGATTATTCATAATTGATAGCCGAGGATACACTTGTAGGCAGCTCAATCCAAATTGCACTCAGACTGATTTCCGATTTCCACCTTTATAAGAATCTCCTCTGCTCCAGATTTATATAAGTAAATATCTGTCTCTTTCACTCAAATACTATTACGCTGGTGTGGAATGTAATTGCATGAAAACAACATACTACATTGACAACACTTGTGATTGTAGTTGACTTTGAAAGATCGTTGATGAGATTTATTCCTCATAGTATGGAATATAATAACAATACTAACACGCCATGTTTGAACCTTTTGTAAATTATATGCATTGCAAAGATATGATTCTTACTCTCCTACTGAGTTGCTTTTATCTTTTCCAAGTTGGGTCTAGTATAATATCTTTTTTATCCATGAGTTTGTGGAAAAGTCCGATCTTGTTTGATGTTAGGGATTTTAGGAATGCCGTCCGATAAACGGTTTCAAGCTGTCCCATGAATAAACAGCTTTATCAACACCGGTAGAGTCAGACTCGCATGATTAACATATCTATCTTGGTTAGCATCCTTTTCTTTCTAGAAAAACCTCTCCCACAATTGATGTCAGACCATAACCTACTGAGTGGCTCTTATCTGTGATTTTTTGCCCTCCACCACCTTGGCTCTTCCCTGAATGCAAGCCATCAGTTGTTTTATGTTTAAGTTATCATTTATTGTGTTGTATCCGTAATAAATGCTACATGATATTGTAAGCATGGAAATTGTTGATTGTACAACAGAATATACAGACCTTTTGTGAATAAATTTGAATATTCTTTTCCATGTGCAAGTGCTTATAAGAATTTTATTCATCATTGCTCGTTTGTAAGTTTAGATTTAGTTTGCTCTGTTCCTTATTGTCCCTAGTCACTGCATAATTACCTTCATGATGCTCATTTTTCTTTACAATTCAAAGCTTTAACCATTTGTGCAAAACAATCTTACTGATTATTGTCCATTTATGTTGTGCTGGATAGAAAGAGTATATCCTCAAGTTCAAGAGTTATGTAGTTTCGAATCATATATTAGGGAATGGTTCTAAATTCCATCATCACTTTTCTCTCAACCAAATTCATTATCACAGGGTGCTTCTTCTTCTTCTTCTTTTTTTTTTTTTATAATAAATTTAATAATAAATTAGAAGACACAAGTCCTTCAAAATAATTTTGAAAATTTGTCCCAAATTTGAAAAGCCGACTACTGGAATTTTCCTTTCTGATACTTAATGTAGGTAAAACACAAGTTATTTGCTTTCTCTTGTTCCTCTCTTCTTAATTTGCAGAACACTACCATCCACCATCTTCACACTTAATATAATCACCATTCCAGTCCTTGCCCTTATATGTGATTTAATTATGCATAATATTTGCACAAGAACTTTCATATAAGTTTGCGTTAGCTTCAATACTTTGAGCTGAATCTGCTTGAAGAGCTTTCTGGCATCAATTTGAAGAGTTCAACATCTTACTGGACCAAATTCATTATCACAGGGTGCTTCTTCTTTCTTTTTTATTTATTTTAAAAATAAATTTAATAATAAATTAGAAGACACAAGTCCTTCAAAATAAATTTGAAAATTTTCCCAAATCTGGAAAGCCAACTACTGAAATTTTCCTTTCTGATACTTAATGTAGGTAAAACACAAGTCATTTGCTTTCTCTTGTTCCTGCCTTCTTCATTTGCAAAACCCCTAACCTCCTCGCCTGATTGGACCCCCTAATCGTCGGTTGTCGCTTTGAGTGTCAATTAGCGTTTTATCCAAATTTCGGCAAGTCTCGACACTGAAAACCACCCTCAAGACCACCAATAGCATCGTCGACTTCCCCCCACCAAAACCCCCAACATCGCCGACTGCAATTGCCCGTCGATAGCCACCGCCTCTCCCTTAGGTTTTTGCATTTTTTCGCCCCTTTCCAGCCAAATTCCGGCACCTCGTTGATGTGCAATCGGGTGGAAAAGTTAGGGGTTTTGGTGAGGAGGATAAGGGGATGTTGATGGTGGTGTCCAGGAGGTCCAATGGTGTTAGATTCTTGGCTTGGCCGGGATCCTCTGGGGGTTATTTGAGAGAAATTTTAGATATAGGGGTTATTTAAGAAAAAAATAACAGTGTCAATTTAAGGATAATAATCTACAATTTGTGAAACCATGGGTGGGAATTGGTAGATTCGCCAAACCTTGGTGGGAAAATGTCGTTTACTCTATAAATTTTAATAATCAAATGAATAAGTGAAAATTAGTTAATTTGGTAAAATTGAAAGTGACCCAAAACCTAGGGTGATGTCGAACACATTATTTTAAACCAAAATTTTATTTTATTTGCTTTTTTGTTTGATTTGGTTTTCTTATTTAATTAGAATTCCACATCATGAAGTTGAAAGAAATTAATTATACTAAATATTATAATCCTTGGGTAACTTTCAAACAGCCAGCATGAGCTAGCTTTTTAAATATAAAAATTAATATATAATTAAAAAACGAGAGCTCCGACTACAATTGAATTATTTTTGTCACTTGCAAATGCTATGGAGATGTTTTCTCACTTAGAATATTAGAAGAACCCTATAGATTTAATTTTGAGATTGAATTATTATTATTTGATAATTAATATTATTTAAAGAAATTTCAGGAAAGTTAACCCCAAAACAAATAACATCAGATGACGAACACCCATTCCCACTATTTTGATCTTTCTCATTAGGAAAATTAATCAATATATAACATACTCATCCAGCGAATGCATGTAGTTACATAGAAAGTTCATTGCTCTTTCATTCTTCCTCCTTTTAGACTTTCAAATTTTGATAATGCTAAACCATGTGTAGATACCGGCCTACTCAATTAGCTCGATGTTTCATTTCTTAATTATGCTGGAAAAAAAAAAATTGAATAATGATTTGATCATCAAAAGTTTTATTTTTGTTGCAACTAGGTCATGGTATATATTATTAAATGAACTATTAGAAAGTACATTGTTCTTACATTTTTTTCCTCTTTTTGACATGACAATGCCCTCGTGAATGAGCTCATAGTGATATGAATACATGTTGTGCAACCCTAATCTTAACAGCCGAGGAAACTTTATCAGAAAGAAAAAGAAAAACACATTAAGAAATGGGGATTTTTTGTTTGGAGGAACGAGATATATATTACTTTTGTCTAGTTGGTTGTTGTTGTAAAACAACTCCATCCTTGAATTGACCAATACTGAATGGGATGGGGATCCTTGTGAAGACCTTATCTCTGAATACTAAAAATTAAAAAAATTTATTTATTTTATTTTAATATTTTATCATTTGAAAGTGTATTTTATTTAATATTAAAAACTAATAATTAATTTTGTATTGAATTATTCAACTCAAGGATATAATTGATGGGGTAATTATAGAAAACGTTTATGATAATTAATTTTTAACTAAATGCATAATATTAGAATGACAAAAAATTTAATCATAATTAAATAATTGTTTTTAATTTAATATTAGAATGATGATTGCTATTGTATTGAAACTCTTAATTTTTTATTGATTGATTGATTTTGTACACTTAAAGACGGCAAGGATGTACCTTTTTATTTTATTGATTGATTTTGTAAACTTAAGATGTGAAGATTACAGCGAGAATATTTTGTGACTTTTATTACTCATTTGTGTTCACATTTTTTGCCTAAATGTATGTATTTAATGCTAAGAAGCTTTCTGCTTTATTATATTCTCTTAAACTTCTTGTAATCCTAGAGTAATATCAGTTTCGCTTTCTGAATTTGGAATGCTTTTATAAGCATAGATGAGGATGTAGTAATTTGCAGAAATTTGGCACAGCAGAAGAAGATGCTTATTAAAGGGATTTGACCATTAATAGGTATCTTTTCTTTCCTATGTACGATAGATGACAGAATCTCTATAATGGAAAATTAAAACCATAGCATTTATATTTGTTTTTAAAACAATCATCACTTGGAATAATTCATATCTTGTCAATATTTTGTTTTACTTGGCAGTTGGTATAACTCATTAAATGCTTAGAATTTATCTATTGTAAATCATTTTTTTGGTTATATACAGCTTCCTTGGACTTCTCTTTACACATACTTTGAAGGTAATTCCATATTACTGTAAGAATGAGTTTACTTTTCCTTTGGAACCTTGTTCCACAATATCAACACCAGCTCTATTAAAGATTTTACAAAAAGAGGTTGATACGGATTTTCATTTGCTTCTATCTTTTCAAGCACTTGTCCAGAGAGTTAAACTTTTCATTTTTATTATTTTTCCTTCTTTATAAAACATTTTCAGGAATTGAAGATCTAAAATCTGGGAATATTGTGACTCTGTTACCTCCAAAAGCTACATTTTTTGATGATCCCCTTCGAGTTCTTAGAGCAATTCGTTTTGGTACTTTCTGAAATTTTTGAGATAAATTTTAGTTATGTACAGTAATTTCTCACTCGGCGGTCACCATTGATCTTTTTTTTTTTTTTTCCCCTTCCAGTGCATCTTTAACTAAATCAGTTGATGCTTTTATAGGCACACACAGATATGCTCATCAAGAAGTAGCAAAAAATTGTTACAAACTGCACGATTTCATTCAAGTTTCTGACTGCACTAAGGTCAAATTGGACTATTTCTAATGTAAATATTGAGAGCTGGTTTGGATCTTAAGCAGCTATTACTGCGATTCAGTACTTGTTAATCCTGTAGTTGTTTCTTACCAAGATATTGACTTGGCATCAGTCGCTGGAATAACAAAATTTTCTTAGCCTTGATAGTAAATATAAAGGCTCCGTTTGGTTCAAAATTTTGGGTTTTTGGGAAAAGTTTTTTGAAAAAAGTTAAAAAAAAAGTTGAATTGGGCGGGTATTATGATGTACGATTTATAAATTATAAAATACCCCTTATGTTTATTTATTTATAAAAACACCCCTATAATAAAACATTAAAAGTTAACAAAAACACCCCCAACCCACCCTCAAATACGGACAGCCAGCCACCACCGCTGGAGGGTGGTCGGATTCGCCGTATCGGCGTATGACCGGCTGGATCTTGTCGGTCGTGCTCTAATATGGCCTTTTTCGGCCAGATATTTGGCCGTCAACGGCTAGATCTGGCCATATTTGCTCGTCAATGACGGCCAACAAACGGTTGTCGTTGATGGTCAACGACGATCGTTTGTTGGTCGTCATCACCAACTGTTACGACCAAAGATCTGGCCGTCAACGACCAGATATTTGGCCTTAGATCTGGCCTTTTCCGGCCAGATCCACCGTGGATCTGGCCGGAAAAGGCTAGATCGGCATACTACCAGCCAGATTCAGCCGGTAGTGCGTCATCGTACCAGATTCTGGCCATTTTCTGGCAGTGGTGGCCGGAATCTGGTAAATGTGATTGTTGGGGTGTTTTTACATTTTTTAAAAAAATATTTAAGGGTATTTAATTAAATTAACAAATTTAAAAGGTTTAAAAAAAGTTGAATAATATTGAAAGTAGTATTCCCAAAAATCAGAGTTTTTGGGTGTTTTACTATTTGACTTTTTTGAGAATACTAAAAGTAGTATTCCCAGTTGGCAACCAAACGAAGCCAAAAGCTCTTGTTTTAGTTATTGCTTTTCTGATGACTAATTCTGTGGTAGCATGGCGAGACTGTTGCAAATGGTGAACATTGAGTGAATGCCTAACATAATTTAACCTTAGCATCTTATCATACTGCATAAGATCCCACTTAGATGCTGCTTGGAACCTTACTCAATTAATCAGGTGTTCTAACTTCACTGTCATTGCTATTTTCCATTTTATATTTTTGTTACTTTCATTTTGTTAGCAGTTGATGCTGATCATGGTCTTAGTTCATTTTGTTTAATTTTATTAGGTTTTTATCTACATATTCTTATTGTTAAACAATCCAAAGAAATAATAAAAAGAGGAGACTAGGGTTTCATTGATACTACACAATTCAATTGAATACAAAAAGTATGGTTTAACCTAAATACAAAGATATATATAAGCTAAACAAAGGAAATAATAAAAAGATAGATCTACCCTTAATAAACAATAAAACAAAATAACCCATATTTCTTAACACTTATCATATGTGAATGTAGGATGAGCAAAGAAGTCTTTTGTCAAGTTAAGAGTTCAGCAAAAACTACTCTAAAACTATAAATATCATTTTTGTCAGTAATCTAATTTGATTGAAATTACTCCTGGATCTACATATCCAAAGGTTTCATGTACTTGAGTTGTCAAATGAGTTTGGTCCATTGTAGCAAATTTTGTGAGTCCCAAAGTTTGTGCTATACACTGGACTTATATATAACATTCTACTGTTAATGTCTGTTAAGTCCATGTCATCATTCTGTTAGTGTGTTAAGTGGATTGCTAGTATTCGTTCTGTTGTTTTCAGTCTCTTCGCTTGAGTATGTGAGCGACTCTGCACTCTGTTATTTGGAGAATATTCTTAACGATTCTCGGCATCCAAACAAGAATGTTCACCAGAATCTCTTCATACACCGGTCAAACAGCAAGATGAAGCTTACAATACTTTCAATTGAACTTCAAAGTCTTCAGGTTGTGCTTTTGTTCAGGTTCCTTCCTTCTCTTCAATTACTCCTCCTACTCTGCCTCGTATAACAATTAGGCTTTCGCAAAAGAATAATGCTTACTGGAAATCACAAGTAATTTCAGCGGTTTGTGCATTTGATTTGGTTTGGATCTAGAGATTTACCACCTGAATTTGTTACTGTTGTTGATGAAAACTCTAAGCCTAGAATTCAATTAAATCCAGCTTTTGCTGCTTGGAATCGAATGGACCAGTTAATTGTGAATTGTCTAAAATATCTCAGTCAATGTTGCGACATGTAGTTAAAGAGCACGTCGGCTTGTGAAATTTGGACTGTTTTGGACAAATTGACTATCACACAAGCTCGTTCTCAAGTGATGCTTCTCAGACATTTGCTTCAAACCACATCCTAAGTTTCTCTAAGTGTCCATGAATATGTTCAGAAAATGAAAGATGCTGCTGATATGCTCTCAGCAGTTGGCACAGATATCTCAGATTCAAAACTCATACTCTATATTTTAAGTGGCTTAGGTCCTGAATTTGATGCAGTGGTTGTGAATTTGACATCCTTAGCTTCACGAAATAAGTTGTTTACATTTAAAGAACTTTGTTTGAACTACAGGCTTATGAAAATAGACTTGCTCGTCAAATTCCTTCACATTCTAGTGATGTTCCTGGTAGCTCAGTACTGTATGGTACTACCAAAAAAGAAAAATGTTAATGCTACTGGTTCAGTATCTTTTACTCCTCAGTATCAGTCTCCACCATCATTTTAGAATTGTCAATACTTTGTTCGAGCTGGTACAGATCAAGGAAGAACATCAGGTGGTTGCAGTAGGCCAATTTGCCAACTCTGTGGTAATGTAGTGCTACCACAGGTTTGATATCAGTTTTTGAAGGATCTATTTCTAGTCCAACTTCACACTCCAATGCTTCCAACTCTCGAATGGTACAGTCATTCCATTACCACCACCATCTTTTCAGCTGCAAACAACCATCTCAAGCTTATATAGATTCACCAGCTACTGTCGATGATAGATTCTAGTATCTTGATAGCGGAGCTTCTGATCATATTACCTCGCAATTGAGTCATCTTTCAGTTCGTTCTGATTACAAGGGCGCTGAGCAGCACTCAGTAGGTAATGGTCAACTTTTATCCATTCTACATATTGGCTTATCTTATTTGAGTTGCGCTTCTAATCAATACTTGACTTTAAAGAGAGTATTTCATGTGCCTCAAATTACTAAAAATTTAATTAGTATTTCTCAGCTCTTACCTGATAATCCTATGTATATTTAGTTTACTGATTAACATTGTCTTATAAAGGACAAGAACACAAAGATTCTTCTTCTTCAAGGAATTATTAGGGGAGGATTCTATTGCTTAGTTCAAACTGACTGCTACCAGCCCACTGCCACTCATTTCTCTTCAGTTCCACATAATATTAGCATTCCCATGGTAAATTTGGTGTATTCTATTAATGCTATGAAGCATAATAATATTGCTACTTGTACGGCTGTTGCTCCTGAGCATTTGATTTTTGATCATTTGTAACAATGTTGACTGCTCAGTGTCAGAGATTAGTACTTGTATTGTATCTTAGAGAGCTATTACTTGTAATCTTTATGAGAAAATTAATAAAAAATTTGATTTGTAGCATCAGAGGCTTGGGCATCCACATGCTTCTGTGTTGAATGCTCTTATCTCTAAATTATTTTCTCACGGATTATCTTCACTGATTTCTTCTTGATCTTTTCGCTCATCCTGTTGCTTTGGTAAACAACATCAGCAACCTTTTCCTGTCTTTTTGATTAAGGTTTCTACCTCTCTTTGAGTTGATACACTCTAATGTATGGGGGCCTTCACCTATTATATCCACAGAAGTTAAAGTTCATGGTGTGTTAATTTATACTTAAAAAGTTCTGATTTTTCTATATAGTCTTATAAGTCCTTTTGAATTTGTTTGAAACATGAGATAATTACCCAAAATGAGATTTTGATAAATGGATTCCTCAAAATTCACTTTAATTTTTGAATCATATAAAAATTGATTTTAATTTGATATTTTGATTTAGACTGATTGGATCTAGTTTTGGTAGAAATTTGAAATATCTATTCAATGTGGATTTTATTCTTTAGAGCTTATTTGCAAGTGCCCTGTCTCATTTCTGTGTATGAATTATGATTTGTACTTTGGTAACTCGTTCACTAATTCTAGCGGTAGAAATCAGAGATTTTATTTGAAGATTAAGCTTGATAAACAGCTGATATATTTAATAAGTCCCTGTCTACTTCAAGGTTTGAATTACGTAGAAACAAGCTGCAAGTTACTGCTGCTGCTACTGGTACAGCTGAATCTTCTCTTCAATCAACTAAGGACAATCAGAATTGATGAATTGATGTATCTTTACAGCTTACTAATGTACTCAAGTCACTTCTGATAGTCTGCTGCTCATATTTGAGGTCATTTACTGCTACTATCTACTGCAATAAAGTCTTCAGTTGATGCTTGTGTAATTTTCAGTTTAGTGGCTCATATTTGAGGTCAGTCACTACTGCTATCTACTGTAGTAAGTGTTCGGTTGCTACTTTTGTAATATTCAGCATTGGTGAAAGTATGGTTGCTGTCTGCTTGTGTAATATTCAGTTTGGTAGAAGTCAGATTGCTATCTGCTGGTTTTGGTCAGATTGCTATCAGAAAATCAGACTACTCTCTGTTGTCAGAATTGCTAACAGCTTGTTTGCTCCCAGTTTGATCACATTAATGACAATCAGTTGATGCTTGTGTAATATTCAGTTTGGTAAAAGTCAGATTGCTATCTTGTGTTTTTTGGGTGAAATTCAGTTTGGTGGACCATAGCTTATGTCTGTGATCAGTTTGCATACTGAAAGAAGTGATTCATTTCAGCGGAGATTCCAAGAACTTTTACTCAGTCTGAGAGAAGATATTGATAAATGAAGATGCACAATGCTACACTGTTCTGTTTGCGGGAAAATGATGGTAGGAGTGCAACAAATCCCAGTTTAGTTTGAGGGAAGATATTAGCAAGAAAAATGTAATAATCTTTCCCGGTTTAGTTTGAGGGAAGATGTTAAGCATTGTTAGGAGTTTGTTTAAGGTTCTGTTAGTTTGTTAAAGCAATGGTTACTGCCGTTAGGTGTTAGTTACTGTTCAGCTTAAAGCAGCCTATTAATGGTGTCACTGTAGCTTGTACTTGTTATCAGAAATTACAACAGAATTTTTTCAGAAAACTCTCTTCTTCTTCTTCGTCATTTTCCTCTGTTAAAGAAATACCGAGTGGATTCAAATGAAGTGTAAACAAGTACACTCTGAATTATGGATGATAAATATTATTTTAAGGATAAGAGTAATCTGTACACTCATCTTTCTGTCTATTTATGTACAAGTTAATTTAATGGTGTGTTAATTTGTACTCCTAAATTCTCCTAATTTTTCTACATGAACTTACAATTCTTTTTGTCGAATGGTTGACCATTTTTTATATTTTTAAAAGGTTTTGACGAATGGTTGCCACTCAAGGAAGGATTTGACAAATTAGAAGGGGGGGAGCCGTTGTCCTGGGAGGGTGTGCCACCCACTTCAGCTCTGCATCCAAAGGCTCGACTACATGCACTGCTCTGTCACTCATGCCAAGAGCGATCTGATTAGGCTCGAATGGATGAGCTGCTATGACAAAAGGAGAGGTGGGAGTGTTGCTGCTGCAGAATACATATTGTCAATGAGTGATGGATTTTACGGGCTCCCACATTTTGATACAATGAAATATACAAAAAAATGGCTTGAAACATCTGAAACTGGTTTATATAGAATAACTGAAATATACATGTATGCAGCGCCATCAATAAATCTTCCAACAATGAGCTCAGAGCGATAAGCCACGCACTAGGCCAAGGCTTATAACATACTATCAATAAAAAACCATTGAAGTAGAAAATTAGTACAATGATGATAATAGGCTACATAACTAAATCTTTTATGCAAACAACAATATGTGATTTGGCGTCTCATTGACCTTTATTATTGTGATGCTGTGTTTCCACAGTATTAGAAATAAGATTATGGTCGGTAAGTTTACTTAGAGTGAGAGAACTGAAGAAAAACTACAACATGATGACATGGAAGCAAAACTTACTGAACGTGAACATTCAAGCTTGCTGCCATAAATGGAAATTTGGCTATCATGAACCACCAAAAGATGTGTTTGATCATTATGAAACTGGACTTTAGTTTCTCCGACCAAAGGGGATTGATGGCCAGCTGGTGCTTGTATGAACCTTGATTTCAGCTTCTCCCATTTATCAGTACTCCACATACATAGCTGCATCAAATTAATTGAATATAAATAAATTATTAAGTAGCGGAAATAAAAAACCTAGAGATAACAAAGAAGAGAAAGCTTCAACTTGATTTTTGGGACTCAGATTGAAATTCAATAGCATTTAGAAGTGACTGGGGGAAGCCATGTTTGAAACTTGTAGTAAATTAGAGTATTTCCTCATTTGTATGATTGACTATTCTTTTCAGTGTAGTAAGTGATTAGCTACGCTGGAAGTAGAATATTTTCCATTCTTGTTTTCACTTGTAAATCCTATATAACTTCTTTTTTCCCTACCCACAACTTGTTTTGAATTAAGATTGCTAAGGGATTTGAACTCAAATTACTTGGCTCACTTAGCATGATATCATGTATTCATGTTGAGTAACCACTTGATCCAAAAACCATATCAAAAGCTTCAGCTTATAGCCAAGAGCCCAATAATGGTATTTAAGCTATGACACTACTCAAATAACCAGATTCATGTTCAAAAATAATTCTAAAAGAGCATTTCCATGGAAAGATCTTCACATTAGAGATCCCCTCAAAACAATTCGATTCTTCAACTTCACCTATTCAAATGACAGCTTATGTTTGGGCACTTCTCAACGCCTATTGCTGAGAAGGTAACATCCAAGAAGACTATATTGACATAGTAATTCAACTATGTTTTGACATTTTACCAAAGAAAAGGCTCATGTATGCAGGCATTGGTTACCCTAAATGGCTTAAGATAAGCAAAAGTTCATAGAGAAAACCCTTAATGGTCCAAATGTTCTAGGTTTCTTACTCTTTACAAAAAAAATTATAGCATCCCAATTAAACATTATTACGAACAACTAATAGCAATAAACATTAACATATTAAATTTTATATTAGTCAGGCACTAACCTGAGCATCAGCCCCTGAAGACACCAATGCATTTAAAGTTTGGGAAAATGGGAGCCCTGTGATTTGATTTTGGTGACCCTTAAGTTTGGTTTCGACATGCCAACAACATCCAACATTAGTTATGCTTCCTCATTATATGTCACGCTATAAGCTTTATATAATCAAGAGAGCTATTGATTAGATTATTAAAATAGCTATACTTAAGTTTTTTTCTATTGTGATGGACTCAGGTTTGCCTTTTTGTACTTTTGTTGCATCTGTATTTGTTCAGGAAAATGATGTGTTTAATTTTAAAAAAAAAAAAATGATTTCAATAGTCCTTATGGAATTATACTAACCATCAATTCCTTAAAACAAGAAGGTAACAATAAGACTTTCCCTCTAATGAACTCTGCTAAGAAGCATAAATCAGACTGTATGCTATAGGTAATGATTCAGCCAAACCAGAATCAAATTTACATTAACAATCTCAAAATATCATCATAATCAAGTATAAATTAACACTAGCAATAAATGGAGCAAAAGTCAGTTGAACATATCCTTTGACCAAGTATACATAAAACTAGCTTCAGAAATTAAGTAAAGAAAATGACAGATCAAGTGAGAAACTTCACCTCATCAACTGGGATATTGTATATCTGAATGGTAGAATCCTCCATCCCAGTGACAATAATATTATTATCTTGAGGATGGAATGCCAAATAGGTAGCTGCCGGAGGTCGGGGCATAAACATGGTCATGACCTAAGACACAGTAAGCAATCTTATTCAATCATGTGGAATCTCAAAATATAGCAAAAGCATTATCTCAAGCAAATATTGTTGAACATGTATGAAATACAGACTTCAAATTTGGAGAGGTGCAATAACTTACCTTGAATGTCATCATGTTGAATAAGGAAACTTTTCCACCAGAGGTAGACATAACGTAAGAATCATTTTTGGATAAAGCGATGCATGCAACAGACCTCTTCAACTAGTTTATTATCATTTATGTCATTGGTCATAAGTGTTCCACTGGGAGGTTGCCACACTGGAGCGCTACGTATGCAATAGCCTGACGAGTTTGCAACTGACATTAAAAAGGTCAAAATATAAAAACAAAAGAAATTTACAAATGGAAAGTAATAAACCTTCCCCGAGGGATTCCTTTCACTACGTTGCTATTTCCAAAGCTTGTGAACAGCTCTGGCGGTAAGGGCCAATAGAGCTAGACCAGAGTTGGTGTATCCCAGGCCTAAATGCAAGGGAAATTACCAATGTATGTCACATCATTTATGCCTAATGTTTTATTTGGCTATTTATACATTGATTGGTATTAAGCTTTTAATGAACTTGATATTGTTTCTTCTTCTGTGTCTATTTGTAAGAAGTCATGTAGTTTAAATTTATTTCGCCAGTCCTCTCCTACTTTGTTAATCCATGAAACAAGCACTACCATGCAGAGAGGGTGTATTATGCCCTAACTTCACAACTGAGGTGGCATTACCATGTGAATTGGCAGTCCACATACCATCATCCTCAGAGGCATGTCAGGATATTCAAAAAAAGAAAGGAAAAATTCAAAAGCAAGGTTAGCACATCAGATGAGCAGGTTTAAACTAGCATTCCAGCATTTGACTTAACATTCTAGAGTTCCTGGCATTATGCATCCAATTCATTAGAATATACGGTTGGTATATTAACGAAAGATATAGTTCATATGATTTGCATAGCTTTATAATAGTGAAATATCTCATATATGAGCACAGGCACACAAAGGGCGGTAAATAACCACAAAGAAAATATCCAGCACAATAGAAGCAGAGGGGTTTCTTCCTAACTGAAATAAAATGCAAATACTTGGATTCTTTACCACCTACCATGCTTGGTGCTATAGAATCAGGTACGCACAGAGCTTTCATTTGTGTGCAAATCCCCAAAACCCCTCCCAAAGGCTAATGTCACCAACATTTGTCCCCACTACAGTCTAAAGAACAGAAATTTCAATCAATAATAAATAATCTCTGGAAAAAGTTTTATAAATTTTTCAGTGATCAGTCATTAAACAGTGGTTTTTTTTCTAATTTTATACCAAGAAGAATATCTTGCTACTGTGGATGGAAGTCCATGCTCATGACATTAGATCCTTGATTAAGGGTTCGCACAACGGCTTTAGTTAGGTTGTCTTGAGAATATACATTGGGAGTATGTGCTCCACCAGCAAAAGACACCTAGAAAACCAAAAGATAATAAGAGGTGAGAAAGGAACAAGAGAATTGCTACAACCAGCTGATATAAAGGCCATTTAGAAATATTTATAGCAGCTATCAAGCTTGAAAAAACAATAGATTATGTCACTCATCCAGACATCATCAGACTGGCCAGTGTAGATACGCTTCATCAAATGCTTTGAATACTCTGATTGACAATCTATCCCATTCATACCTATCGGCGTCATTGGATGTTTCAAGAATGCAGCTGTAGACATCCCAATATAAATAAATAATAAAAGACTAGAGTAATTCAACCTAACATATTAAGCCTAAAGAGGGAGAAAAACAATGCAAACTACACAATTACAAACGTCCTTACCTGCACTAGAAGACTGCACAAGACCGGTGGGGCCTGCTGCCACAGCAAGGTGAGGTAAGGAAGGACTATTGTTTGACATCTAACCAGCAATAGCACCTGGAGATGGGGAAACAACACTCTGAAATGGCTGCACAGTAAGAATCATTACAATTATTATTTGAGTATGCACCAATGTTTTATATGGCAGATGGATGCAAAATACTCACACCATGAGCACCAATAACCAAAATGCACCAGCCTTAGGAATTGGTCCCACAAGCTGGACTGTTTGTAGGAGAAAGACTAGCTCCATTAGCCGTAGGGTTGCAAGAATGATCAGTGAAGAGTGTTTTAAGATCAGGGTTTGGACAAGGATTCTTGCAATGTTGATGCTGCCAATTTAAACTGAAATTTTTTTTTAAGAAGTGAGTTCTAGAAAATAAGTCTATCAAGAGGAGGTAATATCATCTACAAAGTGTAAATGATATCAATCACCTTAAAAGTATAAGAGCAAAAGCGCAAACCCAAAGTAGAAATCATCTAATATATAATATACCAATACAAATAAATATTCGTAAAATGCATTCTGTAGGTTTTACTTTTACCAAAAAACTTGTTGTTGCACACTGACACAGGAAAATTAACTGATATGAAAAGATTCAAGAATAACCTCGGGTTTATTAATGTCCTCAGTTGTGAACTGTTGAAGGCTAGGAATGTAAGCTTGTCACGAAACAGGGGGTTTGCTTCAATTAGTTTATTAAGTTCTACAAGCATAATATTACAAACCGATTTTGTTTCTCCATACTTGGAAAGTTGTTCATTTTGCTGGATCACGAAGTGCCAGCAGAAAAAATCAACCAAAAATTTTCATGGCATACCATACCAATTAAAAAGAATGGTGGAGTAGTCACCTAAATCAACTAAAGTTATCAAGTGTAAGAAGCTGGGTAAATCTCCTTCAAATGTTCTTCATTGAAGGATGCAAAAACCTTAAGGTCCTAGTCAAGAATCTCAATAGCCTTTGCTCGATCCTTCCGGATAACATGAAGGAAAAAAATGGAACATTATTATGTATATATGGGTTAAAACTCTACATATGAAAACAAAACTACTTCCTTCTTAATGAATGGCAATACCATTAATTTTTAATATGTCCTGATGATCACTTCAATGGGTTCAATATATTGGCATAATGAATCAGAAGTCTATTACTTTCCCTTTAAATATACTCTTCAAACCATAGAGCTAATAAATTGCTTTGGGTAAACAATTCCTAGGGCTGCAGAGTAAACAAAATCTTACAAAAGGCTCCATGAACATTCATCATCCTCATATTAAAATACCAAGAATAAACCAGTATAGGAAAGGTCATTGAAGGATTAGCTTCATCATTTCATGTGCCCAAAGGAAAAAAATTCAGCACAATACCAGGTTATGGGAGGTGGTGACATCATCTGAGGCCAAGATCTGGCTTGAAAATGTGTGGCCATGCCGCACAGCTGAGGCAAAAATTCGACCAAACCGCGCAGCTCAAGCAAAGATTCGGCTGGACCTTGAGTATCCAAGCCGTTGACCGGTTTGCCGCCCCCAAATAAGGCCTTCGTAGCCGGATATTTGAGTTTATTTGTTTTACACTAACTTGAGAATTAAATAAATTAATAAATATTAAGAAAATAATAATAATATATGTGAAAGAGAACCGCTATAATTGCATAGTCAACTTATTGTTTTTGTATACACTTGCCATATGATTGTTCTGTGTTCATGAATATTAGTTTCCTATCGAACTAAAACTCTCAAACTCCTTCTTCGAATCTTTTACAGAAATCTGAACAATCTGTAATCATAAAGAACAATAAATTAATATTAAAAGCAAAAACTATGTAGAATGCTATTTTAAGCTCTAAATTGATCATAATTTATCAATTAAACAAGAAAATGAAAAATTTCCCCAACAATTACTTCAATATGTATGCTTCAAAAACATGTATAAATTAACTTTAAAGAAACATAAATTGTAATATTGTAACTTCTCTATATATACTTGACAATCTATAATTGATTCAATTAGAGGAATTTAATTAAAGATAAAATCAATAATAAAGACAATTGAAGATTTACTAATATTAATTCAATGAAAGAGAACAAAAAAGTGTACGGAAAAAGTATATTGTTAAGTAAATAAGTAGGTACCATTTTGTAAGTGTTGTGTGATTGTATCAATGTTGCTCTCTGAACAATTCTCTCATTCAACATTTGTAACCTTGGCATGCTTAAGCCTCCTCCAAAGAAAGTCTTCATCTTGGAGCATCTTCTCACAAATAATATTTCCAAAAAAAGGAATTTTAAGATGTAATCCCCAAAGCAGTAGAAGCATGTGAGACTTTCTAAATGATACAAGTACAACACCTTCAATTTCTCAAAAACAATTTCGCCTTTCTCAATATCTCTTTCATTTGCTAATACTTCTATCATCATTTTACATTCAATTATAGTTAACTCTTCTAGTTGCACCAAACTTTTGGCTGTTGAGGATGACATGAAGTAGCTTACCTTCAAAGTCCTCAGATTTTCAAAAGATGGCCATAGAGTAGTCAATTTGTGACAATATTTCACCTGTAGACTATCAAGATTTTGAAGAATTGAGTTCAATCGGGAGTCTTGTTTCCAAATGTACTTTAAATTAAAAAGTCCTTGCAATTCTAAAAATTTATTTTTGTAAGTGCTCCAACGTGTTGCTTATTCTCTTCACATTAGATTATCTTTTTATATGAACTCACTTTCAATATGAGTTTTTCAAGACTGTTAAATTTGTGAAGGATTTGAATTTGATTGTTTGCATATTCATCCTTAATCAGTTGAAGAGTTTTTACTTTGCCAAAGCTCTCTTGAAATTCTCCTTCCCAAATCAACATAATGTCCCTCCCACTTAATGTCAATTACTCCAAATTGGAGTCAACCTAAAGAAAAATCATGTCAATCAAATTAAAATTAAAATTTCCCATAAAAACATATAATAATTTTATATATAAAAATTAAGCAAGAAAAAGATATTCATTTGACATTTTTTTTTTCCTTACAATTAACATGCAATCAGTCCAGTTACTTTATCGGGCCACTTATAACCCTTAAATCAAAACAAAGAAGTTAACCTGAGGTCGGAAATTGATACCTCTAATTAATGTTGATTTGTAAAATATGATAGTTAAAAACAAGAACATGACACGTGGAATCAGTGCAGCCACTGGAACAAATTGACTTTTTGACTAGCCTTATGCTAGGATAAGCCTAGTTTTGCATAACACTAGATTACAGCTTCCAATGCTGGGAGGAAATATGTGTATCTTATTCTAACGCAAAATTTGCATTACAATACCTACACACAAACTAACTTTAAAAAAACAATTTATTATAATTAACCCTAAAAACATAATATTATTATAAAATAAATATTTAAACTAATTAATTGAATACATATACCTCTTTTTGGTGTGCTTGTTGTATGGTTGTATTAAGATCATTCTCCTTATTCTCTACTTTCATTTCTTTCGGCACCCTTTTGGTCATATTCAAACTCATATAATCGACTTTGTATAATTTTGGTGTGCTTAAGATTCCTTGAGAGAAAGTCTTCATATTGGGGCAAAATCTTATAATTAACTTTTCCAAAGATGGGAATTTGAAAGAGTAATTCCCAGAGCAAAAGCATGTAAGACTTTGTAAGTTTACAAGTGACAACTTCTTCAAATTATCAAAAACAATTTCAATACTCGTTGTTGCATCTTGTTCTCCCTCATTTTCTACTATTTCAATCAACATTCCACAATTCATTACCGTCATTTCTCTCAATTGCACCAAGTTTCTAGCTGTTGAAGGTGTTATTAACTTCATCAACCCATTGGAATTGGAAACTCTCAAAACATTAAGATTCTGGAAAGAAGCTAAGAATGGCATGAGACTCATCAATTTGCTACACCGGTGTACCTCTAGAACTTCAAGATTTTGAAAGTTTGGAAAGAATAACTCTTTGTACTGATCACACCTGTATAGTTTGAGCTCTTTCATATCGCACATGTCTAGTTTGAGCTCTTTCAGATTTTCAAATCTTTGAAGGAGTCCAAGTGGAATATTTGTTAAGTTATCATATGAGATCTCAAAAGTTTTAGATCCACTCTGCCATATAATTCTTTTCATGTCATTCCTTAATTCAAATACCTCCAAATCTTGATTGATCTACAAGATCCATCGAAAACAAAATCCAATTAGCTTTTTAATTATATACTTAAAACAAAAGTTTAGTTATTGGCTCAAAAATCACAAGCCAAACCCAATCAAATTTTGACAAATCAACTACAATCTATTTTAAAACTAGTAAATTATATTTTATTAATATTTAAAATTTAAAATCAATATTAAAAATTGCATTCAAAAACTATTTTTGTAAACTACAGATTAAACATACTTTTCTGTTTTTGTTTACATTATTTTGGAAAATAGAAAATAGAAACATGCTTTTCAAATGAATTTAGATTATTCTTCAAAGGGCTACCATGAATCAAATTTGTGAGCAAATGTTTCATTTATGTGATTTTACCAATTACACCCCTTGAAACCAAAAAACTACTCAGCCACCACTAACTTGGAAAACTACAATATACACCTCCTCCTATTGTCTATTAAATTATTTGAATTTAAGCTACAATCTAATGGAAACGACTACAGATGCAAATCATAGCCACAAATCGCATGGTTGTGGCGCAACCTTAGATTGTAGACATGAGTCATAATTGATGACTATGACTTCAACCCCATATTGCAAGCTGCAATCCAATGGTTGTAGGCACCACTACAACCATTTTCAATTTTTTTTTTTTTTTTTTTACATTTTCATAATTATTTTAAGAATAATTTATAATGTTATTTTATTTTTTTAAATAGTTATAGAAATTAAATTAATATGAATTTCTTAAAAAGTTTTTTTTTTTTTTCCAAATTTCTGTTATTTTAATTTTCAAATTTAGTATTTAATGGTTACAACTTTAAAAATATAATTTCAGATTTTGTAAATATTTTTTTCTTTATATTTTCCAATTTTCTATTTTTTTAAGTTTTTCTAATTTTATCTTCTATTTTTGAAATATTCTTGTTTAATCTTTCCTTTTGGTATGAAATGGCAATTTTATCCTCTTTGACTATAAGTTGGACTTTGGACATTTATTTATTTATTAAAACTTCTAATTTAATTAATTAAAACATGTGATTTATAACCCATAACATTATCAAACAGATATGATAATTGAAAAGAAATCGGTACATGATTTATTGATAATTACCCTAATATAATTTGATTCAAAATTTAATTGATTTATTACTCTTGGCCACCATCAAATCATTTTAAAATAATTTTGAATTTATGATCCCGTGTAGTCCGCTTTCAAGTTGCAAGCGTTTTGTAAATAATTTATTCAATGATAAAATGAATCACCTGATAAACAAATTTATAGTAAAAATAAACTTTTATTGTTGATTTCTAGAATTATATTGGATGATCTATTTTTTTTTTTTTTTTTAAATCTAAAGGTCCTAAAGTAAAATTGTTCAAATTAAATAATCATTAATTTTTTTGAATTTTCTTTCCAAGGAAAAATAGAGATGTTAAGAATTCCATAATTAAAATTTTGAATAAATGTAATATATATGAAGAAAGTTTATTTTCTTTTTTAATAAACAATGAAATAAGAGATTCGTACCTTATCGTCCAAGAAGATAGATTTTGGCTTAGAAATATGAAGTTCACCCTCCTCACTATTTTCTTGGAAGCTCATATGTTTTGAAGTGAATTTGTCACAATTTTTCACCACCAACTCTTTTAACATTGGCCATTCAAAAGTATGTATTCCAAGATAGAAAGTTGTAAGTTCTGGTAGATCTTCAAGCTTCAATGAGGTTACATGCGGAAAGAAAAAATTGACAACTGCATTTGCTCCTTCTTCTTTTGCAACAATCTCCTCTAAAGCCTTACAATTTTGTATTTTTAATTGTTGGAGTTGGTGAAGGCTTTTGGCTATGGAAGACGGAAATGCATATTTTATGTTTCCACAATTCCACAAGAACAAATGTGTCAAACTTTCATAAAAGAAATTTGGATGTTGGTTGTAGCAAATCTCTGTAGAATTGACATCTTTGAATGCCTTATACTTCAAATCAAGGGAAATGTCCTACAGCAAAAATTAATAGTTGTTTCAATATAAAGTAATTAAAAAATAATTATTATTGTTTCTAATGGATTAGAAAAATGTGTCTTTTTGTAACTCGAATTAATTTCTGAAAGGCCTAGCCCAAACTAAATAAATAATAATATAAAAAAATGTCATCCCCTAACCTAAAACCGTTTATTCAACTAAGGTCAATACTTAAAATTGCCTTATTGTCTTCTTAGTGTTATGCACTTGTATTGATAAACCGACAAAACTTGCTTCATCCTACTATTACTTGCAATCTTGTAGTTAAAATATAATATTATTTAAAAATATAAAAAAATGCAAAAATAAGTAAATATTTAAACCAATTACTTTTAAACATACCTGTATCTTGTATGCTCCTTGTATGCTTTTATTAAGATCATTCCCCTCATTCTCTACTTCCTTTATTTTCTCCCACTTCATGTTAGTCTCATTGAAGCCCTCATAATTGACTTTGTGTAACTTTGGTGTGCTTAAGATTCCTTGAGAGAAAGTCTTCATATTGGGGCATTCTCTTATAATTAACTCTTCCAAAGATGAGAAATTGAAAGAATAATTCCCAAAGCAGAAGCATATGAGACTTTTTAAGTCTTTAAGTGACAACTTCTTTAAATTATCAAAAGCAATTTCAATACTCGTTGTTGCATCTCCTTCATTTTCTACTATTTCTATCATCGTTTCACATCCCTCTACGCTCAATTCTCTCAACTGCACCAAGCTCTTAGCCATTGAATGTGTCATTAACTTCATCAACTCTCTGCACTGACTTACATTCAAAACTTTAAGATTCTGGAAAGAAGTTAATAGAGTGATCTGCATATGTTTCTCATCCTTTCCACATGAGAACATTTCTTCGTATCTACACCAAGCTAGTTGAAGCACTTCCAGATTTTCAAATCTCTGAAGGAGCCCAAGTGGAATATTTGTTGACTCATCATCTTCGATCTCAAGAGTTTTAAATCGACTCCGCCATCTAATTTGTCTCAACTTATTCTTTAAATTCAAATCCTCCAAATTAGAGTTGATCTACAAATCCATTGAAACAAAAATCTAATTAGTTTTTTAATCATTATTCGAATAATGTAAAAATCTGTGGCTTCTAAACAGTACCCACTTTCATTATAAATGAAGATTCATGGATCTTCAAACAGTAACGAATTAGATGATTGGTGAGAGAGAAGAATATGAAAAAGTGTTAAATCTCTTTTTGAAGGAAAATCTTAAAAAGTTAGTTGATTTGATAATGTCACAGTCACAGTCACTCCGTGGTTTTTGTTAATCTCCTTGATATTATATCATTTTAAAGATTTGCTTCTTCTCTTATGTTTGTTGGATTCTTTTAGATTTTGGGTTCGTTAATTGGGCCTGAGCCCATTTTGTTCCATCCATACTCAATCACCTTCCACTAGTCTTGTTTCTTCGTTGAGTAATACTACACATACATCATTTTCATATAACATTTCTCGTATAAAATTATGTGACAAGATATGATTGACTAATTTAAAGTTGAAATTAAACTCTTAACCATTGAAACAAGGATAATGTTGCCACATACTGCTTCTGTTACGGTTCCCAAGTTTTTCTTTATATTTTAAAGGTCGAACGACATGTACCTACCCATAGTTTACGATAACGACAAGTTGGTACCCAAAAGGTTTAAAAATGACAATTACCCACTTTCTGTCCAACTCTGTTAATAAAATCTGTTTAAGAAAGGGTAATATAGTAATTTTATATCTATTAATTTTAAATTCATCAATAAATCCCTAAACTTTTTTTATCATATTTTTTTATTTCATTTTTCTCTACTCTCTCTTATCTTCTTCTTCATCTCTCCCTTCTCTTTCTTTCTTTTTCTCCGTCTTTTGACTCTTTTCCCTCCTCCCCTTCTCTTTTTTACTTTTTCTTATCCCTCTTTTCCCTTCTCTCTTTCCTTTCTTCTCCAGTTCTTCGTCTTTTCCCTCCCCCCTTCTCTTTTTTCCTTTTCTTCTCCCTCTTTTCCCTTCTCTTTCTTTCCTTTCTTCTCCGTCTTTTCCCTCCTCCCTTCTATTTTCTTCCTTTCTTCTCGGTCAGGACCTCCACCAGCTCCAAACTCGCCACCAGAACCACCAAATACAACCATCACCACCACCACAAACCACCACAAATTTCAAACACTTCCAGCCCAAACTGTAAAAAGTTATAAAAATTTGAAAAAAAATTAAAAATTAAAAAACTGAAGAGGAAAAGACCACCAAATACAACCATCACCACCGCCACAAACCACCACAAGTTTCAGACACTTCCAACCCAAACTATAAAAAATTATAAAAATTTGAAAAAATTTAAAAACTGGAGGAAAAGACGGGTTCTTGCCTAGCGACCAAAGGGAAAAGAGGGAGAAGAAAAGTTAAACAGAGAAGGGGAAGAGGGAAAAGACAGAGAAGACAAGGAAAAAAAAGAACGAGAGGAGGGAAAAGATGGAGAAGAAAGGAAAGAAAGAGAAGGGAAAAGAGGGAGAAGAAAAGGAAAAAAAGAGAAGGGGAGGAGGGAAAAGAGGGAGAACTGGAGAAGAAAGGGAAGAAAGAGAAGGGAAAAGACGGAGAAGAAAAGTAAAAAAAAGAGAAGGGAGGAGGGAAAAGACGGAGGAAAAGAAAGAAAGAGAAGAGAGAGATGAAGAAGAAGATGAAAAAGAGACTATAGGGATTTATTGATTAATTTAAAGTTAATGGGTATAAAATTACTATATTGCCCTTACTTAAACAGATTTTATTAACAGAGATAAACAGAAAGTGGGTAATTGTCATTTTCAAACCTTTTGGGTATCAAATTGTCATTATGAAAAACTATGGGTAGGTACATGTCGTTCGGCCTATTTTAAAAATGAAACCATTGAAATTGGTTTAAATTAACTGTGGGAAGGACAAAGGGTAATTGCATATGATTCTTTAATTTACTTATCAAATTAATTTCAGAAAAGACTATCCTATGAAAACTAAACATGCTCTAAACAAACTTGTCTTTTTCTGGCGTGTATAGAAAAAAGGAGTTCATTTTTGTCATTCTCCCTATTATAATATGGGCATTTTTGTCTTATAATTTTCTCTCTCTTAAATTTAATGGTAACTAACATAATTTTGTCCTTTTTGAACTGAATTTTTGCTAATCATGTTAAATAATTTTGAATTTGTGATATGGTTCCCAATCATAAGAAGGATCACTTGTTAGGCACATTTTAAGTAAAAATAAAGAGACTGTTATCAAATGAGGGATAATGTTTTAAGAAACTATAAGAAAAAGTAGACAAGTTTCAAAATAGTTTTAAAAAGGGATAAAATGTTATTAGAGATAGTTAGATTTAACATTTGTAAGGGTATAATTTTATACAACTTTTAAAATATTTTTAGTTGAAAAGTAAATTTATATAAAATAATAATAATTAAAGGATTATTTTTATAATAATTAAAAAAAAAAAGTAAATTAAGCAGGGGCCTTGGCCAGCCGCACACCACTTGCAAGGCCAGCCATGTTGTGAGAGGAGGGATTTGGCAACTGCAAATTGTGAGCAGAATGACTTTGGTTTTGGGGAAGTATCAGTTGATAATATCTATATCTTCTCCAATACAAACTTAAAATATCAATAACAAAAGGTTCTCTTCCAATTGATAATATCCCAAAATAAAATCATATTGCCAATTTCTAGTAAATATTTGATAATTTCTAGAATTATATTGGATGATTTAAACATAGTACTTTAATGAGTTTAATTGACAAGACTCCAGTAATAAAACCGTCCAAATCCAATTGACCATTAATTTTTATTTCTTTTTTTTTTTCTCTAAATGCTAGTTTAAGAAAAAAAAAAAAAAAGATGTTAAAAATCACATTATTAAGTTCTAATTTATGTAATATATATAAAATGAAGGTTTTTTTCTTTTTAAATAAAGAAGTAAACAAGAGACTCGTACCTTATGCGCTAGGCAGAGGGATTTTGGCTCTGGAATTTGAAATGAATTTTCTTGGAAGCTTAGATATTTTGAAGTGAATTTTTCACATTCTTTGATCACCAACCTTTTTAACATCGACAATTCATAAGTATGTATTCCAGGATAGAAAGCTATAAGATTTGGCAATTTCTCAAGCCGCAAATTGGTAACTTGCGGAAAGGCAAAATTAACAGCAACTTTTGCTCCTTCTTCTTCCGCAACAATCTCCTCTAAAATCTTACAATCCATTGTCTGAAGGTGTTGTAGAGTCTGGAGGCTTTTGGCAATGGAAGATGGAAACACGTATTTTATTTTTCTACAACTCTTCAAGATAAAGTGTGTCAAATTTTGATAGGAGGAAGACAAAAGTGTTGGAAATTGGTTGTCCCAAATCTTTCCAGAACTAATATTTTTCAATTCCAAGGCCATCAAATTGGTGAAAAAAACCTGCAGCCAAAGTTGATTGTTGTTTTAATAGTTACTCATATGAAAAAAAAAAAAAAAAAAACTAATAATTGATTCTTATGGATTTATAGATGAATATGGCATTGATATAAACAATGTGTCTTTTGTCTCTCTAAAAAGTAATGAAATTTAACAGAAAATTAAAATCACTAGAAAAAAACGCAAAAAGAGAAGAACAAATAATTCAACATCAAAATTATGTGTTAACAAATGAGAATAAGCATAAGAAAATATAATAGAGAAGTGCAAGACGTTAACTTCAATCAAACCTTTTCGTTAAAAAGTGGCTTGAGATTGTTATCATCACGACGGGATCCGACCAACCGTAAGAGTTCAACATTCTTGAGAATTCGTAATTCTTCTAAAGAGATGGTAAAATCATATTGAAATTTAAAGATTCTTGAAAATTGATACCAATCATAATCGTCGAACAATTCATCTTCTATTGATATATTGCACCTTTTAAGCTCTCTAGAATAGAAGTCTTTAGGCATCATCTTCTTATCTTTAATATATATTTCTAAACTGGTCAATTGAGATAAGTGCTTCAACTCCTCAAGTACTTCAACCTTCCATTGAATACTACATCCCTTTATATACAATTCTTCTAGTTGGGATAGTTTTGATATCACATTTGGCGCAATAACTTTTAATTGCCAACAATTGCTCAAATCTAAAATCTTTAACCCAGTCAATTGACCCATTTCTGTAGACAACTCCTCAATATTAGTATTTCGCAAGCTAAGGACTTTTAGCTTCTTAAGCTTTCCGATAATAGCAATATCTTCAATTTCGCTATCATCTAAATACAATGTTTGAAGGTTTGTCAGAAGATCAAGTGACGACAACAACGACTGTTGTATTCCAAATAAATTTAAAACTTTTAGCTTTGGCATCACTGTGAAGAACTCCTTAGGGATTTCGAAAGAAGAACCCCTAAGAAATTCAAGTTTTGGACAATCTAATGCTTCAGGCCAAAGTTGAGTGATAATATTATTACCCACTAAAGAGACAATTGTGCATTTTCTAAGTTTATCTTTATCCTTCCATTCCCTTTCAATGTCATTTCTCTCCGTAAGTACATGGTAATCTGTATATGCACATGTTAAAGCAACAACGCGAACAACATCATGCATAGAAAATCTTCCTTTGGTTCCACCATCAAGTAACAAGCAAGAGTCTTTGAGTTCCTTGACCACTGAATCCAGTCTATTCCGTGCTTATTCTATTGTAAGGTTAGCTCCTTCAAGTATACTCAAACTAACGATATTCTTGAGCAAGTCTAAAATGGAAGTATTGTTTTTCATTAGACTAAGAATTATGAAAGTTTTCTTGAGCTCATCATCTTCTAAATAATCGTAACTCAACTTAATCTTTGAATATTCCTTTTCTAAAAGTCTTGTGAACTTTGCTGGGGAAGGCGTTCTTAGTATTAGCAAAGCATCTTCCCATTGAGATTTTTTTCTTCTGTTCCTTAATGCCTTTGCTATAGTACAAATGACAATAGGCAAACCTCCACATTCTTTGCATACATCCTTTGGTAAAGAATTCAATCCAGGCGTTTGAATAACATTACCTGCACAAGAAGCTATGATTATATTAATTGCATTTACTATTCACATGCTTTTGATTTAGAAACAAGAAAAGTTCCAAGTGTTGTTATTTTCCCTCTAGCTATCTTGTTAGACTTTTTTCTAAACAGAACCATAAAAAAGTATATGAGATTCTAAATAAACTGCACTTAATTCCAAATAAAATTCTTTTCCACTCTTCATCTCTAAAATCATAGAAATACATTTTGTCTTATCAAGAGCTTTAAGACAATATTTATAGAAAATAAAAATAAGGCGATGAGAAATGAGGAAATGTAAAATAAAGCTGCCAAGTCAATTCTCATTACTGTGAATTTAGGCTGAAAATAATTAACTAACGCCATCTAATAAAACTAATTCAAATATTAATGAATATACTTTAAATTTAAGTCAGAAAGTAATGTTTAGGTCCATGACTATTATTCCCTGAGATTTCTGTTAACACTCAAGCCCTTTTAGGTTTTGGAAATAACAATTATAACCTGTTGACAGATAGCCATTATAAAACCCTGAAAAACTAGAGTGAAGGGTAGAGAAGTATTTACTCAATGTATTAATTAAGCTAAATAAAACCCTAAAAATCTTATTCCTAACTCATTCACTCTGTCTTGCCGCCACACTCCTACCCCATTCCCATTAAACCCATCTTCTTAAAATTTCGTCACTCTGCCTGGAGAAAACTCAAGCAAGGGGCAGCAAATCCCCTTTTCTTCTTCCTAGCCACCTCACCTTCAAACCCAAACAGTGACACCTTGGGTGGTTTTTTTATGCATCAATTTGGGCTGGGGAGGTTGTTTTAAACCTGGATGGTGTTGTTGATGATCTTGTGAAGTTGATTTGATTGGTGATCTGGTTTTGTTGTGGCTGATGTGGTGGTGGCGGTTGTTTAAGGGTTGTGTTCTGTGGTGTGAGTGCAATGGGGATGTGCTGTGGTGTGAGTGCAATGGAGATGTGCTGTGGTGTGGGTGTAATGGAAGTGTCCTACACTTTGCGTGTTGTGGTGGTGCGCTGGAGGCCAATGGGTGCGGCAATGTTCGTCATCTGATTTGCTGTGGTTGTTGTGGTGGTGGTCTAAAGGGTGGGTTGTGGTGTGGGTGCATTGGCGATGGTTGTGTTATGGATGCAATGGAGATGGCAATAATATGGAGGTGCGGTGGTGGTGCACGGGAGGCTAAGGGGTGTGATGGAGGTTGACAGTGGCTACTGGTAGGGGTGAGTGGGGCACAATGTGGGTGAGGTTTGTAACTACCGGGTTTTAGGAGGAGCGGAGGTTACGAAATTAAAAATGAGAAAGAAAAAAAAATGAATAAAAAGAGAGAAAAAAATAGGTTACGAATTCAAAAGAAAAAAATTACGGTTATAAAATTACTTTTAAAAAAAAAAGATTAAAAATATGAATAAAAAGAAAAAGAAAAAAATACGGTTATTACATTTAAAAAAAAAAAAAAAAGATTAAAATATAAGTGAGTTACACTCAATCCCAGCCAAACCCCACCCAGCAGCTCCAACCTCTTCGCAACCAAAGAGTGTAGGTGATTTGTATGATAACCTTTTTCTTTTTCTTTCACTTTTTATGATTCTGGGTTTATAATTATATGATTGTGGCTATTAATGGTGGTGGTGGGTGGTGGTTTTTTTATGCATCAATTTGTGCTAGGGAGGTTGTTTTAAACCTGGGTGGTGTTGTTGTTGATCTTGTGAAGTTGATTTGATTGGTGATCTGGTTTTGTTGTGGCTGATGTGGTGGTGGTGGTGGTTTTTTAAGGGGTGGTGTTCTGTGGTGTGGCTGCAATGGGGATGTGTTGGGGTGTGGGTGCAATGGAGATATGTTGTGGTGTGCGTTTAATGGAAGTGTCCTGCACTTTGCGTGTTGTGGTGGTGTGCTGGAGGCCAATGGGTGCGGCAATGGTCATCATCTGATTTGCCGTGGTTGTTGTGGTGGTGGTCTAAAGGGTGGGCTGTGGTGTGGGTGCAATGGCGATGGTTGTGTTATAGATGCAATGGCGATGGCTCTGGTGTGGATGCAATGGAGTAGATGGCAATAATTTGGAGGAGCGGTGGTGGTGCACGGGAGGCTATGGGTGTGACAGAGGTTGTCAGTGGCTACCGATAGGGGTGGGTGAGGTTTATAACTACTGGGTTTTAGGAGGAGTGGAGGTTAGGAAATTAAAAATGAGAAACAAAAAAAAGTTGATTGAATTATTTTTCAACAGAATCGGATTAAAAAATGAATAAAAGGAGAAAAAAAATAGATTACGAATTTAAAAGAAAAAAATTACGGTTATAAAATTACTTTAAAAAAAAATCAGAGTAAAAATATGAATAAAGAGAAGAAAAAAAAAATACGGTTATTACATTAAAAAAATATATATAAATGAGTTACACTCAATCCCAGCCAAACCCCACCCAGCAGCTCCAACCTGTTCGCAACCAAATCCCTACCCAAAGAGTGTAGGTGATTCGTATGATTCTGGGTTTCACTTTTTCTTTCACTTTTTATGATTCTGGGTTTATAATTATTTGATTGTGGCTATTAATTGTGGTGGTGGGTGGGTTTGAAAAAGCGGCGGGAATGATGTCGTATGTATGGAAGGTTGTGATTTTTGAAGAGAGGGCAGTGGTGATAAGTTGTTTTCTTGTAAGCCAGCACTATTATTCTATCAATGGAGTAATTATACAGATTTTGAAAATATTTCATATTATTACTGTTTTTAACTTGTTATTTATTCACGCCAAACCATAACACATATTTTATGTGTTTTCAAATTATAATGAGTTATAACAATTACCTGTCATTTTCTTGAATAGCCTCCAAGCTTCTTCTTCATTTAAAATACCCATCTTGAAATTAGTTGTTGAACCCATCTTCTCCAACACATCTACGTTTCTTGTTGTCATCAATATTTTACTTCTTCCACGATCAGCTCCAAAAGGAATTCCAATCTTTTCCAAAGTTAGCTCTTCCCAAATATTATCTACAATTAAAAGGATATTCTTCTTCTCCATTCTAGAATATAACTTATTTGCTCTTTGATTCTCATCTTCCATTGCATCTTCGAATTTGAGACGTAACTTGTTTGCAATTATTGTTTGAATTTTTTTTGTATCCGGAGTTTCTGTTACCTATAAGACAAAGAACCGCGTAATAAACAAAAAAAAAAAAAAAAATCTTAAACGGATAACTAAGCTTAAAAAAAAAAAAAAAAAAAAAGACATTCATCTATAAAAAAAAATAACCTAACAAAAAGTAAACCTTAAGAGATAAAGTGAACCAAGATATATAAAATTATAAATAAAATAACGAAAACAAAGATTTCTTTATTAAAAACGAACTATTGAATACTTTTTTCTCATTAATTATAAACGTCTTTATATAGAAGAGTAAAGTCTAATTAATTTAACTCAAATAAAATTAATGATATAAATTAAATACTAATAATTATCACACTAAATAAATATCCTAATATAATAAAGTGAAACCCCTTAGTTTAAACATTACCTCAACAAAAACAATCTCATCAAAGAGCTTATCCTTCTCGGCTTTCCTGCCAATTTCCTGCACAAGAGTGGTCTTGCCTAGACCACCCATCCCATAAACACCCACCATGTCGATTTCCTCATCATGTAAAGTATCCAATACATTCTTCACAGTGGAGTTTCTTGATTCGAATGCCAAATAATCTTCATTAGATCTAAGCCATATCTCCTTGTGAATAGTAGGATGGGAAGCTTTATCGAATCTTTCTCCTTGCTGCAAGAGTGGACCAATATTATCCACCATTAATTCGGATGCTGCCTTGCTATTTCGGTAGCGGGTCTCCCAGTCAGTGCCAACCGAGCTTTGGTTTTCAATCAACTCCGCTGCTTTAACAATGATAGAGTCAACATCCTCTAGCCACTTCTTCACATCCTCTTCAATCTCTTCCACATTTTTTTCGGCCTTCTCAACCATACGCTGCACTTTGCTTCTTGCATTCTTCAGCTTCGAAACATCATCTCGGAGCTTGTCAAAGTTCTTCTCGTAGTTGGATTGAATACTTGAATAGGAAATCGTATCGAATCTTTCTTCTTGCAGCAGGAGTGGAACTATATCATCCCGCTTTAATTTGAATGCCTTCTTGCTATGTTTGTATTGGGTGATGCAGTTGGGGCACAATCCCTTGAAACATCGAGGGTTGTTTTCTTTCTCTTCAATCAACTTCTCTGCTTCAGTAATGGTATTGTTCACCTTAGTCTGCCAGTCCTTAACGCTCTGTTTGATCTCTTCCACGTTTATTTCAGCAGCAACCACCTTAACCTGCACTTCTTCACTTGTATTCTTCAGGTTCTTAACTTCATCTTGGAGATTGTCAATGTTCTTCTTGTAGTTGTACAGGTACATAAATTGACGCCCAATCGGAGCAGCCAAGCACTTGACAATATCCAGAACAAAACTCGCGATTTCGACCATTTCCAACACTTTTTACTTAAGAGAAAGACAGTAAAAGAAAGTAAAACAGAGTTAAAAACAGGACAACTAGGGTGCAAACTGTCGAATTTGAAAAATACAAGAGGAATTTTGGATTAAAAAAATCAGGGATGAGATTCTTTTTTTTTTTTTTTTTTTTTGTTAAGAAGAAATAAAGAACAGGGATTTTTTTTGTTTAAAAGAGAAATAAAGGAACGAAAGAGAAGTGAAAAATCAAGCAATCTGGCTTCAGAGTAAAAATATTTGAAGTGGTATCTGAAGGGGTGAGAGAGGTTTCTGAATGAAAGTATGTTTTAGTGATTTCTGAATGACTGAGAGAGAGAGAAGAAAACTGAAGAAGAAGAAGAAGAGAAACAAAAATTGATTGTAACATCCATAAAAGTCCAAAAGAGCACTTGAGTTTACTGATTTTCCATCAACTTTTCTTTTAAGTTTCAATTGAATTTAAAAATGGAAACCCACCGACTTGAGCTGTTTTGCTTAATATAATAATAGGACATAATAAAATATTATCTAAGGAATCCTACATTTCTACTTTCTGATAACAATTTTAGGATAAATAAAAGAATTATGAGTTTTGATATTATAACAATCCTCATTCTAGGAATGAGTAGACAGTTCACAACCTAACGTGACAGTTCACAATTTATCAACTTACAATTAATTAGTGAGACTCATATAAAAACCCTGTGAGACCGGTTGTGAATAGACTAATTGGGGTGTGTAGTGCTCACTCTTATAAGCAGAAAGACCCATCCCTTACCTATTTGATGTGGAGTTAAACATATGTATATATTTAATTTCAAGATATATAATTTTTAAAACTTTTGGTAATATGGGCTCTAAGCCTAAGCATAAGCCGGCCATTGATCAAGACAAAATATTTCTTGTATCAAATTATTTTTAAAATGGAATATGTTAACAAGATTAGGTATCTATTATTGCAATTTAAAAATATTTTAATATTTGTCCAAAATCTTAAAAATCCCCTGAGGTATCGGCATTCACTTAAAACCCCCTGTCATTAGTCATTTTTGGTTAATTTTCATATAAAAGGATAAATGACTTTAATACCCTCGTCTCCCCATCCTAACACCCCACTTCTTCATTAACATGCCCAGCAACTACCCTATCATGCCCCAAACCCTCCTCCCGTATAAGCCACAACAACACCTCAACCACCATAGCCAGGAAGCCGCTCACCGCAACCATACTCGCACAAAATAAAAATAAAAAACCATTCGGGCGTTTGATCAAACATCTTCTATGCTTTTATAAACTCTCCTCTTGCAAGAACTTTCTACCTTTCTCATACCCACATAACATTATTACCAAATAAAAAAAAAGGAAACAACCATTTCACACCCAAAAAAAAAAAAAAAAAAAAAAAAAAAAAAAAAGAAGAAGAAGCAAAAGTGATTGCTGGATCGTTTCCGATTAAGAATTTCAACAGTAAGTTTACCAACTCTTTCAGCTCTCTTTTTGTATGTGTGCACTTGCCACAACTGCAGATATATGACCCGCATGATTTAATCTGTGAAATTAATTCGATCCTTTTGAAACTTGAATGTATGTTTTGACAATCTTAATGGCAATGCGGTGTGGTTGAAGAGATTGGGGTGGGAAGATACGAGGAAAGGAGGAAACACGATGGAGAAAGGGGTGCAGGCGGCTGTGGGTTCGCTCGCTGGGTCGCAGGCGGTTGTAGAGTGGGTTTGCTAGAGGGTTTTGTGTCTGTTGGTGGGTTTGTGTTTGCCATAGGTTAAAGTGATATATGCTTTTTTTTTTTTTTTAATTTGATTAATAATTCTTAGCTATAAAATTTATTAGTGATTTACTCTTTTGCCGCCATTTTATTAAAACTAACAGAAAAATCTTACCGTTCACCTAACCGTAAAGTGGTAAGGGGTTTTAAGTTAATACTCATACCAAGGGGGTTTATCAGATTTAGGCCAAACCTCACATGTTTAAACTAATTATCCCTAATCATATTCTAATCCATGTTTAGAACAATCCAAAAGTACAAACAAAAAACCCACAACTTCCTGCATATAAATATTAAATAATCAAATAAATAAGTGAAAATTAGTTAATTTGGTCAAAATGAAAGTGACCAAAAACCTAGGGTGATGTTGGACACGTTATTTTAAGCCAAAATTTAATTTAATTTTAAGGAATCCTACATTTCTACTCTCAGATAACAATTTCAAGGAAAAATAAAAGAATTAAGGTGCCATTTGGATCGAAGGTAATCTTCGTTTATTTTGTAAGATTCTTACGTTTGGTTTGCAAGTATTAAAATATTACAGTAATCTTTTATTGTAAATAGTGTTTTTAGTTGGTAATGTGGGGGGTAATCTTATTACCTTGTTAGGGGGTGTTATTAAAACATTTTCGGGATAATCTAATTTTTGTACCCATTTTGCCTTTAATTAAAAACCATTTCGGACACAATTGCCCTCAGATGTCTACCAAATAACAATTACCAAGCCCCCCTACATTTGAGAAATTAGCTAAAACACCCTAGTCACAAAAAAGTTTAAAAGTTAACAAAATACCCCCAGCCGCCAAGACCACCGCCATATATAACCAGTCGTGTGCCATTCTGCCAACTGCTAGTGATGGTGGCTGGCTGCCGACAGTAGATTAGGGTGGATGGGGGTGATTTTGCTATAAATTAAAGTTTTATATAGTTTGGGTGTTTTAGCAAATTTCAAATATAAGGGGTTAAAAAAATCATTCAAAAAATAATATAAAAAATACCATTATACTAATATTTAAAAAGGAGGACAATTTAGTAATCTATATAATATATCCACCCATTTATCCTTCCAACCAAACATATTATTCATCAATTTATTCGAACCAACCAAACACATTTTCTAAACATTCTCAGTAATCTTTAAAGTGATATTTCTTTTCGTTAATATAATATACCCCTATAATAAAATATTATATGATCCAAACGCCCTCTAAGAGTTTTGATATAATAGCAATCTTCATTCTAATAATATATTAAAAACAATCATTCAATAATGATTAATGATTTTATTATTTTAATATTGTACATTTAGTGAAGAATTAATTCTCATAAAAGTTTTTTATAAAAACACTATCAATTACATTCTTAAATTGAATAATTCAATAAAAAAATAATAATAATTTTTTAATATTGAAAAAAATACACTTTCAAAATGTATTGGGGCCATTACTCTCTCCCCAAAAGATTAGCCTATGAATAATACTATGTGCACTAATAAAAAAACCATACAACCCAAGTATTAACTGACAGTGGCAGACCTCTCTTATTGTCACGTTAGGTCTCCCCAAAAACAAAAACAAAACAAAAAGAATTTCAAAATTTCAATTGTTAGTACTTGGATTAGTACAATTTATTTAGTGCACATAGCATTACTCTTAACCTATTTGGTTGTGTAGTGCCCACTCTTATAAGCCGAAGACCCATCCCTTACCTATTTGATGTGGACCTAAACAGATTTATATATTTAATTTCAATTTTCAAGTGGTGCAATTAATATTCATATATATAATTTTTAAAATTTTTGGTGGGATATGGGCTCTTAACCTAAGCATAAGTCGGCCATTGATCAAGACATAAAATATTTCTTGCATCAAATTATTTTTAAAATTGAATATGTTAAAAAAATTAGGTATCTATTATTGCAATTTAAAAATATTTTAATACAATACTTTAAACCCCCGAGGTTTGTCCGAAATTTTAAAAATCCCCTGAGGTATCGGCATTAACTGAAAACCCCCTGTCATTGCCCATTTGCAGTTAGATTTCATATTAAAAGGATGAATGATTTAATACCCCTGTCTGCCAATCCTAACACCGCACACCCAATAACTACCCTATCATGATTATTAATGCCCCAAAACCCTCCTTCCCCGTGTAAGCCATGGAAGGCCCAACTCTTCCCCACTACAACACCTCAACCACCACAACCAGGAAGCTGCTCACCGCAAAAATACTCACACTAATTAAAAAAACCTTTCGGGCTTTTCATCAAACATCTTCTACGGTTTTTTAAACTCCTCTTGCAACAATTTTCTACCCTTCTCATACCCATAACATCATTACCAAATTAAAAAAAAAGGAAAAAACCATTGCACACAAAGAAAAAGTGAGAAAAAGTGATCTTTTTTTTTTTTTTTTTTTTGCCGATTAAGAATTTCAACAGTAAGTTTACCAACTCTTTCAGTTCCCTTTTTGTATGTGTGTACTTGCCATGGCCGCAGATATATGAAATTTTCCCACATTTTGCTTGTAGATCTTTAGAAATGAGTACAAATCCAAATATCGGTGTACCCGCATGATTTAATCTGAGAAATTAATTCGATCATTTTGAAACTTGAATGTATGGTTTGACAATCTTAATGATGACACGGCGTGGTTGAAGAGATTGGGGTGGGAAGATACAAGGAAGGGAGGAAACACGATGGAGAAAGGGTTGCAAGCGGCTGTGGATTCGCTAGCTGGGTTGCAGAGTGGGTTTTGTGTTTGTTGGTGGGTTTGGGTTTTGCCATAGGTTAAAGTGATTATCCATTTTTTTTTTTTTTTTTTTGGTGATAATTTGATTAATAATTGCTTAACTATAAAATTTATTAGCGATTTACTCTTTTGCGCCCATTTTAATTAAAAACTAACAGAAAAACCTTAACGTTCACGTAACCATAAGGTGGTAAGGGGTTTTAAGTTAATACCGATACCAAGAGGGTTTATCTAGTTTAGGCCAAACCTCACAGGTTTAAAGGAATTATCCTTAATTACATTGTAATACATGTTTAGAACAATCCAAAAGTAAAAACAAAAAAGCCAACAACTTTAAGCATATAAATATTAAATAATCAAATAAATAAGTGAAAATTAGTTAATTTGGTCGAATTGAAAGTAAACAAAAACCTGGGGTGATGCCAGACACATTATTTTAAAATTTAAATCAAAATTTTATTTTATTTCCTTTTTTGTTTGATTTGGGTTTCTTATTTAATTAGAATTTCACATCAGGAAGTTAAAAGAAATTAATTATACTAAATATAATAATCTTTGGGCAACTTTCAAACAATCAACATGAGCCGGCTTTTTAAATATAAAAATTAATATATAATTCATAAACAAGAGCTCCAACTACAATTAAATTATTCTTGCCACTTGCAAATGCTGTTGAGACTTTTTCTCACTTAGAAGAACCCTATAGCTTTAATTTTGAGATTGAATTATTATTATTTGATAATTAAATATTATTCAAAGAAATTTCAAGAAAGTTGACCCGAAAACAAATAACACCAAATTATATATAACATACTAAATTATATATACTCATCCAGTGAATGCATGTAGTTACCTAGAAAGTGCATTACTCTTTCATTCTTCCTCCTTTTAGACTTTCAAATCTTGATAATGCTAAACCATGTGCCGGTAATGGCCTACTTCAATTAGCTCGATGTTTCATCTCTTAATTACGCTGGAAAGAAAATTGAATAATGTTCTTGAACTAGGTATACAACAAAGAGAACAAGGATTAATATGCTATATATATTCTTTTAATTTTCACTTTCAGTACTAGTACGAAGCCAGATGATATATGCTTTGATCTGCAAGAACACCAGATGATGAAGATGAATTGCCATAAATTCAAATTTTGGTTCTGTTACAAACTTTAAACTTGATTTAAGCACTTTTGGATCTGTGCTAGTCTAAAATGTTTTACCCATACTACTCTTTGATTTCGAGCTCTTTTTTTGTTAATCTCTTTCCCTTTACAAAGTTTTGGCCCTGCACTACTTTTATTTAAGCCCATTTCTGTAAAATACAAAATAAAAAACGTAAGCCCTAATATAACCAAATTTGGTTCCTACACAGTCGTCATGGCTTGATAATGGTGACAACTATCAGGACATTTGGAGCAATTGTTGGTGCGAGTTGTATTATAAAACAAATAACGTGAAGAATGCAATAAGAAAAACACTTCTAAGTGTTAATATGTTGTCTTATGTGATCTTAGTATCTAAATATAGAGTTGATACATTACATAAAAAACCACATCACATAGAATAAAAATTTTGAGATTTTGCATTTTTGCTTAAGTGTAGTAGAATAATTAGATTATAGCAACAAATTCTTTTTCTGGGATTGTGTGACTTATAAAAACAATTTTATTTTTTTATTTTTTAATGGAGTGAGATCAACGTGAATCATCAATTGGACCTTAATGGACCTAAACCCCATGGAGTCGATGCAAGTAACTCGCATAAATGTTTTGAAACATAAATATCTTCTAGGTAGGCCGATATGTAATAATACTCCTTGGGACCACTTGTTTCATAATAATTGTTCTTTGATTTCAATGCTCCTTTAGACTTTTAAGGAAATTATCTTTAAAAAAAATTAAAAGTAGAAATGATTTGATCATCAAAAGTTTTATTTTTATTGCAACTAGGGCATAGTATATATTATTAAATGAACTATTAGAAATTGCATTGTTCTTTAGTGTTCTTCCTCTTTTAGACATGACAACGAGCTCGTGAATGAGCTCAAAGTGATATGAATACATGTGCAACCCTAATCTCAAAAGTTGAGGGAGCTTTATCAGAAAGAAAAAGAAAAACACATTAAGAAAGAGGGGTTTTTGGTTTCGAGGAGTGATATCTATATTACTTTTGTCAAGTTGATAATTGTTGTAAAATAACTCCATCCTTGAATTGACCAATACTGGATGGGATGGGGATCCTTGTGAAGACCTTATCTCCAAATAGTAAAAAAAAAAAAAAAAAATTATTTATTTTATTTTAATATTTTATCATTTTGAAAGTGTTTTTTATTTAATATTAAAAACTAATAATTAATTTTGCATTGAATTATTCAACTCAAGGATATAATTGATAGTGTAATTATAGAAAACGTTTATGATAATTAATTTTTAACTAAATGTATAATATTAGAATGATATAAATTTTAATCATAATTCAATGATTGTTTTTAATTCAATATTAGAATGACAATTGCTATAACATTGAAACTCAGAATTTTTTTTTCCCCATAAATTGTAATGTTGGAGTAGGACTCTTTAAATAATACTTTTAATAGGAAATTAAAAGAAATTATTTTATAGATTAATGCTTTTGAGGATCGGAGATGGGGCAGGGAGGGAATAGCAATCCCCATCTCGGCGCTAAAGTAATTTGGGGATTGTTTTAAAATCCCACTGCTGATCAGGGCATGGACTCGTGGATAGCCTTCCAAGCGGGGAAAGTTGCAAATCCTTATAAAAAAATGTTACTGGGCCTTGGGCTTAGAATAGGTTAGGTTAAAGCTAATCTAATCTACTTTAATACCTCTACAAATTCAATCTAATTGTAAATATAGAGAAATCATTACTGATGGATACTAAATATGAAGATTTGGTTTTTCATTGAAACATTAAATCAAACACTTCAAACATATTTATATGGTAGTTGCAGGTCTTTAAAGTAGAAATAGAAACTTCTTATAACTATCACATAATAGAATTACAAAAATTATCAAAGTCACCCTCTTCACCTGTGGGCTTAATCAAACTTCCTTGGCTAAGTTTATGTCCTCATTGGCCTAATTTGATTCTTGTTGTCAGTTGAGTATGAATGATTTTTCATCTTTTCCTGATTACTGTTGTATGTTTTTGTCTTTCCCTTGATATTTTATATACGACTTATTTTTTTGTTCTATATAATTTATCTTTGAGGGCTTTCCCCTCCCTTTTGTAATTTGTTTATCCTTTTTCCATTTATTATCCACGTCTATGTCATACAACATGTTTGCTGGATTCAATTTTTCATGTAATGATTGTATGCATGGGCTCACGGGTGTTAAATTATTTTAATTTTGTGTGCTCTTTTGTTACTTCTGGCCATTTTACAGTTTAGTTTTATTTTTCAGTAATCCAGATCAGTCCAAACACGTAAAGATGGGAAGGATGTACCTTTTTATTTTATTGATTGATTTTGTAAACCTAAGATGTGAAGACTACAGCGAGAATAGCTTTTGTGACTTTTATTACTCATTTGTGTCCACATTTTTTTGCCTAAATGTATGTATTTAGTGCTAAGAAGCTTTCTGCTTTATTATATTCTCTTAAACTTCTTGTAATCCTACACTAATATCAGTTTTTCTTCCTCAATTTGGAATTCATTCTCAATATAGAATGCTTTTATAAGCGTAGACCAGGATGTATGTAAAACCCCATTCTAATAATATATATATTCCCTTTGGTTTTGTTTATAAGGAGGGACTTTTCTGTCAAATTTTAAAGTTTGGTTAGTGGTGAAAATGAAGAAATGGGAACTGTTGGGTTTGCATGTAGCAAGGGCACAAAATCTGGATGTTTTTGTAAGGAAAAGATGATGTGGCAGGGTTATATTAGAATTAAGAGAATTTGGGGGCTGTTATAGAAAAAAAAANTGCTGCATTGGAGCTGAAGTATGTTAGTGGCTCAGATGAAAGTTTCTAGGAATATAATTTGATTTCTGAGTACACAAGTTTATGTATTATGAGGCAAATTTAATTGGCTTCAATGTGTAGTCTGAAATTGATATTTAATTGTTTGCTTGTTGCTCATTGTTTGTGCAGATTGATCTCATGGTCTCTGGCAATCAACAAGTTAAAGCGACGACCTACATTGGTAATTTGACACTTTCTTGGATCGTCTTTAATCTTCCTCCTAAAGTTGAGCCTTCAGTATCAAACAGATGTGATAGGTATGGTTCATTCAATATTATCATATGTCATAAGATCTGTCTTTGGTAATCTTTTTTGGTGAATTCCCTGGGAAGTGAATTTTTCGAACTGCTGTTGAGAATCAAACTTAAACCTGAAGACCAGATCAGAGTTTTGTAATTTTCAAATGATGAAGTGTCCTGTGACAATGGCAGTCAATCATACATTATATTAGTGGCATTAATCAAATCCAGACCCTAATGCATTTGGCCATGACAAAAATTAGATAGTACTCCTCTTACCATCAGTGTAATTGGGCCACGAGAATTTTATACTATATGTGGATTAGCTATTATCTAGATGAGTCTGTATAACACTTATTAGGCTTTGCATTGGTTACTTGGATGCTGCTTGGAACCGGGTGTTAGTGCTATTTTCCGTTTTATAATTTTGTTACTTTCATTTTGTTAGCAGTTGGTGCTGATCATGGTCTTAGTTCATTTTGTTTAATTCTATTAGGTTTTTAACTACCTATTCTTGTCATATTTGAATGTAGGATGAACAAAAAAGGCTTTTGTCAAGTTTAAGAGTTCAGCAAAAACTACTCTAATATTATAAATATCACTTTTGTCAGTAATCTGATTTGATTGAAAGTACTTTGGGTCTACATATCCAAAGGTTTCATGTATTTAAGTTGTCAAATGAGTCTGGTCAATTGTAGTAGATTTGTAAGTCTCAAAGTTTGAAACTTTTGCTGATATTTGTATTTCAAGAGTATGTTTGTTGACTTAATGTCTCGAAAATATATAGGTATAAAAGCAGCTGAATGTAGATATGACAAAACAGCTGTAACATCTAAGGCAATACGTAGGCGTAACTTTCATGTGATTGGAAATTTTTTATTCTCATCGTGAATATAATAAAAGAGTTTCATTAAAGATGAATCATACACCAAAATTGGAACTTTTGTATCCAAGCAACACCCTAGTAATTGAACCACATTTCTGTGATTAATTTGAGATATTATTACCACCTCATTAATGAATTCCTTGACTTAGACACAAATTAGTCAAAGTCAGTTGTGCTATGCACTGTGCTTATATAATAATCTACTGTTAATGTCTATTAAGTCCATGTCATCATTCTGTTAGTGTGTTAAGTGGATTGTTCGTATTTGTTCTATTGTTTTCAGTCTCTTAGCTTGAGTATATAAACGACTCTGCACTCTGTTATTTGGGGTATTCAGTTTTAAAATAATTGAGAGAATTTCCAGATTTGTAAACTTCTTTATGGTATCAAAGCTATGGAAATTTTCTTATCAATTCNCTTATATATTAAAGTAAAACAAAGTTTGATGCAGTAAAATTAACCATTGACCTGATTAATAATCTTGAGGTTGGCCCAAGATTATCATCATCCATGGAATTTGTGGTGAAAATTCAATGAGGGTAGAGAAATAAGTAGAGCGATTATTGAAAGTAATAGATTTGGAAAAGTAATTTTAACTCAAATTTTATTCTTTCAATTACAACCACTTACTCTTGTTGGAAAATCTCACTTTAAAATCAATTGCAAAGACTCTTTTAAGTTATTGTTGAAAATACTTACCCAAAAACAAAGTTAGGATCTATGCATAAAGCATATGCCTAACTATAAACTCAAGCATACTTCAATGGACGATTCGATTCTTTATTAATTTACAAGTTATAACTCAAATAACAGAACAAGAGTAATGGAAAATGCTGAAATAATTTTTTTTTTAAATAAATAAGGAAAAGGGAAAAAAAAAACAGAAGAAAATAAAGACAATCAGAATATGAAGTTACTTGGACACCAAACCAAGCGTTTCTTGATGGAGTATAAAGACAAATAAAGACAAAGAATATGAAGTTACTTGACACCCAAACCAAAACACAACTTTTAAAAACAAAGCATATGCCTAACTATAAAATTCACGCATACTTCAGTCTTTATTATTTTATTATTTGATTCCTTTTTTTTTTTTTTGGGGTATCTTTACTCTAGTGGGGATAATTTATTAATGGCACATATATACCAATTAGATGAGCATCAATAAAAGGTAAAGTAAAAAGATAAAGAAGCAAGAAAAAGGAAAAGGAAAAAAGCACTAGCTTTCCAGCTGGAGTCAGAGCGGCCCAAATATTTATTAAAAATAAAACAAAGTTTGATGTGGTAGAATTGACCATTGACCTTATTAATAATCTTGAGATTGGCCCAAGATTATTATCCATGGAATTTGTGGTGAAAATTCAATGAGGGCAGGGCAATAAATATAGATGTAATCGAAAGTAACAGATTAGGTCAATTAATTTTAACTCAAAATTTATTCTATCAATTACAACCATTTGCTCTTGTTGGAAAATATTACTTTAAAATCAACTACAAAGACTCCTTTAAGTTATTGTCTAATGTTGAAAATACTTATGACATTCCTTTTTCACTTCGTTTGATTTTTCAATTTGAGAAAAATAAAAAGAACAAATATATATAGATCTTTTAACCTAAATAAAATCTTCCCACTACCTTTAATTTCATTGATTGATTTGATCATTTATTATCATTATATAAATTAAATATCATGTCGACTGCACATAGAAAAGGGAGGACTGGACTCAATTAATCTTACTTAAAAGTATTCAATTTAGTGCTAATGGAAAATCTCAATGAGAGCAAATTCATAAGCTGAGAGGGACCAAGATTTTCTTTTCAGATGCGTACTGTACAATCAATTCATAGTGATTGATTTGTAAGTTTGATTATGAAATCATATCAGAATTTATTCTTATTAAAGAATTTCCCAATAACGCAAATCTTCGTGTAAAAATAAAGAAATAGAACTACCTTTCTTAAGAGACTTTATCAATCCTTCCAGGGGGTTTAAAAGAGTACAACCTTCAGCATTTTCGATGGTCCTTAACACTAGATGTTAAAACTAATTAAAAAAAGGAACAATTTTTTAATTTTATATTCCTTTAAAGTCAATTCCAAAATCCAAAGACTCTTCATCTACAAATGTAGTCTTAGCAAATAATGGAAGCTTAATTATGTCGTTTAAATCATTTTGAATTTTATGACCGAAAGAAGATCAAGTGGAATGATTATAACATTTTTGATAATTTCACAAATTTTTATCAACCTTGTTATATCAAACATTACGATGTTTGATACTTTCATAGTTGTGGACGATTAAACTAACTTTTTCATATATAAACTCTTAACGAAAATGAAATTCCATCAACGGGATAAGGTTTCACTATTTTTATCACAAACCATAACCATTTTCTTCAATTTTAGTATCATTTCTACTTCCAGGAAAATAAAAATCATTTTATTCACATGGAATTCGATTATCCACAAGGGTAATTTAGTAATATGACATGTGAAATCAGGATCTTAAATTTGAAAAAAATCAAATAAAACTAAGCTTACGACGAATAAGAAATAAATCAGTTCACCATAACAAATATGAAATACTTGAATAGAATTTTTACTGTACAAAAACATAAAGCCTATTGGGAAAAGGAGAAGTGCAAGTATAAATTAAACATCTTTACAGTGGAACAACCCAAAATAAATAAAACAAAAGGCTAGTTTTTGACTACATAAACAGACAGGCATGGCAACAATGACCATTTTCATTCCAAAAACCATTAATGTATACATCATCATATAAGGAAAACCTTCTAAAGTGTCATCAAATCAGCTTGTGGCAGGGGCTGTTCTCAGTTTCTGATAAAGTGTTTCTCTCTAGAATTTCACGTAGCAAAACAGCCGACGAGAAAAACGATTTACAACAGATATAGCAGGCCATGATTTAGAGGAAGTGATTAGAGCAAAAATAAGTGAAAAGGCTGATGTTCAAAAAGAAGAAAAAAGTGTGCAGCTCAATGTGTCTATACTTCCTGTGGACTGACCTTTTCATCTATATGCCGCGGCAGTTACCTGGTGGGGTGCTCGGATGTTTGACCACTCAAAGAAGGATTTGACGAATTAGAAGGGAGGGAACCATTGTCTTGGGAGGGTGTGCCACCCCCACTTCAGCTCTGCATCAGAAGGCTCGACTACATGCACTGCTCCGTCACTCATGCCAAGAGCGATCTGATTAGGCTCAGATGGATGAGATGCTATGACAAAAGGATAGGTGGTAGTGTTGCTGCTGCAGAATATATATCGTCAATGAGTGATGGATTTTATGGGCTTCGACATTTTGATGCAATGAAATATACGAAAAATGCCTTGAAATATCTGAACTGCTTTATAACTGAATGTTCAGAACTCGCCAAATAAAAGGTCTACTTACTTGACAGAGAAGGAAGGTATGTAAGCAGAAGCTGCTATTCTACATCTGAGCCTTAAATTATCCGCATCAAAAACTCCCACAGCACCGTCACAAAAACCAGCATACACCAGTAAACCATCACATGAATATATTGCACTTGAAATGGGAGCAGGGAGTGTATCTTTTGGAGACCACTACAAGTTACAAAATCATAGCATAAGGACCATTATAAGAGAGATTGAAAAATAACACGTTAAAATAAATTATATGGATACAACATGTACAAATGAGCCAGTATTCATGAAATTTCACATTGACTGGTTTAACCTCTTACATTAAAACATCTTATTAATTCTCCATTTACTTGGAAATGTAAAAGAAATAGTAAGATTTGCCGAACATGTATGCAGCACCATCAATAAATCTTCCAAGAAAGAGCTCAGAGCGATAAGCCACACAGTAGGCCAAGGCTTCTAACATGCTATCCATAAAAAAAGCATTGAAGTAGTAAATTTTACTCTAGCGAGTCAAGGTGGAAAGAGAACAATGATGACAATTAAATCTTTTTTGCGAACAACAATATGTGATTTGGGGTCTCATTGACCTTAATTATTGTGACGCTACGTTTCCACACTAATAGAAATGAGATCATGGTCAGTAAGTTTATTTAGAGAGAGAGAGAACTGAAGAAAAAAAAACATGATGACATGGAAGCAAAACTTACTGAACGTGAACATTCTAGCTTGCTGTCATAAATGGAAATTTGGCTATCATGAACCACCAACAGATGTGTTTGATCATTATGAAACTGGACTTTAGTTTCTCCAACCAAAGGCAATTGACGGCCAGCTGGTGCTTGTATGAACCTTGATTTCATCTTCTCCCATTTATCAATACTCCACATACATAGCTGCAACAAATAAATTATCAAGTAACGGAAATAAAAAACCCAGAGATAACAAAAAAGAAAAAGCTTCAACTTGATTTTTGGGACCTTGATTGAAATTCAATAGCATTTAGAAGTGACTCGGGGAAGCCATGTTTGAAACTTGTAGTAAATTAGAGTCTTTCCTCATGTATAATTGACTATTCTTTTCAGTGTAGTAAGTGATTAGCAACGCTGGAAATAGAATATTTTCCTTTCTTGGTTTCAGTGTAGTAAGTGACTATTCTTTTCAGTGTAGTAAATCGTAAATAACTTACATATTTTTTTCCTACCCACAACTTTTTTTGAATTAACATTACAGCTAACGGATTTGAACTCAAATTACTTGGCTCACTTGGCATGATATCATGCTAAATAACCAAGTGATCTAAAAGCCATATCAAAAGCTTCAGCTTATAGATAAGAGCCCAATAATGGTATTTAAGCTATGACACTAACCAAGATAACCAGATTGATGTTCAAAAATAATTCTAAAAGAGCATTTTCGTGGAAAGATCTTCACATTAGAGATCCCGTCAAAACAATTTGATTCTTCAACTGCACCTATTCAAACGTGAACAGCTTATATTTGGGCACTTCTCAACACCCATTTCTGAGAAGGTAACATCCAAGAAGACTATATTTACATGGTATTTCAACTATGGTTTGAAATTTTACCAAAGAAAAGGCTCATCATATGTAGACATTAATTACTCTAAATGACTTAAGATTAATCGCAAATTGCGACTTTAATTTCAAACAAAGTAATTTGCTCCCCAGATAAGCAAAAGTTCGTAGAGCAAACCGTTAATGGTGTAAATGTGCTAGGTTTCTTACTCTTGACAAAAAAAGTTATAGCATCCCAATTAAACATAAGTAAAAATAACGGATAGCCATAAACATTAAAATATTAAATTTTATATTAGTCAGGAACTAACCTGAGCGTCAGCCCCTGAAGACACCAGTGTATTTAAAGTTTGGGAAAATGCAAGCCCTGTGATTCGATTTTGGTGACCCTTAAGTTTGGTTTTGACCTGCCAACAACATCCAACATTAGTTATGCTTCCACATTATATGTCACGCAATAAGCTTTAGATAATCAAGAAAGCTATTGATTAGATTATTAAGATAGCTATACTTGAGCTTTGACAATTTTTGAGCAAGTTTTTTCTATTGTGGTGGACTCATGTTTGCCTTTTTGTACTTTTGTTGCATCTGTGTGTGTTCAGGAAGGTGATATGTTTCATTTCAAAAATAAATAAATAGAAAAATGATTTCAGTGGCAATAATACTAACCATCAATTCCTTAAAACAAGATGGTAACAACAAGACTTTCCCTCTAATGAACAGAGCTAAGAAGCATAAATCAGATTGTATGGTATAGGTAATGATTCAGCCAAACAAGAATAAGATTTACATTAACAATCTCAAAATATCATCGTAATCAACTCTAAATTAACACTAGCAACAAATGGAGCAAAATTCAATTGAACATATCCTTTGACCAGTTAAACATAAAACTAGCTTCAGAAATTAAGTAAAGAAAACGACAAATCAACTGAGAAACTTCACCTCATCAACTCTGACATTGTATATCTGAATGGTAGAATCCTCCATCCCAATGGCAATAATATTATTATCTTGAGGATGGAATGCCAAATAGGTAGCTGCTGGAGGTGGGGGCATAAACATTGTCATGACCTGAGACACAGTAAGCAATCTTATTCTGTCATGTGGAATCTCAAAATATTGGAAAGCATTATCTCAAGGAAATATTGTTGAACATGTATGAAATACAGAGTTCAAATTTGGAGAGGTGCAATAACTTACCTTGAATGTCATCATGTTGAACAAGGAAACCTTTCCACCAGAGGCAGACATAACGTAATAATCATTTTTGGATAAAGCAATGCATGCAGCAGACTCTTCAGCTGGTTTACCATCATTTATGTCATTTGTCATAAGTGTTCCACTGGGAGGTTGCCACAACTGGGGCGCTACGTATGCAGTAGCCTGACAAGTTTGCAACAGACATTAGAAAGGTCAAAATGTAAAAACAAAAGAAATTCGCAGATGGATAGTAATAAACCTTCCCCAAGGGATTCCTTTCACTACGCTGCCATATCCACAGCTTGTGAACAGCGCTGGCAGTAAGGGCCAATAGAGATAGACCAGAGTTGGTGTACATCAACCGAACAACCTGAATTTTTTTTTCTTATTTACTTAAATTCAACAATAAACATCTGCAACAAAATAGAAAAAACATATATATTTTTTCCTAGGCCTAAATGGAGGGGAAATTACCAATGTATTTCACACCATTCGTGGATAATGTTTTATTTGGCTAATTATATATTGATTGCTATTAAGCTTTTGTGATGAACTTGATATCATTTCTTCTACGTCTTTTTGTAAAAAGTCATTTAGTTTATATTTATATCGTCAGTCCTCTCCTACTTTGTTAATCGATGAAACAAGCACTACTATGCAAAAAGGGTGTATTATGCCCTAACTTCACAACTGAGGTGGCATTAACATGTGAATTGGCAGTCCACATACCATCATCCTCAAGGGCATGTCAGGATATTTAAAAAAGGAAAGGAAAAATTCGAAAGAAAGGTTAACACATCAGACGAGGAGGTTTAAACTAGCATTCCAGCATTTGACTTAACATTTCGGAGTTCCTATCGCTATGCATCCAATTCTTTAGAATATACGGTTGGTATATTAACGAAGGATATAGTTGCATATGATTTGCATAGCTTTATAATAGTAAAATATCTCATATATAAGCACAGGCACACAAAGGGCAGCAAATAACTACAAAGAAAATATCCAGCACCATAGAAGCAGAGGGATTTCTTCCTAACTGAAATAACACGCAAATACTTGAATTCTTTACCACCTACCTTGCTTGGTGCTATAGAATCAGGTAAGCGCAGAGCTTTCATCTGTGATGGATCTGAAACATCACGAATGTTCCAGCTCTTAACCTTGTCTCCATCATCGGCAATGCATGGTTTGACATCAACAAGTCTACTGCTGTCCATAGGACCCTGCAGTGGCACTCGGTATGAGTTTGTGGACCAAGGTAAGCACCAACAACTTCATTGTATAAGAAATGCTAAACTTACAAGACTGTTGATAGATACAAAACCATCACTGTTGGCTAAAATTTTGATACCATTGTCACTCGTTGTAACTGCAAGCAGAGATCCTTCCTTATTGAATCTCAGTCTAGGACAACCCTGCAAAGAATGGAATTCAATGAACAAATGCTACGTATCTACTGTTAAATACCATTGGTGTACAAGTAAATAGTACGACTACAAACTGGCAATCCACCATCAGCATCAACAGCCGTCAACATATTTGTATTGTCCATATCCCAGAACTTAATTTGAAATTCATCCCCAACAGCCAAGAACCGATTCTGTGTTGTATCAAACTGGACAACGCCTAAAGAGCGCTTTCTGAAACCATGATATGTCCTTTTGATAGCTCCTTCACTCTCATTCCACTCAACTAAATAAGAATCGCCTTTTTCACTTGTTCCGCATGAGAAGAGCCTGCAACAAAAAATATAGAAGTCTTATTCCATTTAGATGATGAAACAAAAAATATAAAAGTCTCATTCCATTTAGATGATGAAAGCACGATTACAAAATAATGGCACATCAAAGGCAGAGAAGTGCCTAAAAAGTCCGGCAACAAAGAATCCTTGGCAGCTAAATCATATACATCCTTTGTAAAACAAGATATTATCAGAAACTTCAATGAGTGATTATATAGAGTATCATGTGCACAAACAATATGAAAAATCAGCAAATTATCTTAGCCTGTGTCCATCTTAAAATCATCCAAGCTTTACCTGGTTCCGTCCGCACTATACGCCATCATGGTGCACCAGCGTCCAGGAGCGTCATAGTCCACTCTAGATTCCAAGCAATCATGTCGCCAACATATTATCTTTCCATCAATGGCCGTAGAGAAAAAAGACTGCACATTTCAAGATAGGATTCAAAGTGATGGTAGCCATCTTATTCCTATCAACTAGTTAGCATATAGAAAAAGATACCAACTCAGATCACCAATCACAACATAGATGAGTTAAATAAATATTGACCTGAATATTTTCTTTGTGGTGAAGGCAGACTGAATACATAGGAGCTTTATGGCCTTCAAACGTATACTGCCTGCGTCCAGCTACAGCATCCCATACCTGTCACAGGGAAATTTACTCTAATATCCCAACAAGTCAAACTCTTTAATAGAGAGATATTTACAACAAGGATATATCTATTATGTTTTCCCTAGAGAAGCAGGTCACACCCTTTTAAGATAGTACCTTAATAGTCTTATCATCTCCACATGTAACTATACACGGTTGCTCGTTGGGATAAGCAAACGCAATGTCATTAACTCCACCAACATCGGCATCGATCTAAAAAGAGACAAGTGGTCAATAAACTGTACCTAGCCATTTTTAAGGAAGAACTGATATTCAGGATACAAAATTTACCTCTAAGTGTTGTCTTAGTTCTCCAGTTGGATTGTAAGTATATATCTGAACTATATGTTTGGAAAATGCAACACCTAGACAAATCACAATTTGATTAAGAGAAAAGATAAATATAATGAACTAGGAATAATTCATATTCACAAGCAAAGAATGCATATACATACCTAGCATAAGTCCATCTGGCCCCCAAACACACCGATTCACCGATATTGTAGCATCATTCAACAAAGCCTTCTCATACTACAAGTTGATTAATGAAGAGAAATATCAGTCCATGTTTATATTCCTAAATTGTTGGCATGGTTATTATGAAAGTGTTTGCCAGTCAAGCCAGAAAGTACACTGAATCCAACTTTTGCTATCCATTGTTATTAAATTCATTGCCAAAATCAAATTGATAAAGGATGAAGATTTTATGCATTGTACTCTTGGGAAGTTAAGATGGTGAATACCTGCAATGGCATTGAAGTAGCTGATATATCCCAAACCTTGAAAGTTATATGTGCCAGCCTTTCTCGGGATCCCACCTCCCAAAGGCTAATGTCACCAATATTTGTCCCCACTATAGACCGAAGAACAGAAATTTCAATCAATATAAATAATCTCTAGAAAAAGTTCTATAAATTTTTCAGTGAACAGACACTAAACAGTGGTTTTTTCTAATTTTTTACCTAGAAGAATAGTTTGCTGCTGTGGATGGAAGTCCATGCTCATGACATAAGATCCTTGATTTAGGGTTTGCACAACGGTTCTAGGTAGGTTATGTACTACGAGAGCAAAAGACACCTAGAAAGACCAAAAGATCATAAGAGGTGTTGAAAGGAACAAGAGGTGGGAGTATGAACTCACTTTCAATATTATTACAAAATAAATATTTAAACTAATTAATTGAATACATATACCTTTTCGTCGTGTGCTTGTTGTATGAGTGTATTAAGCTTGTTGTCCTTTCTGACTTCGTATAACTTTGGTGTGCTTAAGATTCCTCGAGAGAAAGTCTTCATACTAGGGCATTTTCTTATATTTAACTCTTCCAAAAATGGGAAATTGAAAGAATAATTCCCAGAGCAAAAGCATGTAAGACTTTCTAAGTTTTCAAGTGACAATGTCTTCAAATTGTTAAAAACAATTTCAGTACTCGTTGTTGCATCTCCCTCATTTTCTACTATGTCAATCAGCATTCCACAATTCTTTACGCTCATTTCTCTCAACTGCACTAAGCTTCTAGCCATTAAAGGTGCTATTAACTTCATCAAGCTATTGCAACAGTAAACTCTCAGAACTTTAAGATTCTGGAGAGGAGTTGAGGATGGCACAAAACTCATCAATTTATGACAGCAACTTTCATCTAGAACTTCAAGATTTGGAAGAGTTGGAAAGAATAGCTCATTATACATATTGTCTTCTAGTGTGAGCTCTTTCAGATTTTCAAATCTTTGAAGGAATCGGAGTGGAATATTAGCTAACTCATCACCTCCGATCATAAGAGTTTTATATTGACTCTCCCATAAAATCTGTTTCCCACCATTCCTTAATTCAAGCACCTCCAAATCATGATTGATCTACAGATCCATCAAAAACAAAATCCAACTAACTTTTTAATTATATACTTAAAAAATAAAAGAAGTAAACAAGAGGCTCATACCTTACGCTCTGAGCAGGGGGACTTTGGCTCTGGAATATGAAATGAATTTTCTTGGAAGCTTAGACATTTTGAAGTGAATTTTCCACATTCATTGATCACCAACTTTTTTAACATTGGCCATTCACAAGTATGTATTCCAAGATAGAAACCTTTAAGTTTTGGTAAATTCTCAAGCTTCAAATAGGTAACCTGCGGAAAGGCAAAATTAATAGCAGCTTTTGCTCCTTCTTCCGCAACAATCTCCTCTAAAACCTCACAATCCTTTATCTCAAGGTATTGTAGAGCTTCCAGCCTTTTGGCAATGGAAGATGGAAACACATATTTTATTTTTCCACATCTCTCCAAGATAAAACGCGTCAAAATCTGATAGGGGGAGGACATATGTGTTGGAAATTTGCTATCCCAAATCTTTCCACAACTAATATTCTTCAATTCTAAGGCCATCAAATTGGTGAAAATAACCTGCAATCAAAGTACTTGTTGTTTCAATATTTACGAACTCATATGAGATAAATTTAAAAAAGAAATAATTTATTTTATGGATTTATAGATGACATGCCATTAATAATTATGATCTGTTTTTTTTTTTTTTCTCTAATAAATTTCATCATGGAATCAAGCATGAATTAATGAAACCAATTCGACATAAATTATGCAGTATCGAGATTGAAAGAAAAGTATTTACTAGTGAAATTTAACTGAATATGTAAATTACCATAAAAAAGTGCAAAAAAAGAGAAGAAACAAATCAACACGATAACTATGTGTTAACAAATGAGAAAATGAATAAGAGAAGAAAATAAGAATATATATAATAGACAAGTACAAGAAGTTATAGTCAATCAAACCTTTTCATTAAAAATTGGCGTGAGAGTGACAAAATCATTAAAACTATTCTCAACATCTGAAAAATTGGCTACACGTAAGAGTTTAACATTCCTGATTCCTCGTAATTCTTCCAAGGAGATGGTAGAATTAAGTTCCAATTCGAACATCATCAAACGCTCATCTTCGTTATCTACCATATAACGTTTAAAAAACCAATCTCCTACTGATATTTTGTACCTTTTAAGCTCTTTGGAAAAGAAGTCTTCAAGCAATATCTTATTATCTTCAATATCTAATTCTAAACTGGCCAATTCAGACAAGAGCTTCAATTCCTTGAGTAATTCAACTGTCCACTGAATAAAGCATCCCTTCATATACAATTCTTCTAGTTGGGATAATTTTGATATCACATTTGGCACAATAACTTTTAATTGCCAACAATTGCTTAAATCCAATAACCTTAGTTGAGTTAATTGACCCAATTCTTTTGGCAATTCTTTAATAGATGAATTTCGCAAGCTAAGAACTTTTAGCTTCTTTAGCATTCCGAAAATAGCAACATCTTCGATGTTGCTATTATTTAAACACAAAGTTCGAAGATTTGTTAGAAGATCAAGTGACGACAACAACAACGATTGCCGCACTTCAAATAAATTTAAAACTTTGAGCTTTGGCATCACTGTGAAAAATTTCTCAGGGATTTTGAAAGAAGCAGGGGAACCATAGAAATATTCAAGATTTGGACAGTCCAGATCATTAAGCCGTAACTTACTAATAACAGTACTACTATCAGTTAAGGAGATTTTTGTGCATTTCTTGAGTTTATCTTTATCCTTCCATTCCCTTTCAACATCATTTCTCCCTGTAAATACTTGGTGGTCTGTATAAGATATCGTAATAGCAACAGCACGAACAACATCATGCATAGCAAATTGTTCGCTCGTGAAGCCGTCAGTTAACAAACAAGAGTCTTTCAGGTCACGAACCAATTTATCTAATCTATCTCTTGCGTCTTCCATTTTCAGGTTAGCTCCTTCAAGTATATCCAATTCCACAACATGTATGAAAAAGTCTGAAATGGAAGTATTATTTTCTATTAGACTAGAAATTAAAAAGGTTTTCTTGAGCTCATCATCTCTTAAATATTTGTAACTCAAGGCCATCTTCGTGTATTCCTTTTCCAGTAATCCTATGAACTTTGCCGGTGAAGGTGCTCTTAAATCTCGCAAGGCAACTTTCCAATCAGATGGACGACTCTTGTTCTTTAATGCTTTTGCTATAGTACAAATGACAATAGGCAAACGTCCACATTCCTCACATACATCTTGTGGCAAAGAATTCAATTCACGGGTTTGAATTACACCACCTACACAGGAAGGTAGGATTATACTAATTGCATTGACTCTTTACATGCTTTGGATTTAAAAACAAGAAAAGTTCCAAGTGTTGTTATTTTCCCTCTAGCTATCTTATTTGACTCTTTTCTAAATAAAACCGTAAAAAATATTTGACAATCTAAATAAACTGCACTTAATTCCAAATAGTATTCCTTTCCACTCTTCATCTCTAAAATTGTCTTATCAAGAGCTTTAAGACCGTTTGTATAATAGGAGTTGCACTAAGCACTATAATTAACTAATGATATCTATTAAAACTAATTCAAATATAAAGAATTTGTCTAAAACATATATCTTAATGAATATACTTTAAATTTCATATTCATCTTTTTAAAAAGAAGTGTAACAAATTTCAAAATAGAAGATTGAAGATGTAGAAATCGGAATAGAAATTAAGAGGATCTAAGGTGTGACAACATCTTAAAAGCAAAACAGTGCCATTTATTAGTACACGAAATTTGCATTTTCAAGTTTAAAAATTTACATTATGTACACTATTATATGGTTGTGTTATTATATAGAAAAAAATACGGTTATTAGATTTAAAAAAAATAAAAAAGTAAAATAAATATAAATAAGTTGCACTTAAAAGATAAAGCAAGATTTAATATTTGAAACCACCTTTCTAACCGTTTATATTTTATATAAAAGGGACAATTAAGTCTTTCACTTCTGTGCTATGTTTTCAACGGCAAATATGGGATTTCATGGCCATGAAAAATGATACAATTACGGAAAAAAATATATCTAATTCATACACCGAAAAACGTGACATCATCATAACTGTCTATTAATTATAAATAATTTTTTTTTAAAAAAGAGAATGGTGCCACGTCTATCGATTCATGAATTCGGTATCATTTTTTCGGTATCTATAACATTGCTCCCTTTGCTATATCATTGTTAGATGTCAAAAGTTATAATAACTAATTAACGTCAGGGCCTTTTTTTTTTTTTTTTTTTTTTTTTTTGTTATTTAGAATATCAGAAGGAGATTTTTATAATTAGCTTCAATCTTGGGGGATGACTAAAACCCAAAAATTAAATTATTACAAAATAAAATATCAGAAAAATTAATAAGATCCCGTACCCCACTTTCCCTGGCCAAACCCCACCTAGAAGCCCAAACCGTGGGCAAGCCGCAACCAAATCCCCACCCCAAAGAGTGCAGGTGATTTGTATGATAACCTTTTTATTTTTCTTTCACGTTTTTTTTCCTCAAATTTCTTAAAGAAAAAATATATGATTTTGGTAGGATGATTAGAAATTTGCTGATTATAATTATATGGTTATAACTGTTAATGGTGGTGATAGGTTTGAAAAGTGGTAGCAGTGATGTTGTATGTTCGGAAGGTTGTGATTTTTAAAGAGATGGTAGTGAATAGCTAGTGGTGATGTTTCGGGTATGAATAATGTTATATTTACACCACTCTTTTACACTATTTTCATTACATCATGATATGGCATATACTACAATCACATAAAATTTTAATTATTTTGAATTTTAATAGTATAATAAAATTTGTGTAGTTGTGGCATATGCCACATCATGATGTAATGAAAATTGTGTAAAAGAGTGATGTAAATGTAGCATTATTATTTGGATATTAACTTTTTTCTAAACAAGAAAATTTCTAAATGTTGTTATTTTCCCTCAAGCAATCTTATTAGACTTTTTCCTAAACAGACCATAAAAAATATTTGAAAATAAAATTAAACTGCACTAAATTCCAAATAAAATTCCTTTCCACTCTTCATCTCTAAAATCATAGAAATATATTTGTCGTATCAAGAGCTTTAAGACAATATTTATCGAAAAGAAAAATAAAGTGATGAGAAACGAGGAAATGTAAAATAAAGCTGCCAAGTCAATTCTCATCACTGTAAATTTAGGCTGAAAATAATTAACTAACGCCATCTAATAAAACTAATTTAAATATTAATTAATATACTTTAAATTTAAGTCAGAAAGTAATGTTTACGGACAGCCATGATAAAACCCTGAAAAACTAGAGTGAAGGGCAGAGAAGTATTTACACAGTGTATTAATTAAGATAAATAAAACCCTAAAAATCTTATTCCTAACCCATTCACTCTTTCTTACCGCCACACCCCCACCCCCATTCCCATTAAACCCATCTTCTTCCTCGAGAAAACTCAACGACACCTTGGGTGGTTTTTTTATGCATCAATTTGGGCTAGGGAGGTTGTTTTAAACCTGGGTGGTGTTGTTGTTGATCTTGTGAAGTTGATTTGATTGGTGATCTGGTTTTGTTGTGGCTGATGTGGTGGTGGTGGTTTAAGGGGTGGTGTTCTGGGGTGTGGCTGCAATGGGGATGTGTTGTGGTGTGGGTGCAAGGGAGATATGCTGTGGTGTAATTAGAAAATAGCCCTATGTTAGAATTGTTTCTGCATATGGAAATTAAACATAGAAATTTAATTTTCAGAATATTTAATTAGAGAATAAATAAAACTAATGTCAAAGGAATTTTTAAAAAAATAATAATTAAATTAAATTAGATTTCTTATTTTTAATGAGAGGTTACGAAGATTAGTCAATTTTGCCCCTAGGCCAGCACTACTATTCTATCAATGGAGTAATTATGCAGATTTTGAAAATATTACATGTTATTACTACTTTTAACTTTTTATTTATTCATGCCAAACCATAACACAAATTTTATGTGTTATCAAATTAAAATGAGTTATAATAATTACCTGCCATTTTCTGGAATAGCCTCCAAGCTTCTTCTTCATTTAAAATGCCCATCCCCAAATTTTTTGTAGAACCCATCTTCTCCAACACATCAACGTTTCTCGTTGTCATCAATATTTTATTTCTTCCACGATCAGCTAGAGAAGGAATTCCTACAATCTTCAAATCTAGCTCTTCCCAAATATTATCTATGACAGGGGAACAACCCAAAATAAATAAAAAAAAGGCTAGTTTTTGACTACATAAACAGACGGCATGGCAACAATGACCATTTTCATTCCAAAAACCATAATGTATACATCATCATATAAGGAAAACCTTCTAAAGTGTCATCAAATCAGCTTGTGGCAGGGCTGTTCTCAGTTTCTGATAAAGTGTTTCTCTCTAGAATTTCACGTAGCAAACAGCCAACGGGAAAACGATTTACAACAGATATAGCAGGCCATGATTTAGAGGAAGTGATTAGAGCAAAAATAAGTGAAAAGGCTGATGTTCAAAAGAAGAAAAAAGTGTGCAGCTCAATGTGTCATACTTCCTGTGGAGACCTTTCATCTATATGCCGCGGCAGTTACCTGGTGGGGTGCTCGGATGTTTGACCACTAAAGAAGGATTTGACGAATTAGAAGGGAGGGAACATTGTCTTGGGAGGGTGTGCCACCCCCACTTCAGCTCGCATCAGAAGGTCGACTACATGCACTGCTCCGTCACTCATGCCAAGAGCGATCTGATTAGGCTCGATGGATGAGATGCTATGACAAAAGGATAGGTGGTAGTGTTGCGCTAGAATATATATCGTCAATGAGTGATGGATTTTAGGGCTTGAATTTTGATCAATGAAATATACAAAAATGCCTTGAAAATCGAACTGTTTATAACTGAATGTTCAGAACTGCCAAATAAAAGGTCACTTACTTGACAGAGAAGGAAGGTAGTTAAGCGAGCTGCTATTCTACATCTGAGCCTTAAATTATCCGCATCAAAACACCCCACAGCACCGTCACAAAACAGGCATACACCAGTAAACCATCACATGAATATATGGCACTTGAAATGGGAGCAGGGAGTGTATCTTTTGGAGACCATACAAGTTACAAAATCATAGCATAAGGACCATTATAAGAGAGATTGAAAATAACACGTAAAATAATTATATGGATACATACAAATGAGCCAGTATCATGAAATTTCACATTGACTGGTTAACTCTTACATTAAAACATCTATAATTCTCATTTACTTGGAAATGTAAAAGAAATAGTAAGATTTGCCGAACATGTATGCAGCACCATCAATAAATCTTCAAGAAAGAGCTCAGAGCGATAAGCCACAAGTAGGCCAAGGCTTCTAACATGCTATCCATAAAAAAGCATTGAAGTAGTAAATTTACTCAGCGAGTCAAGGTGGAAAGAGAACAATGATGACAATAACTAATTTTTGCAACAACAATATGTGATTTGGGTCTCATTGCCTTAATTATTGTGACGCTACGTTCCACACTATAGAAATGAGATCATGGTCAGTAAGTTTATTTAGAGAGAGAGAGAACTGAGAAGAAAAAAAACAGATGACAGAAGCAAAACTTACTGAACGTGAACATTTAGCTTGCTGTCATAAATGGAAATTTGGCTATCATGAACCACAACAGATGTTTTGATCATATGAAAATGGACTTTAGTTTCTCCACCAAAGGATTGACGGCCAGCTGGTGCTTGTATGAACCTTGATTTCATCTTTACCATATCAATACTCCACATACATAGCTGCAACAAATAAATTATATAACGGAAATAAAAAACCCAGAGATACAAACAAAAGCTCACTATGACTGAGAAATCAAGCATTTAGTGACTCGAGCATGTTGACTTGTAAATTAGAGTCTTTCCTCATGTATAATTGACTATTCTTTTCAGTGTAGTAAGTGATTAGCAACGCTGGAAATAAATATTTTCCTTTTTGGTTCGTGTGTATGCTATCTCATGTAGTAAATCTAAATAACTTAATATTTTTCCTACCCACAACTTTTTTTGAATAACATTACAGCTAACGGATTTGAACTCAAATTACTTGGCTCCTTGGATGATATCATGCTAATAAACAAGTGATCTAAAAGCCATATCAAAAGCTCAGCTATAGATAAGAGCCCAATAATGGTATTTAAGCTATGACACTAACCAAGAACCAGATTGATGTTCAAAAATAATTCTAAAAGAGCATTTTCGTGGAAAGATCTTCACATTAGAGATCCCGTCAAAACAATTTGATTCTTCAACGCACCTATCAACGTGAACAGCTTATATTTGGGCACTTCTCAACACCCATTTCTGAGAAGGTAACATCCAAAGACTATATACATGGTATTCAACTATGGTTTGAAATTTTACCAAAGAAAAGGCTCATCATATGTAGACATTAATTACCTAAATGACTTAAGATTAATCGCAAATTGCGACTTTCATTTCAAACAAAGTAATTTGTCCCAGATAAGCAAAAGTTGTAGAGCAAACCTTATGGTGTAAATGTGCTAGGTTTCTTACTCTTGACAAAAAAATTATAGCATCCAATTACATAAGTAAAAAAACGTAGCCATAACATTAAAATATTAAATTTTATATTAGTCAGGAACTAACCTAGGGTCAGCCCCTGAAGACACCAGTATTTAAAGTTGGGAAATGCAAGCCCGTGATTGATTTTGGTGACCCTTAAGTTTGGTTTTGACCTGCAACAACATCCAACATTAGTTATGCTTCCACATTATATGTACACAATAAGCTTTAGATAATCAAAAAGTATTGATTAGATTATTAGATAGCTATACTTGAGCTTTGACAATTTTTGAGAGGTTTTTTCTATTGTGGTGGACTCATGTTTGCTTTTTGTACTTTTGTTGCATCTCTGTGTTTAGAAGATGATATGTTTCTTTAAAAATAAATAATAGAAAAATGATTTCAGTGGTAATAATACTAACCATAATCCTTAAAACAGATGGTAACAACAAGACTTTCCCTCAATGAACAGAGCTAAGAAGCATGAATCAGATTGTATGGTATAGGTAATGATTCAGCCAAACCAGAATAAAATTTACATTAACAATCTCAAAATATCATCGTATCAACTATAAATTAACACTAACTACAAATGGAGCAAAATTCAATTAAACATTCCTTTGACCAGTTAAACTAAAAACTAGCTTCATAAATTAAGGAAAAACAAATCAACTGAGAAACTTCCACCTCATCAACTCTGACATGTATATCCAATGGTAGAATCCTCCATCCAATGGCAATAATATTATTATCTTGAGGATAGAATGCAAATAGTAGCTGCTGGAGGTGGGGGCATAAACTTGTCATGACCTGAGACACAGTAAGCAATCTATCGTCATGAATCTCATATTGCAAGCATTATCTAGAAATATTGTTGAATGTATGAAATACAGAGTTCAAATTTGGAGAGGTGCAATAACTTACCTTGAATGTCTCATGTTGAACAAGGAAACCTTTCCACCAGAGGCGACATAATGTAAGAATCATTTTTGGATAAAGCATGCATGCAGCAGATCTTCGCTGGTTTACCACATTTATGTCATTTGTCATAGTGTTCACTGGGAGGTTGCCACAACTGGGGCCTACGTATGCGTAGCCTGACGAGTTTGCAACAGACATTAGAAAGGTCAAAATGTAAAAACAAAAGAAATCGCAATGGATAGTAATAAACCTTCCCCAAGGGATTCCTTCACTACGCTGCCATTCCACAGCTTGTGAACGCGCTGGTAAGGGCAATAGAGTGACCAGATGTGTGTACATCAACCGAACAACCTGAATTTTTTTTTCTATGTACTTAAATTCAACAATAAACATTGCAACAAAATAGAAAAAACAATATATTTTTTCCAGGCCTAAATGGAGGGAAATTACCAATGTTTTCAACCATTCGTGGATATGTTTTATTTGGCTAATTTATATTGATTGGTATTAAGCTTTTGTGATGAACTTGATATCATTTTCTGTCTTTTTGTAAAAAGTCATTAGTTTATATTTATCGTCAGTCCTCTCCTACTTTGTTATCGATGAAACAAGCACTAATGCAAAAGGGTGTATTATGCCTAACTTCACAACTGAGGTGGCATTACATGTGAATTGGCAGTCCACATACCATCATCCTAGGGCATGTCAGATATTTAAAAAAGGAAAGGAAAAATTCGAAGAAAGGTTAACACATCAGACAGAGGTTAAACTAGCATCCAGCATTTGACTTAACATTTCGGAGTTCCTTCGCTATGCATCCAATTCTTTAGAAATACGGTTGGTATATTAACGAAGGATATAGCATATGATTTGCATAGCTTTATAATAGTAAAATATCTCATATATAGCCCAGGCACACAAAGGGCAGCAAATAACTACAAAGAAAATATCCAGCACCATAGAAGCAGAGGGATTTCTTCCTAACTGAAATAACACGCAAATACTTGAATTCTTCCACCTACCTTGCTTGGTGCTATAGAATCAGGTAAGCGCAGAGCTTTATTGTGATGGATCTGAAACATCACGAATGTTCCAGCTCTTAACCTTGCTCCATCATCGGCAATGCATGGTTTGACATCAACAAGTCTCTGCTGTCCATAGGACCCTGCAGTGGACCTCGGTATGAGTTTGTGGACAAGGTAAGCACCAACAACTTCATTGTATAAGAAAGCTAACTTCAAGACTGTTGATAGATACAAACATCACTGTGGCTAAAATTTGATACCATTGTCACTCGTTGTAACTGCAGCAGAGATCCTTCCTTATTGAATCTCAGTCTAGGACAACCCTGCAAAGAATGGAATTCAATGAACAAATGCTACGTATCTACTGTTAATACCATTGGTGTACAAGTAAATAGTACGACTACAAACTGGCAATCCACCATCAGCATCAACAGCCGTCAACATATTTGTATGTCCATATCCCAGAACTAATTTGAAATTCATCCCCAACAGCCAAGAACCGATTCTGTGTTGTATCAAACTGGACAACGCCTAAAGAGCGCTTCTGAAACCATGATATGTCCTTTTGATAGCTCCTTCACTCTCATTCCACTCAACTAAATAAGAATCGCTTTTTCACTTGTTCCGCATGAGAAGAGCCTGCAACAAAAAATATAGAAGTCTTATTCCATTTAGATGATGAACAAAAAATTAAAGTCCATTCCATTTAGATGATGAAAGCACGATTACAAAATAATGGCACATCAAAGGCAGAGAAGTGCTAAAAGTCGACAAAGAATCCTTGGCAGCTAAATATATACATCCTTTGTAAAACAAGATATTATCAGAAACTTCAATGAGTGATATAGAGTATCATGTGCCACACAATATGAAAAATCAAAATTACTTAGCTGTGTCCATCTTAAAATCATCCAAGCTTTACCTGGTTCCGTCCGCACTATAGCCTCATGGTGCACAGCGTCCAGGAGCGTCATAGTCCACTCTAGATTCCAAGCAATCAGTCGCCAACATATTATCTTTCCATCAATGGCCGTAGAGAAAAAAAGACTGCACATTTCAGAATAGGATTCAAGTGATGGTAGCATCTTATTCCTATCACTAGTTAGCATATAGAAAAAGATACCAACTCAGATCACCAATCACAACATAGATGAGAAATAAATATTGACCTGAATTTTCTTTGTGGTGAAGGCAGACTGAATACAAGGAGCTTATGGCCTTCAAAGTATACTGCCTGCGTCCAGCTACAGCATCCCATACCTGTCACAGGGAAATTTACTCTAATATCCCAACAAGTCAATCTTTAATAGAGAGATATTACAACAGGTATATCTATTATGTTTTCCTAGAGAAGCATGTCACACCCTTTTAAGATAGTACCTTAATAGCTTATCATCTCCACATGTAACTATACACGGTTGCTCGTTGGGATAAGCAAACGCAATGTCATTAACTCCACCAACATCGGCATCGATCTAAAAGAGAACAAGTGGTCAATAAACTGTACCTAGCCATTTTTAAGGAAGAACTGATATTCAGGATACAAAATTTACCTCTAAGTGTTGTCTTAGTTCTCCAGTTGGATTGTAAGTATATATCTGAACTATATGTTTGGAAAATGCAACACCTAGACAAATCACAATTTGATTAAGAAAAGAATAAATATAATGAACTAGGATTCATATTCACAAGCAAAGAATGCATATACATACCAAGCATAAGTCCATCTGGCCCCAAACACACCGATTCACCGTATTGTGACATCATCACAAAGCCTTCTCCTTATACAAGTTATAATGAAGAGAAATATCAGTCCATGTTTATATTCCTAAATTGTTGGCATGGTTATTAGAAAGTGTTTGCCAGTCAAGCCAGAAAGTACACTGATCCAACTTTTGCTATCCATTGTTATTAAATTCATTGCCAAATCAAATTGATAAAGGATGAAGATTTTATGCATTGTACTCTTGGAAGTTAAGATGGTGAATACCTGCAATGGCATTGAGTAGCTGATATATCCCAAACCTTGAAAGTTATGTGCCAGCCTTTTCGGGATCCCACCTCCCAAGGCTAATGTCACCAATATTTGTCCCCACTATAGACCGAAGAGAAGAATTTCAATCAATATAAATAATCTCTAGAAAAAGTTCTATAATTTTTCAGTGAACAGACACTAAACAGTGGTTTTTTTCTAATTTTTTACCTAGAAGAATAGTTTGCTGCTGTGGTGGAAGTCCATGCTCAGACATAAGATCCTTGATTTAGGGTTTGCACAACGGTTTAGGTAGGTTATGTACTACAGAGCAAAAGACACCTAGAAAGACCAAAAGATCATAAGAGGTGTTGAAAGGAACAAGAGGTGGGAGTATGAACTCACTTTCAATATTATACAAAATAAATATTTAAACTAATTAATTGAATACATATACCTTTCTCGTGTGCTTGTTGTATGAGTGTATAAGCTTGTGTCCTTTCTGACTTCGTAAACTTTGGTGTGCTTAAGATTCCTCGAGAGAAAGTCTTCATACTAGGGCATTTCTTATATTTAACTCTTCCAAAAATGGGAAATTGAAAGAATAATTCCCGAGCAAAAGCATGAGACTTTCTAAGTTTCAAGTGACAATGTCTTCAAATTGTTAAAAACAATTTCAGTACTCGTTGTTGCTCTCCTTATTTCTACTATGTCAATCAGCATTCCACAATCTTTACGCTCATTTCTCTCAACTGCACAAGCTCTAGCCATTAAAGGTGCTATAACTTCATCAAGCTATTGCACAGTAAACTCTCAGAACTTTAAGATTCTGGGAGGAGTTGAGGATGGCACAAAACTCATCAATTTAGACAGCAACTTTCATCTAGAACTTCAAGATTTGGAAGAGTTGGAAAGATAGCTCATTATACATATTGTCTTCTAGTGTGAGCTCTTTCAGATTTTCAAATCTTTGAAGGAATCGGAGTGGAATATTAGCTAACTCATCACCTCCGATCATAGAGTTTTATATTGACCTCCCATAAAATCTGTTTCCCACCATTCCTTAATTCAAGCACCCTCAAATCATGATTGATCTACAGATCCATCAAAAACAAAATCCAACTAACTTTTAATAATACTTAAAAATAAAAGAAGTAAACAAGAGGCTCATACCTTACGCTCTGAGCAGGGGGACTTTGGCTCTGGAATATGAAATGAATTTTCTTGGAAGCTTAGACATTTTGAAGTGAATTTTCCACATTCATTGATCACCAACTTTTTAACATTGGCCATTCACAAGTATGTATTCCAAGATAGAAACCTTTAAGTTTTGGTAATTCTCAAGCTTCAAATAGGTAACCTGCGGAAAGGCAAAATTAATAGCAGCTTTTGCTCCTTCTTCCGCAACAATCTCCTCTAAAACCTCACAATCCTTTATCTCAAGGTATTGTAGAGCTTCCAGCCTTTTGGCAATGGAAGATGGAAACACATATTTTATTTTCCACATCTCTCCAAGATAAAAGCGTCAAAATCTGATAGGGGGAGGACATATGTGTTGGAAATTTGCTATCCAAATCTTTCCACAACTAATATTCTTCAATTCTAAGGCATCAAATTGGTGAAAATAACCTGCAATCAAAGTACTTGTTGTTTCATATTTACGAACTCATATGAGATAAATTTAAAAAAGAAATAATTTATTTTATGGATTTATAGATGACATGCCATTAATAATTATGATCTGTTTTTTTTTTTTCTCAATAAATTTCATCATGAATCAAGCATGAATAATGAAACCAATTCGACATAATTATGCAGTATCGAGATTGAAAGAAAAGTATTTACTAGTGAATTTAACTGAATATGTAAATTACCATAAAAAAGTGCAAAAAAAGAGAAGAAACAAATCAACACGATAACTATGTGTTAACAAATGAGAAAGGAATAAGAGAAGAAAATAAGAATATTATAATAGACAAGTACAAGAAGTTATAGTCAATCAAACCTTTTCATTAAAATTGGCGTGAGAGTGACAAATCATTAAAACTATTCTCAACATCTGAAAAATTGGCTACACGTAAGAGTTTAACATTCCTGATTCCTCGTAATTCTTCCAAGGAGATGGTAGAATTAAGTTCCAATTCGAACATCATCAAACGCTCATCTTCGTATCTACCATATAACGTTTAAAAAAACAATCTCCTACTGATATTTTGTACCTTTTAAGCTCTTTGGAAAAAGTCTTCAAGCAATATCTTATTATCTTCAATCTAATTCTAAACTGGCCAATTCAGACAAGAGCTTCATTCCTTGAGTAATTCAACTGTCCACTGAATAAAGCATCCTTCATATACAATTCTTCTAGTTGGGATAATTTTGATATCACATTTGGCACAATAACTTTTAATTGCCAACAATTGCTTAAATCCAATAACCTTAGTTGAGTTAATTGACCCAATCTTTTGGCAATTCTTTAATAGATGAATTTCGCAAGCTAAGAACTTTTAGCTTCTTTAGCATTCCGAAAATAGCAACATTTCGATGTTGCTATTATTTAAACACAAAGTTCGAAGATTTGTTAGAAGATCAAGTGACGACAACAACAACGATTGCCGCACTTCAATAAATTTAAAACTTTGAGCTTTGGCATCACTGTGAAAAATTTCTCAGGGATTTTGAAAGAAGCAGGGGAACCATAGAATATTCAAGATTTGGACAGTCCAGATCTAAGCCGTAACTTACTAATAAAAGTATACTATCAGTTAAGGAGATTTGTGCATTTCTTGAGTTTATCTTTATCCTTCCATTCCCTTCAACATCATTTCTCCCTGTAAATACTGGTGGTCTGTATAAGATATCGTAATAGCAACAGCACGAACAACATCATGCAAGCAAAGTTCGCTCGTGAAGCCGTCAGTTAAAAACAAGAGTCTTCAGGTCACGAACCATTTATCTAATCTATCTCTTGCGTCTTCCATTTTCAGGTTAGCTCCTTCAGATATATCCAATTCCACAACATGTATGAAAAGTCTGAAATGGAAGTATTATTTTCTATTAGACTAGAAATTAAAAAGGTTTTCTTGAGCTCATCATCTCTTAAATATTTGTAACTCAAGCCATTTCGTGTATTCCTTTTCCAGTAATCCTAGAACTTTGCCGGTGAAGGTGCCTAAATCTCGCAAGGCAACTTTCCAATCAGATGGACGACTCTTGTTCTTAATGCTTTTGCTATAGTACAAATGCAATAGGCAAACGTCCACATTCCTCACATACATCTTGTGGCAAAGAATTCAATTCACGGGTTTGAATTACACCACCTACACAGGAAGGTAGGATTATACTAATTGCATTGACTCTTACATGCTTTGGATTTAAAAACAAGAAAAGTTCCAAGTGTTGTTATTTTCCCTCTAGCTATCTTATTTGACTCTTTTCTAAATAAAACCATAAAAAAATATTTGAAAATAAAAATAAACTGCACTTAATTCCAAATAGTATTCCTTTCCACTCTTCATCTCTAAAATTGTCTTATCAAGAGCTTTAAGACCGTTTGTATAATAGGAGTTGCACTAAGCACTATAATTAACTAATGTATCTATTAAAACTAATTCAATATAAAGAATTAGTCTAAAACTATGTTAATGAAATACTTTAAATTTCTTGCTCATCATTTTAAAGAAGGTTAACAAATTTCAAATAGAAGATTGAAGATGTAGAAATCGGAATAGAAATTAAGAGGATCTAAGGTGTGACAACACTTAAAAGCAAACAGTGCCATTTATTAGTACACTAGTGGCAAATATATTCCAATTATTTGAGCATCAATAAAAAATAAAGTTAAAGACTTAAAGTATAAAGATGAAGGATCAAGAAAAAGAATAATGAAAAAAGCACTAGCTTTCCAGCTGTAGGCTGGAGCAGAGTGGCCTCCTTATGGAAGTAAGCCTTATGATGTAAGATCCTTACAAAACAAATCAAATATTATGAGGGGTTGTTTGGTCAGAGGTTATTTCCATTATTAAAGTAATATAAGATTTCAGTAATCTTTTAAAAATTAATAGTAATTACTGTTGATTATATAAGTAGTAATCTGAATACTTTTATTTTCTTAAGTATTTTAAGATTATTTAATAATCTTAATTTTGTTATAATTTTACCTTTGACTATTAAAAATTTTGGACAATAATGCCTTTTTTTTTAAAAAACAATTTACAAAAATTTTAATGGACTATTTTATCCTCATATGCTAAATTTTTAGGACATAAATACCCTTGAACTTAAAAAAATTACCCGAGACTATCCTCATATATTAAAGTAAAACAAAGTTTGATGCAGTAAAATTGACCATTGACCTGATTAATAGTCTTGAGGTTGGCCCAAGATTATCATCATCCATGGAATTTGTGGTGAAAATTCAATGAGGGTAGAGAAATAAGTAGATCGATTATTGAAAGTAATAGACTTGGAAAAGTAATTTTAACTCAAAATTTATTCTTTCAATTACAACCATTTACTCTTGTTGGAAAATCTCACTTTAAAATCAATTGCAAAGACTCTTTTAAGTTATTGTTGAAAATACTTACCCAAAAACAAAGTTAGGATCTATGCATAAAGAATATGCCTAACTATAAACTCAAGCATACTTCAATGGACGATTCGATTCTTTATTAATTTACAAGTTATAACTCAAATAACAGGACAAGAGTAACGGAAAATGCTGAAATAATATATTTTTTTAAATAAATAAGGAAAAGGGAAAAAAAAACAGAAGAAAATAAAGACAATCAGAATATGAAGTTACTTGGACACCAAACCAAGCGTTTCTTGATGGAGTATAAAGACAAAGAATATGAAGTTACTTGGACACCCAAACCAAAACACAACTTTTAAAAAGCAACAATACCAAAAACAAAGTTTGATGTGGTAGAATTGACCATTGACCTTATTAATAATCTTGAGATTGGCCCAAGATTATTATCCATGGAATTTGTGGTGAAAATTCAATGAGGGCAGAGCAATAAATAGAGATGTAATCGAAAGTAACAGATTAGGTCAATTAATTTTAACTCAAAATTTGTTCTGTCAATTACAACCATTTGCTCGTGTTGGAGAATATTACTTTAAAATCAACTGCAAAGACTCTTTTAATTAATTGTCTAATGTTGAAAATACTTATGACAATCCTTTTTCACTTCGTTTGATTTTTCAATTTGAGAAAAATAAAAAGAACAAATATATATAGATCTTTTAACCTAAATAAAATCTTCCCACTACCTTTAATTTCATTGATTAATTTGATCATATATTATCATTATATAAATTAAATATTATGTCGACGGGACATAGAAAAGGGAGGACTAGACTCAATTAATCTTACTTAAAAGTATTCAATTTAGTGCTAATAGAAAATCTCAATGAGACCAAATTCATAAGCTGAGAGGGACCAAGATTGTCTTTTCAGATGTGTACTGTACAATCAATTCATAGTGATTGATTTGTAAGTTTGATTATGAAATCATATCAGAATTCATTCTTATTAAAGAATTTCCCAATAACGCAAATCTTCGTGTAAAAATAAAGAAATAGAACTATCTTTCTTAAGAGACTGAATCAATCCTTCCAGCGGGTTTAAAAGAGCACAACCTTTAGTATTTTCGATGGTCCTTAACACTAGATGTTAAAACTGATGAAAAAAAGGAACAATTTTTTAGTTTTACATTCCTTTAAAATCAATTCCAAAGACTCTTCATCTACTAATTATGCCGTTTAAATCATTTTGAATTTTATGAAGAAGATCAAGTAGAATAATTATAACAATTTTTTATAATTTCACAAATTTTTGTCAACCTTGTTATATCAACAGAGACCATTACGATGTTTGATACTTTCATATTTATGAAGGACGATAAAACTAACATTTCCATATATAAACTCTTAATGAGAATAAAATTCCATCAAAGGGATAAGGTTTTACTTTTTTTATCACAAACCATAACCATTTTCTTCAATTTTATTATCATTTCTACTTCCAGTAAAATGAAAATCATTTTATTCACACGGAATTTAATTATCCACAAGGGTAATTTAGTAATGTGACATCAGGAATCAGGATCTTAAATTTGAAAAAAATCAAATAAAACTAAGCTTCCGAGGAATAAGAAATAAATCAATGCACCATAACAAATATGAAAAACTTGAATAGAATTTTTACTGTACAAAAACATAAAGCCTATTGGGAAGGGGAGAAGTGCAAGTATAAATTAAACATCTTTATAGTGGAACAGCCCAAAATAAATAAAACAAAAGGCTGGTTTTTTACTATATAAACAGACAGACATGACAACAATGACAATTTTCATTCCAAAAACCATTAATGTATACATCATCATATAGGAAAACCTTCTAAATGTCATCAAATCAGCTTGTGGCAGGGTGTGTTCTCAGTTTCTGATAAAATGTTCCTCTCTAGAATATCACGTAGCAAAACAGCCGACGAGAAAAACGGTTTACAACAGATATAGCAGGCCATGATTTAGAGGAAGTGATCAGAGCCAAACAAGCGAAAAGGCTGATGTTCAAAAAAGGTCAATGTGTCACCCCACTTCAGCTCTGCATCAGAAGGCTCGACTACATGCACTGCTCCGTCACTCATGCCAAGAGCGATCTGATTAGGCTCGGATGGATGAGCTGCTATGACAAAAGGATAGGTGGTAGCATTGCTGCTGCAGAATATATATCGTCAATGAGTGATGGATTTTATGGGCTTTGACATTTTGATACAATGAAATATACAAAAAATGCCTTGAAACATCTGAACTGGTTTATATATAATAACTGAATGTTCAGAACTAGCCAAATAAAAGGTCCACTTACTTGACAGAGAAGGAAGGTATGTAAGCAGATGCTGCTATTCTACATCTGAGCCTTAAATTATCCGCATCAAAAACACCCACAGCACCGTCACAAAAACCGGCATACACCAGTAAACCATCACATGAATATATGGCACTTGAAATGGGAGCAGGGAGTGTATCTTTTGGAGACCACTACAAGTTACAAAATCATAGCATAAGGACCATTATAAGAGAGATTGAAAAATAACACGTGAAAATAAATTATATGGATACAACATATACAAATGAGCCAGTATTCATGAAATTTCACATTGACTGGTTTAACCTCTTACATTAAAACATCTTATTAATTCTCCATTTACTTGGAAATGTAAAAGAAATAGTAAGATTTGCCGAACATGTATGCAGCACCATCAATAAATCTTTCAAGAAAGAGCTCAGATAGATAAGCTACACACTAGGCCAAGGCTTCTAACATGCTATCCATAAAAAAGCATTGAAGTAGTAAACTTTACTCTAGCGAGTCAAGGTGGAAAGAGAACAATAATGATAATAAGCTACATAACTAAATCTTTTTTGCTAACAACAATATGTGATTTGGGTCTCATTGTCCTTAATTATTGTGACGCTACGTTTCCACACTATTAGAAATGAGATCATGGTCAGTAAGTTTATTTAGAGAGAGAGAGAGAGAGAGAGAGAGAGAGAGAACTGAAGAAAAAAAAAACACGATGACATGGAAGCAAAACTTACTGAACGTGAACATTCTAGCTTGCTGTCATAAATGGAAATTTGGCTATCATGAACCACCAACAGATGTTTTTGATCATTATGAAACTGGACTTTAGTTTCTCCGACCAAAGGTGATTGACGGCCAGCTGGTGCTTGTATGAACCTTGATTTCAGCTTCACCCATATATAGGTACTCCACATACATAGCTGCATCAAATAAATTATTAACGGAAATCAAAAACCCAGAGATAACAAAAAAGAAAAAGCTTCAGTGTAGTAAATTAGAGTCTTTCCTCATGTATAATTAACTATTCTTTTCAGTGTAGTAAGTGATTAGCAACGCTGGAAATATAATATTTTCCTTTCTTGGTTTCACTTGTAAATCCTAAATAACTTATATATTTTTTTCCTACCCACAACTTTTTTTGAATTAACATTACAGCTAACGGATTTGAACTCAAATTACTTGGCTTGCTTGGCATGATATCATGTTAAATAACCACGTGATCTAAAAGCCATATCAAAAGCTTCAGCTAATAGATAAGAGCCCAATAATGGTATTTAAGCTATGACACTAACCAAGATAACCAGATTGATGTTCAAAAATAATTCTAAAAGAGCATTTTCGTGGAAAGATCTTCACATTAGAGATCCCGTCAAAACAATTTGATTCTTCAACCGCACCTATTCCAACGTGAACAGCTTATATTTGGGCACTTCTCAACACCCATTGCTGAGAAGGTAACATCCAAAAAGACTATATTTACATGGTAATTCAACTATGGTTTGAAATTTTACCAAAGAAAAGGCTCATCATATGCAGACATTAATTACCCTAAATGACTTAAGATTAATAGCAAATTGCGACTTCCATTTCAAAGAAAGTAATTTGCTCCCCAGATAAGCAAAAGTTCGTAGAGCAAACCCTTAGTGGTGTAAATGTGCTAGGTTTCTTACTCTTGACAAAAAAATTATAGCATCCCAATTAAACATAAGTAAGAACAACTAATAGCCATAAACATTAAAATATTAAATTTTATATTAGTCAGGAACTAACCTGAGCATCAGCCCCTGAAGACACCAGTGCATTTAAAGTTTGGGAAAATGCAAGCCCTGTGATTTGATTTTGGTGACCCTTAAGTTTGGTTTTGACCTGCAAACAACATCCAACATTAGCTATGCTTCCACATTATATGTCACACAATAAGCTTTAGATAATCAAAAAAGTTATTGATTAGATTATTAAGATAGCTATACTTGAGCTTTGACAATTTTTGAGGAGGTTTTTTCTATTGTGGTGGACTCATGTTTGCATTTTTGTACTTTTGTTGCATCTCTGTGTGTTCAAGAAGATGATATGTTTCGTTTCAAAAATAAATAAATGGAAAAATGATTTCAGTGGTAATAATACTAACCATCAATTCCTTAAAACAAGTTAGTAACAACAAGACTTTCCCTCTAATGAACAGAGCTAAGAAGCATAAATCAGATTGTATGGTATAGGTAATGATTCAGCCAAACCAGAATAAAATTTACATTAACAATCTCAAAATATCATCGTAATCAACTATAAATTAACACTAGCAATAAATGGAGCAAAATTCAATTGAACAGATCCTTTGACCAGTTAAACATAAAACTAGCTCCATAAATTAAGAAAACAACAAATCAACTGAGAAACTTCACCTCATCAACTCTGACATTGTATATCTGAATGGTAGAATCCTCCATTCCAATGGCAATAATATTATTATCTTGAGGATAGAATGCCAAATATGTAGCTGCTGGAGGTGGGGGCATAAACTTTGCCATGACCTGAGACACAGTAAGCAATCTTATTCGGTCATGTAAATATTGTTGAACGTGTATGAAATACAGAGTTCAAATTTGGAGAGGTGCAATAACTTACCTTGAATGTCCTCCTGTTGAACAAGGAAACCTTTCCACCAGAGGCAGACATAATGTAAGAATCATTTTTGGATAAAGCAATGCATGCAGCAGATTCTTCGGCTGTTTTTACATCATTTATGTCATTTGTCATAAGTGTTTCACTGGGAGGTTGCCACAACTGGGGCACTACGTATGCCGTAGCCTGACGAGTTTGCAACAGACATTAGAAAGGTCAAAATATAAAAAACAAAAGAAATTTGCAAATGGATAGTAAATAAACCTTCCCCAAGAGATCCCTTTCACTACGATGCCATTTCCACAGCTTGTGTACAGCGCTGGCGGTAAGGGCCAATAGAGCTTGACCAGAGTTGGTGTAGATCAACCGAACAACCTGAATTTTTTTTACTTATGTACTTAAATCCAACAATAAACATTTGCAACAAAATAGAAAAAACATATATATTTTTTCCCAGGCCTAAATGGAGGGAAAATTATCAATGTATTTCACACCATTTGTGGATAATGTTTTATTTGGCTAATTAGATATTGATTGGTATTAAGCTTTTGTGATGAACTTGATATCATTTCTTCTGTGTCTTTTTGTAAAGAGTCACTTAGTTTATATTTATATCGTCAGTCCTCTCCTACTTTGTTATCGATGAAACAAGCACTACCATGCAGAGAGGGTGTATTATGCCCTAACTTCACAACTGAGGTGGCATTACCATGTGAATTGGCAGTCCACATACCATCATCCTCAGGGGCATGTCAAGATATTTAAAAAAGGAAGGGAAATATTCGAAAGAAAGGTTAACACATCAGACAAATAGGTTTAAACTAGCCTTCCAGCATTTGACTTAACATTCTGGAGTTCCTGTCACTATGCATCCAATTCTTTAGAATATACGGTTGGTATATTAACGAAGGATATATTTGCATATGATTTGCATAGCTTTATAATAGTGAAATATCTCATATATGAGCACAGGCACACAAAGGGCAGTAAATAACTACAAAGAAAATATCTAGCACCATAGAAGCAGAGGGATTTCTTCCTAACTGAAATAACACGCAAATACTTGAATTCTTTACCACCTACCTTGCTTGGTGCTATAGAATCAGGTAAGCGCAGAGCTTTCATCTGTGATGGATCTGAAACATCACGAATGTTCCAGCTCTTAACCTTGTCTCTATCGTCGGCAATACATGGTTTGACATCAACAAGTCTGCTGCTGTCCATAGGACCCTGCAGCGGCACTCGGTATGAGTTTGTGGACCAAGGTAAGCACCAACAACTTCATTGTATAAGAAATGCTAAACTTACAAGACTGTTGATAGATACAAAACCATCACTGTTGGCTAAAATTTTGATACCATTGTCACTCGTTGTAACTGCGAGCAGAGATCCTTCCTTATTGAATCTCAGTCTAGGACAACCCTGCAAAGGATGGAATTGAATGAACAAATGCTACGTATCTACTATTAACTACCATTGGTGTACAAGTAAACAGTACGACTACAAACCGGCAATCCACCATCAGCATCAACAGCCGTCAACATATTTTTATTGTCCATATCCCAGAACTTAATTTGAAATTCATCCCCAGCAGCCAAGAACCGATTCCGTGTTGTATCAAACTGGACAACGCCTAAAGAGCTCTCTCTTAAACCATGATATGTCCTTTTGATAGCTCCTTCACTCTCATTCCACTCAACTAAATAAGAATAGCTTTCTTCACTTGTTCCGCATGAGAAGAGCCTGCAACAAAAAATATAGAAGTCTTATTCCATTTGGATGATGAAAGCACGATTACAAATTAATGGCACATCAAAGGCAGAGAAGTGCCTAAAAAGTCCAGCATCAAAGAATCCTTGGCAGCTAAATGATATACATCCTTTGTAAAACAAGATATTATCAGAAACTTCAATGAGTCATTATATAAAGTATCATGTGCACAAACAATATGAAAAATCACCAAATTATCTTAGCCTGTGTCCATCTTAAAATTAACCAAGCTTTACCTGGTTCCGTCCGCACTATATGCCATCATGGTGCAATAGCGTCCAGGAGCGTCATAGTCCACTCTAGATCGCAAGCAATCATATAGCCAATATTTTATCGTTCCATCAATGGCGGTAGAGAAAATAAACTGCATATTTAAAGATAGGAAAATGGATAATATGAGATTCAAAGTGATGGTAGTCATCTTATTCCCATCAGCTAGTTAGCATATAGAAAAAGATACTGACTCAGATCACCAATCACAACATAGATGAGTTAAATAAATATTGACCTGAATATTTTCTTTGTGGTAAGGGCAGACTGAATACACAGGAGCTTCATGGCCTTCAAATGTATACTGCCTGCGTCCAGCTACAGCATCCCATACCTGTCACAGGAGAAACTTACTCTAATATCCCAAAAAGTCAAACTCTTTAATAGGGAGAAAGTTACAACGAGGATATATCAATTAGGTTTTCCCTAGAGAAGCAGGTCACACCCTCTTATGATAATACCTTAATAGTCTTATCATCTCCACATGTAACTATACACAGTTGCTTGTTGGGATGAGCAAACGCAATGTCATTAACTCCACCAACATGGGCATCGATCTAAAATGAGATAAGTGGTCAATAAACTGTACCTAGCGATTTTTAAGGAAGAACTGATATTTAGGATACAAAATTTACCTCTAAGTGTTGTCTTAGTTCTCCAGTTGCATTGTAAGTATATATCTGAACTATATGTTTGGAAAATGCAACACCTAGACAAATCACAATTTGTTTAAAGAAAAAATAAATATAATGAACTAGGAATAATTCATATTCACAAGCAACAAATGCATATACATACCAAGCATAAGTCCATCTGGCCTCCAAACACACCGATTCACCCGTATTGTAGCATCATTCAACAAAGCCTCCTTGTAGTACAAGTTAATTAATGAAGAGAAATATCAGTCCATATTTATATTCCTAAATTGTTGGCCGTGATTAATATGAAAGTGTTTGCCAGTCAAGCCAGAAAGTACACTGAATCCAACTTTCATAAGTATTAGGTGAATACATATGAGTTACTACCCATTGTTATTAAATTCATTGCCAAGATCAAATTGATAAAGGATGAAGATTTTATGCATTGTACTCTTAGGAAGTTAAGATGGTGAATACCTGCAATGGCATTGAAGTAGCTGATATATCCCAAACCTTGAAAGTTCTATGTGCCAGCCTTTCTCGGGATCCCACCTCCCAAAGGCTAATGTCACCAATATTTGTCCCCACTATGGACCGAAGAATAAAAATTTCAATCAATATAAATAATCTCTAGAAAAAGTTCTATAAATTTTTCAGTGAACAAACATTAAACAGTGGTTTTTTTTCTAATTTTTTACCTAGAAGAATAGTTTGCTGCTGTGGATGGAAGTCCATGCTCATGACATAAGATCCTTGATTTAGGGTTTGCACAACGGTTTTAGGTAGGTTATGTACTACGAGAGCAAAAGACACCTAGAAAGACCAAAAGATCATAAGAGGTGTTGAAAGGAACAAGAGGTGGGAGTATGAACTCACTTTCAATATTATTACAAAATAAATATTTAAACTAATTAATTGAATACATATACCTTTTCTTCGTGTGCTTGTTGTATGGGTGTATTAAGCTCGTTGTCCTTTCTGACTTCGTATAACTTTGGTGTACTTAAGATTCCTCGAGAGAAAGTCTTCATACTAGGGCATTTTCTTATATTTAACTCTTCCAAAAATGGGAAATTGAAAGAATAATTTCCAGAGCAAAAGCATGTGAGACTTTCTAAGTTATCAAGTGACAACGTCTTCAAATTGTTAAAAACAATTTCAGTACTCGTTGTTGCATCTCCCTTATTTTCTACTATTTCAATCAGCATTCCACAATTCTTTACACTCATTTCTCTCAACTGCACTAAGCTTTTAGCCATTAAAGGTGTTATTAACTGCATCAATCTATGACAGCAACTTATATCTAGAACTTCAAGATTTAGAAGAGTTGGAAAGAATAGCTCATTATACATATTGTCTTTTAGTTTGAGCTCTTTCAGATTTTCAGATCTTTGAAGGAATCGGAGTGGAATATTTGCTAACTCAACACCTTTGATCATAAGAGCTTTACTCTTCCATGTAATCTCTTTCCCACCATTCCTTAATTCAAGCACCTCCAAATCAAGATTGATCTACAGATCCATCAAAAACAAAATCCAATTAGCTTTTTAACTATATACTTAAAACAAAAGTTTAGTTATTGGCTCAAAAGTCATAGGCTAAACCCAATCAAATTTTGACAAATCAACTACCATCTATTTTAAAACTAGTAAATCATATTTTAAATTTTAATTTGTGAACAAATGTTTCATTTATGTGATTTTACCAACTACGCCCCCTGAAACCAAAAACTACAATATTCACCTCCTCCTATTGTCTATTAAATTAGGAATTTTATAGTGTTTGACCTATGTAAATACAAAGTTACCTTTAGATTTTTTGCAACCTGACTAATTTAAGAATAGGAACAAATATGTTGAGAATAATTTATAATTTTTTTTAAATAGTCATAGAAATTAAATTAATATAAATTTCTTAAAGAGTTTTTTTCTTCTAAATTTCTATTATTTGAATTTTCAAATTTAGTATTCAATGGTCACAACTTTAAATATATAATTTCAGATTTTATAAATATTTTTTTACTTTATACAGTATTTTCTAATTTTTCTTTTTTCTTTTTAATTTTTTTTTTTTTAAGTTTTTCTAGCAAGTTTTATCTTCTATTTTTGAAATATTCTTGCTTAATCTTTCTTTTGGTATGAAATGTCATTTTTATCCTCTTTAACATCCTAACTATATGTTGGACTTTGGACATTTATTTTTTTATTAGTTTTATAATAATTAAAAAAAATACAAAAATACAAAAAAAAAGAAAAAAAGAAAAAGAAAACTAAAAACAACAATTGTAAATTAGGCACAGGCCTTGGCAATTAATAATTAATAATCAAAGTTGATGATAAACTATTAAAGTTGGGTTCCCAGTTAATAAATTGTTGTATAAGAAATTAGTAATTAAAGAAAATTATTTAATATACTCTTGAGATGTTTTCAAATTGAATTCCAAACACACTTACAAAATTTTAAAATAGTTTTGAAACATGATATAGTAGCTGTATTTTAATCTTATAAATACGATAATACAATGAATTGCATTATAATATTATAGAAATTAAATTTGAAATATGGAACCATAAATTGGTTTAAGTTAACTGTGAGAAGGACACGGGGTAATTGCATGTAATTGTTTACTTTATTAGTCAAATTAATTTAATAAAAGACACTACTACCCTATGAAAGCTAAACATATTTGAATCAAACCTGTCTTTTTTTTTCGGCCTGTGGTGTCTATTTTTTTCATTCTCCCTATTATTACATGGGTATTTATGTCTTATTATTTTCTCTCTCTTAAATTTAATGGTAACTAACTTATTTTTGTCATTTTTGAACTGATTTTTTGCTCATCATGTTAAATAATGTCCTAGGCTTTCAACTTCAAGTTGCAAATGTTTTGTATAATGATTCTAAATAATGTTTTACGAAACTATAAGAAAAAGAAAACATGTTCCAAAAATGTTATTAGAGATAGTTAGATTTAACATTTTGTAGGGTATAATTTTATACAACTTTAAAATATTTTCAGCAAAAAGGTAAATTTTTATATAATTAAAAAATTATTATCTTTATAACAATCTTTTTTTTTTTTTTTTAAAAAAAAGTTAAATTAAACAGGGGCCTTGGGCAGCCTCGCACCACTTGCAAGGCCAGCCATGTTGTGAGAGGAGGGAATTGGCAGCTGCAAATTGTGAGAAGAATGACTTTGGTTTGGGGGAAGTATCAGTTGATAATATTTATATCTTCTCCAATACAAACTTAAAATATTAATAACAAAAGGTTGTTTTCAATTGATAATATCCGAAAATAAAATCATATTTATAATTTCTAGTAAACTTTTGATAATTTATAGAATTATATTGGATGATTTTAACATATTCCTTTAATGAGTTTAATAGACAAGACTCCAGTAACAAAATTGTCCAAATCCAACTAACCATTAACATTTATTTCTTTTTTCTAAATTATTGTTAAAAAAAAAAAAAAGAGATGTTAAAAATCACATTATTAAGTTCTAATTTATGTAATATATATAAAATGAAGGTTTTTTTTTTTCTTTTTCAATAAAGAAGTAAACAAGAGACTCATACCTTATGCTCCAAGCAGAGGGACTTTCGCTCTGAGAAATGAAATGAATTTTCTTGAAAGCTTAGACATTTTGAAGTGAATTTTCCACATTCGTTGATCACCAACTCTCTTAACATCGGCCATTCACAAGTATGTATTCCAGGATAGAAAGCTATAAGTTTTGGTAAATTCTCAAGCTTCAAATAGGTAACTTGCGGGAAGGGAAAATTTACAGCAGCTTTTGCTCCTTCTTCTTCCACAACAATCTCCTCTAAAACCTCACAATCCTGTATCTCAAGGTGTTGTAGAGCCTGGAGGCTTTTGGCAATGGAAGATGGAAACACATATTTTATTTTTCCACATCTCTTCAAGATAAAGCTTCTAGTTGTTGAAGGTGTTATTAACTCCATCAACTCATGGCAATTGTCGACTTTCAAAACTTTAAAATTCTGGAAAGAAGCTAAGGAGGATGACACTAGATTCATCAATTTGCTACAATCCTGTACATCTAGAACTTCAAGATTTGGAAGATTTTGAAAGAATAGCTCTTTGTATTGACCACATCTAGATAGTTTGAGCTCTTTCATGTTTTCAAATCTTTGAAGGAATCGGAGTGGAGTATTTGCTAACTCATCACCTTCGATCATAAGAGCTTTAGATTGACTTTGCCATACAATCCCTTCCCCACCATTCCTTAATTCAAGTGCCTCCAAATCGTGATTGATCTACAAATCCATCAAAAACAAAATCTGATTAGCTTTTTAATTATATACTTAAAACAAAAGTTTAGTTATTGGCTCAAAAGTCATAGGCCAAACCCAAAAGTTTAGCTTTTTTTTTTAAGTTTTTGTAGTTTTATCTTCTATTTTTGAAATATTCTTGTTTAATCTTTCCTTTTGGTATGAAATGTCAATTTTTTCTTCTTTAACATCCAAAACCGGCCCATCCTAACTATAAGTTGGACTCTGGACATTTATTTTTTTATTAGTTTTATAATAATAAAAAAATACAAAAAAAGAAGAGAAGACTAAAAAAAACAATAGTAAATTACGCACGGGCCTTGGCAATTAATAATTAATAGTTAATGTGGATGATGAAATATTAAAGTTGGGTTCACAATTAACAAATTATTGTATGAGAAATTAATAATTAAAGAAAATTATTTAATATACTGTTGAAATGTTTTCAAATTGAATTCCAAACACACTTACAAAATTTTAAAATAGATTTGAAACATCATATTGTAGTTGAATTTTAATATTATAAACACGACAATACAATGAATTGCATTATAAAATAATAGAAATAAATTTTAAATATGGAACCATTGAAATTGGTTTAAATTAACTGTGAGAAGAACAAAGGGTAATTGCATATGATTCTTTAATTTACTAGTCAAATTAATTTCATAAAAGACCTACTAACCTATGAAAACTAAACATGTTTTCAAAACTAGCCTGTTTTTTGGTGTGTATAGTAAAAAGGTGTCCATTTTTGTCATTCTCCCTATTATTATATGGGTATCTATGTCTTATAATTTTCTCCCTCTTAAATTTAATGGTAACTAACTTAGTTTTGTCCTTTTTGAACTGATTTTTTGCTCATCAGCTACCAAATCATGTTAAATAATTTTGAATTTGTGATCTGGCTTCCAATCATAAGAAGGATCACTTGTTAGGCACAATTTCTAGTAAAAATAAAGGGACTGCTATTAATTGAGGGATAATGTTTTACAAACTATAAGAAAAAGAAAACAAGTTCCAAAATAGTTTTAAAAAGGAATAAAATGTTATTAGAGATAGTTAGATTTAACATTTTATAGGGGTATAAGGGTATAATTTTATACAACTTTAAAATATTTTTAGTTGAAAAGTAAATTTATATAAAATAATAATAATTGAAAGATTTATTATTTTATAATTAAAAAAAGTTAAGCAGGGGCCTTGGCCAGCCGCGCACCACTTGCAAGGCTAGCAATGTTGTGAGAGGAGGGATTTGGCAGCCGCAAATTGTGAGTAGAATGACTTTGGTTTTGGGGAAGTACCAGTTGATAATATCTATATTTTTTTCCAACACAAATTTAAAATATTAATAACAAAAGGTTGTTTTCAACTGATAATATCCGAAAATTAAATCATAATGATAATTTCTAGTAAACATTTGATAATTTATAGAATTATACTGGATGATTTAAACATAGTACTTTAATGAGTTTTATTGACAAGACTCTATAACAAAATTGTCCAAATCCAACTGACTGTTAATTTTTATTTCTTTTTCCTAAATTTTTGTTTAAAAAAAAGAAAGAGATGTTAAAAAAACAAATTATTAAGTTGTAATAGATGTTCTATATATAAGGTTTTTTTTTCTTTTTTAATAAAGAAGTAAACAAGAGACTCATACCTTACGCTCCAAGCAGAGGGACTTTCGCTCTGAGAAATGAAATGAATTTTCTTGGAAGCTTAGACATTTTGAAGTGAATTTTCCACATTCGTTGATTACCAACTCTCTTAACATCGGCCATTCACAAGTATGTATTCCGGGATAGAAAGCTATAAGTTTTGGTAAATTCTCAAGCTTCAAATAGGTAACTTGCGGAAAGGGAAAATTTACAGCAGCTTTTGCTCCTCCTTCTTGTGCGACAATCTCTTCTAAAACCTCACAATCTCTTATCTCAAGGCTTTGTAGAGTTTGGAGGCTTTTGGCAATGGAAGATGGAAACACATATTTTATTTTTCCACAACTCTCCAAGATAAAGCGTGTCAAATTCTCATAGGAGGAGGACATAGGAAATTTGCTATCCCAAATCTTTCCACAACTAACATTGTTCAATTCCAAGGCCATCAAATTGGTGAAATTAACCTGCAATCAAAGTATTTGTTGTTTCAATATTTACGAACGCATATGAAAAGAAAAAAAAAAATTGATTCTTATGGATTTATAGATGAATATGCCATTGATATAAACAATGTGTCTTTTGTCTCTCTAAAAAGTAATGAAATTTAACAGAAAATTAAAATCACTAGAAAAAAAGGCAAAAAGAGAAGAACAAATAATTCAATATCAAAACTATGTGTTAACAAATGAGAATAAGCATAATAAAATATAAGAATATATAACAGAGAAGTGCAAGAGGTTAATGTCAATCAAACCTTTTTGTTAAAAAGTGGCTTGAGACTGTTATCATCACGAAGGGATCCGACCAACCGTAAGAGTTCAACATTCTTGAGAATTCGTAATTCTTCTAAAGAGACGGTAAAATCATATTGAAAATTAAAGATTCTTGAAAATTGATACCAATCATAATCATCGAACAATTCATCTTCTATTGATATATTGCACCTTTTAAGCTCTCTAGAATAGAAGTCTTTAGGAATCATCTTCTTATCTTTAATATATATTTCTAAATTGGTCAATTGAGATAAGTGCTTCAACTCCTCAAGTACTCCACCCTTCCATTGAATACTACATCCCTTTATATACAATTCTTCTAGTTGGGATAGTTTTGATATCACATTTGGCGCAATAACTTTTAATTGCCAACAATTGCTCAAATCTAAAATCTTTAACCCAGTCAATTGACCCATTTCTGTAGACAACTCCTCAATATTAGTATTTTGCAAGCTAAGGACTTTTAGCTTCTTAAGCTTTCCGATAATAGCAATATCTTCAATTTCGCTATCATCTAAACACAATGTTTGAAGGTTTGTTAGAAGATCAAGTGACGACGACAACGATTGTTGTATTCCACATAAATTTAAAACTTTTAGCTTGGGCATCACTGTGAAAAACTCCTTAGGGATTTCGAAAGAAGAACCCGTAAGAAATTCAAGTTTTGGACAATCTAATGCCTCAGGCCAAAGTTTAGTAACAATATTATCACCAACTAAAGAGATCATTGTGCATTCTCTAAGTTTATCTTTATCCTTCCATTCATTTTCAATGTCATTTCTCTCTGTAAATACATGGTGATCTGTATATGCACATGTTAAAGCAACAACGCGAACAACGTCATGCATAGAAAATCTTCCTTCGATTCCACCATCAAGTAACAAGCAACAGTCTTTGAGTTCCTTGACCACTGAATCTAGTCTATTCCGTGCTTCTTCTATTGTAAGATTAGCTCCTGTAAGTATACCCAAGCCAATGATATTCTTGAGCAAGTCTAAAATGGAAGTATAGTTTTCCATTAGACTAAGAATTATTAAAGTTTTCTTGAGCTCATTATTTTCTAAATAATCGTAACTCAACTTAATGTTTGAATATTCCTTTTCTAAAAGTGTTGGGAACTTTGATGGGGAAGACTTTCTTAGTGTTTGCAAAGCATCTTCCCATTGCGATTTTTGACTTTTGGTCCTTAATGCCTTTGCTATAGTACAAATGACAATAGGCAAACCTCTACATTGTTCGCATACATCCTTTGGTAAAGAATTCAATCCAGGTGCTTGAAAAACATTACCTGCAAAAGAAGCTATGATTATACTAACTGCATTTACTATTCACATGCTTTTGGTTTAGAAGCAAGAAAAGTTCCAAGTGTTGTTATTTTCCCTCTAGCTATCTTATTGGACTTTTTTCTAAATAGAACCATAAAAAATATTCGAAAATCTCAATAAACTGCACTTGATTCCAAATAAAATTCATTTCCACTCTTCATCTCTAAAATCATAGAAATACATTTTGTCTTATCAAGAGCTTTAAGACAATATTTATAGAAAAGAAAAATAAGATGATGAGAAATGAGGAAATGTAAAATAAAGCTACCAAGTCAATTCTTATTAATGTGAATTTAGGCTGAAAATAATTAACTAACGCCATCTAATAAAACTAATTCAAATATTAATGAATATACTTTAAATTTAAAGTCAGAAAGTCATGTTTAGGTCCACAACTATTATTCCCTGAGATTTCTGTTAACACTCAAGCCCTTTGAGGTTTTAGAAATAACGATTATTCCCTGTTGACAGACAGCCACTATAAAACCCTCAAAAACTAGAGTCAAGGGCAGAGAAGTATTTACACAATGTATTAATTAAGATAAATAAAATCCTAAAAACCTTATTCCTAACCCATTCACTCCTTCTTACCGTCACACCACCACCCCATTCCCAAGAATCCTATCTTCTTTAAATTTTGTCACTCTGCCTCGAGAAAACTCAAGCAACGGGCAGCGAAATCCCCTTTTCTTCTTCCTGGCCGCTTCACCTTCAAACCCAAACATCGACACCTTGGGTGGTTTTTTTATGCATCAATTTGGGTTAGGCAGCTTGTTTTAAACTTGGATGGTGTCGTTGTGGATCTTGTGAAGTTGGTGTGGGTGCAATGGGGATGTGCTGTGGTGTGGCTGCAATGGGGATGTGCTGTGGATTGGGTCTAATGGAAGTTTCCTGCACTTTGCGTGTTGTGGTGGTGCGCTGGAGGCCAAGGGATGCGGCCATGGTTGTCATCTGATTTGCTGTGGTTGTTGTAGTGGTGGTCTAAAGGGTGGGCTGTGGTGTGGGTGCAATGGCGATGGTTGTGTTATGGATGCAATGGCGATGGCTCTGGTGTGGATGCAATGGAGGAGATGGCGACGATTTGGAGGTGCAGCGGTGGTGCACGGGAGGCTAATGGGTGCAACGATGGTTGTCAATGGCTGCCGATTGTGGTGGGGCACGGCGTGGGTTAGGTTGGTAATTGTTGGGTTTGAAGAATAGGAGTGGAGATTACGAAATTAAAAGTGAGAAAGAAAAAAAAAAAGGTTATTGGATTATTTTTTAAAAAAGTCAGATTAAAAAATGAATAAAAAAAGAGAGAAAAAAATAGGTTACGAATTTAAAAGAAAAATAATTACAGTTTTTAAAAAACCAGAATTATTTAGCTCAGGACCCTCAGGAAAAAGAAGTATTGTTTCTGCATATGGAATTAGATTTCTTGTTAAGCCACCTACTATTCTATCAATCAATAGAGTAATTATACTTATTTATAAATATTTCATGTTATTACTACTTATTCACATCAAACCATAACACAAATTTGATGTGTTATCAAATTAAAATGAGTTATAACAATTACCTACCATTTTCTTGAATAGACTCCAGGCTCCTTCTTCGATTAAAATGTTCATTCCGATATTTTTTGTGGAACCCATCTTCTCCAACACAAATTATGATTTATGAATGGTTACTAATTAGTATTTTAAATTAAGTTAAAGATTGAAGTTATTACAGTCTAATGGCCGTGTTGAGACTACGGTTAATTGAGATGCAATTCCGGTGTGCAAGCTTTTGCAGCAAATTCTTACTGCTTAGCTTGAGGGAGGATGTTGAGACTATGGTTAATTGAGGGCAGAGTTACTTGAGATGAGTTACATTAGCTGGGCAGAGACTATGGTTAATATGAGTTACTTGAGTGATTAGTGTTTCTTTGCAAAGCTACAGTACTTTAATGCTACAGTACGCTACAGTACTTCAACTGAAGTTTTATAAAATCTGGAAATTTGATCAACAGTTGAGAAGCTACCATTTTGTGTTTCTCTGCAAAATTTGTAAGAGTCACACGGATTGCCAGCGTGGATTCTTACTTGTATAAAAACGTTTCAAGAACCATTTGTTAGCTAAGTTGGAAAATTAACAAAAGAAATCAGTTCTGGAAGTGTCCAAAGTTTCTCTCAAAGTTCTTGTTTGTTTCCTTAGTTACTTTTTCTGCATTTTCTGTTTGTTTCTCTAGAAAGTTTTGCAACTTGCTGCTTCTCTTTTCATTCGATCCTAAAACCTTTATAGGCCCTAACCTTTTTGTAAAAATTTGGAGACTAGTTAGGTTGGTAACAGGTAACTGGCAACTGATATCAATCGAGTAATGAGTAATCGAGTTTAAAATGTTACTTGTTTGAACCTTTAGTCTAAACGTTACTTAAGACTAATAGTCTAAGTTTTCTATTTATTCACATGAAACCATAACACAGATTTTGTAGAAGGGCCAAGACTATAGTACGAGTAAAAAGAAATTACGAAATTCAATAAAAATATAATATATGAAGAAAAGTGAAAATTCTATAACTTAAATTACCTGCCATCTTCTGGAATAGGCTCCAAGCTTCTTCTTCTTTTAAAGTACCCATCTTGAAATTCTTGGAAGAATTCATGCTATTTAACACCTCAAGTTTTCTTGTTGTGAGCAGTAGTTTACATCCACCACGATCATCTTTGGAAGGAATTCCCACAGCATCTAAATCAAGATCTTCCCAGATATTATCTAGAATCAAAAGAATCTTCACAGGCCTCATATCCTTCTCATCCTTCTTACCCTCGTCACCCTTGTCACCCTTCTCATCCTGCTCATCCTTCTTATTCATCTCCACAGGCCTCATATCCTTCTCATCCTCCTTACCCTTCTCATCCTTCTGACCCTTCTTAGTCATCTTCAATCTTTCATATAACTTATTTGCCTTATCTGCTACATCACTCTCCTTATCCAATTTGAGACCCAATTTTTTAGCAATTTTTGATTGAATGGTCTCTATATTTGGAGTTCCTGTTACTTCTATCAAAACCACCTCATCAAAGAGTTGTTCTTCCATGGCTTTCCTACCAACTCCCTGCACAAGCGTGGTCTTGCCGAGACCTCCCATCCCATAAACACCGATCATGTAGATACTCTCATCGTTCAATGCATCCCAAACATTCTTCTCAGTGGAAGTTCTTGATTCCAAAGCCACATAATCTTTGGTAGATCTAAGCCATATCTCCTGAGAAATAGTAGGATGGGCAACTTCATCTTCTAGCCGTAGGAATGGAAAATTATTCTTATCTAGGAGTTGACTGATACCATTCTCCTTTAACTTGAATGCTTTCTTGCCATGTTTGTAGCGGGTGATCCAGTTGGGGCACAATCCCTTGAAACATCGCGGGTTGTTTTCTTTTGCTTGAATCAACTTCTCTGCTTCATCAATTTTGGAATCCACTTCGTTCTGCCACTTCTTCACGGTCTCTTCAATCTTTTCCAGATTTCTTTCAGCAGCATCAACCTTACGCTGAACTTTGTCTTTTGCAAGCTTCATCTCCTCAACATCTTTTTGGAGATTGCTAAAGTTGGTGTTGTATTTGTACAAGTACATAAATTGTCGCCCCATCGGAGCAGCCAAGCACTTGACAACCTCCACAACAGCACTTAAGATAGTTTCCACCATTTTCAACACTTTTTCCTTTCTCCTTCACTTTTTTTTAAAAAAAAAAAAAAAAAAAGAAAAAACAAAGAAAGAAAGTAAAAGATATTAAACAGACTTAAAAACAGGACAAGTAGGGTGCAAACTTTCAAATTTGAAAAACACACACAAAAAAAAAAAAGGTAAGAAAAGTTCAGAAATAACAGCAAGACAACAATGATGCAAACTCAAACAAAGGAAGAGGAGTGAACAAAAACACTGAAAATGATGAAATAATTTTTTTTTTTAAAATAAGGAAAAGGGGAAAAAACAGAAGAAAATAAAACTGAAAAAGTAACAGGGCAACTGCAAACTGAATAAAATAAAGATCTTTTTGTTCTTTTTCCTAAACGAAAAATAAGAAAATGGGAAAGGATTTTTTTTATTTTTAAAAACAATAAATAAGAAATAAAGGAACGGGAGAGGAGTGAAAAATCAAGCGATCTGGTTTCAGAGTAACAGGATTTTTAGTGGTCTCTGAAGGGGTGAGAGAGGTTTCAGAGTTGAAGTATTTTTGAGTGGTTAAGTGAAAGTGGAGAGGAAAGGGATGAAGAGATTGCTTTAAAAATCAGAAGTAAGGATGATGACAATCAAACAATAACCAAAACAAAGCATACGCCTAAATATAAACTCATGCATATTTTTCGATTCTTTATTATTTTATTATTCGATTCCTTACTTTAATTTTTAATTTTTTTTTTTTTCGGTATCCTTACTCTACTGCGAATAATTTAATGGCAAATATATTCCAATTATTTGAGCATCAATAAAAAATAAAGTTAAAGACTTAAAGTATAGCTACATTTACACTATTTATTACACTATTTTCATTAAATCATGATGTGGTATATGTCACATTCACATAAATTTTTAATTATTTTAAATTTTTAATATTATAATAAAATTATTATTAATAAATGTAATAAAAATGGTGTAAAGGACGGTGAAAATGTACCGTTGCACTAAAGTATAAAGATGAAGGATCAAGAAAAAGAATAATGAAAAAAGCACTAGCTTTCCAGCTGGAGGCTGGAGCAGGGTGGCCTCCTTGTGGAAGTAAGCCTTATGATGTAAGATCCTCACAAAGCAAATCAAATATTACGAGGGGTTGTTTGGTTAGAGGTTATTCCCCTTGTAAGATTTTAGTAATCTTTAAAAATTGTTGTTGATTATATAAGTAGTAATATGAATACTGTTATTTTCTTAAGTATTTTAAGATTACTTGATAATCTTAATTTTATTATAATTTTACCTTTAACTATTTAAATTTTTAGACAATAACACCCTTTTTTTCAACAAGGCCGAACAATATATACCCATCCATAGTTTGCTATAAAAACAATGTGATACCCAAACAGATTGAAAAAAGTCAATTACCTACCTTCCGTCCAACTGATAGTAAAGTTAGTTAAAAAAAAGATAATATGGTAATTTTATATCCAACAAAAAAATATATCATTCTGCCCAATTTCTTTCTTTAATATTAATTTTATAAAAATAATTCTTCTCAATTTTAATTATTTTATTTTTATTAATTTTAATTAAAATCTTGTCTTCATCTTCTTCATCTCTCGCCTGAACCACAGGACAACTAGCAGCAAAAACGACCAAAGCCCCAAAAAACCTCACTCAAATCACCAAAAGATTCAATACAAAAAATCCCAAAGAATCGCTCTCAAACACTAAAAAGAACCAAGACACGCAAGGCACAGAAGGTTTGGGGCAAAACCTCAAACAAGTGGTGTGCCAAAACTTGGAAAATCAATCATCAATGCCAAAATCGATCAGAAATCCCCAAAAATCAAACAAAAACACAAAAAAAAACACTCCCAATTAATCTCCAACCATCAATTTCCTATTAAAAACTCCGAAAAACACCAATCAATCCCAATTCAACAAACAACAAAAACCCTAGGAATTCAATGGGCGGTGAAATGTGAGCAAACGACAACGGGAAAATGGGGGTTTTGGAGAGGGCACACCGAAAAGACGATTGGCGGGGAGAGGAAAGATTTTCGGTGACGGGGCTTCCGGAAAATGGGTGGGGCAGTGCCACAGCTTNCACGGCAACTGCAAACTGAAGAAAATAAAGATCTTTTTGTTCTTTTTCCTAAACGAAAAATAAGAAAATGGGAAAGGATTCTTTTTTTTTTTAAACAATAAATAAGAAATAAAGGAACGGGAGAGGAGTGAAAAATCAAGCGATCTGGTTTCAGAGTAACAGGATTTTTAGTGGTCTCTGAAGGGGTGAGAGAGGTTTCAGAGTTGAAATGTTTTTGAGTGGTTAAGTGAAAGTGGAGAGGAAAGGGATGAAGAGATTGCTTTAAAAATCGGAACAAAAATAATGATAATGACAATCAAACAATAACCAAAACAAAGCACATGGGCCCATTGCGGCTTTCCGGTCGTTTTGTCTTCAGATTTTTTTATGAGATCGAGTCTGATGACTCTGTTTGGTTTCGCTTTTGGAATACTGTTATTAGTATTCCCAAAAAATTTAAACAGTAAAATATCATTATTTCTAAAATATTATTTTATATTTTTTAATTTCTTTTAAATCTCCTAAATTTATTAATTTAACTAAACACTCCTAAATATTTTTTTTTAAATTACAAAAATACTCCGATCACCCTCCAATGATGGTGGCCGGTTGTCCGTATATAATAGGTGCGTTAGAGATGTTTTTGTTAACTCTTAATATTTTATTATAGGAGTATTTAGTAAATAAACAAACATAGGAGATGTTTTTGTTAATTTTTAAATTCTACATCGTAATATCCACCCAATTTAACTTTTTTCAAAATACTATTCTAAAAACCATCATAATAATGAACCAAACAGAGTCATGCATATTTTTCGATTCTTTATTATTTTATTATTCGATTCCTTACTTTAATTTTTTTTTTTTTTCGGTATCTTTACTCTACTGCTAATAATTTAATGGCAAATATATTCCAATTATGTGAGCATCAATAAAAAATAAAGTTAAAGACTTAAAGTATAAAGATGAAGGATCAAGAAAAAGAATAATCAAAAAAGCATTAGCTTTCCAGCTGGAGGCTGGAGCAGGGTGGCCTCCTTATGGAAGTAAGCCTTATGATGTAAGACCCTTACAAAACAAATCAAATATTATGAGGGATTGTTTGGTTCGAGGTTATTGTCATAGTAAGATTTTAGTAATCTTTTAAAAATTGTTGTTGATTATATAAGTAATAATTTAAATAATTTTATTTTTTTAAATATTTTAAGATTACTTAATGATCTTCATTTTGTTATAATTTTATCCTTAATTATTAAAATTTTTAGATAATAATGCCCCTTTTTTTTTAACAAGGCTGAATGATATGTATCCACCCATAGTTTACTATAAAGAAATGTGGCACCCAAACACTTTGAAAACGTCAATTACCTACCTTCTGTCCAACTCTGTTAGTAAAGTTAGTTAAAAAAAAGGATAATATGGTAATTTTATATCCAACAAAAAAATATATCACTCTGCCCAATTTCTCTTTAATATTAATTTTACAAAAATAATTCTTCTCAATTTTAATTATTTTATTTTTATAATTAATTTTAATTAAAATCTTGTCTTCATCTTCTTCATCTCTCGCCTGAACCACAGGACAACTAGCAGCAAAAACGACCAAAGCCCCGAAAAACCTCACTCAAATCACCAAAAGATTCAATGCAAAAAATCCCAAAGAATCACTCTCAAACACTCAAAAGAACCAAAACACGCAAGACAAAGAAGGTTTGGGCCAAAACCTCAAACAAGTGGTGTACCAAAACTTGGAAAATCAATCATTAATGCCAAAACCGATCAGAAATCCCCAAAAATCAAACAAAAACACAAAAAAAAAAAAACACTCCCAATTAATCTCTAACCATCAATTTCCTATTAAAAACTCCGAAAAACACCAATCAATCCCAATTCAACAAACAACAAAAACCCTAGGAATTCAATGGGCGGTGAAATGTGAGCAAATGACGGCGGGGAAAATGGGGGTTTTAGAGAGGGCACACCGAAAAGACGATTGGCGGGGAGAGGAAAGGTTTTCGGTGATGGGGCTTCTGGAAAATGGGTGGGGAAGTGCGAAAGCTTTGCAAAAGACCCCATTTTTTTGCCCTTTTATGAGAGAGATGAAGAAGATAAAGACGGGAAGAGAGAGAGGAGAGAGGCTTTCGATCTAGCCATATTCCGATGCCGGGTTCTTGCCTAGTGACTGGAGGAAAAGAGATACAGAGAAAGAGAAAGGGGAGAAGAAGGCGAAAGATAAGAGATTTGGGCAGATTTTTTTAATATTTTTATTAATGCAATTTTTTTAACTTTTTTTTTTTTTTTATACACAAACCTTAAAACACAAAAAATCAAAATTAAACCCCCCGGGGAGAAGAAGACGAAAGAAAGAAGACGAAAGATAAGAGATTTGGGCAGATTTTTTTAATATTTTTATTAATGCAATTTTTTTAACTTTTTTTTTTATACACAAACCTTAAAAGATAGAATATGATAATACCATTTTAGTTAAAAGATTTATTAACTGATTTTGACGGAAAGTAGTATTTTTTGTCATTTCAAAACCTTTTTGGATACCGATATATCTTTGAAGCAAACTCTGGATAGGTGTAAATCATTGCTTATAATATTTCAGTTTTCCCAGTCGTAGTCAGCCTTCATACACATCATGTGAAATCCCGAGGCACATTCCAATAGTTAATGAGATCCTTAAACTTTAATGATAAAGAGTATGCATGTTCTCAACAATACCTAAGATTAAACACTACTTACATACTCTAAAGGGTTTCACTACCAGTTCACATCAAAGAACCAAACCCAGCAAGTTTATAGATGAGTCCCTGCCTGAACACCTCTCCTCTGCTTGACTCATAACTCACAAAAAATCCAGCAAAAACAGCACTTTTATAAGTTCAAATTTTCATCACACACAAGCACACAAGTTTTTACGTTCATAGGTATCATTTCTAATGGAGTCAAATAAACAATCAAAACAAATCAAATAATCATTAAATGTATATACTTATACATGCTTAAAATTCTACAGTTAATAATTTCAGTAATACCACCAGCTACATTATCTAATTATTAGAACTTATAATATATATTCAAAAGCGATCTGGTTTGAGAGTAAAAGTATTTTTGGTGGGTATCTGAAGCGGTGAGTGAGAACTGAGAAGTATTTTTGAGTGGTTTCTAAAAGATTGAGAGAGAAGAAAACTGAAGATGAAGAGATGGATGGTAGAAGAAATCAGAAATACAGTCAACATCAATCAATTGATTTTAACTTTATTGTCAATAATTGATGCCGAAGGAGACGCCCACCACGTGAAGGCATTTTAGGCTAGCTGACTGCTTTCCAGCTGGAGTGAGCTACGAGGTCAGAGACTTTGACAAGACGCTGTTCAGAGTTCAGACAAACCAAAATAGGAAGGAGAGGAAGAGTACTGTTACAACGAGAGAAAGACCACTGTATTAACAAAAAAAAATTTGAATCACAAAGTTTATTATCAATCATTCATTAAAAGTAAATGGTTAGAATTTAAATTATTACAAATTAATAAATATTTATTGAATTATATTTTAAATATATGAAATCTAATATAAAAGAAATTTTTTATTTTATAAATCTCAAAAAAAAGTTTATTATTTAATGAAACTTTATGAGATTAATGTTATTAACTGTAAAAGAAATATTGACTTAGCTTAGATTGGGAGTATCTTCAATTTTGAAATTGATGTGCAAAGGAGATAAGAAAAATGCATCTCAAGAATCTCGATCATATTGTTGATGCAGTAACCAACCTTGAATTTGTTCTGAAAATAATAAGTATAATCACATGTCATTTACTATAAGAAAAAAAGAGAAAGAGACTTTTCTATGATTTTAAATTATTTTTCATCAAATAAATGGAATAAATATGTATAATGGTGTCAAATTTAAGTGAATATGAACGGAAGTTTACATATTTTATTTAACACATATTTAACACTCCCAATTAATCTCCAACCATCAATTTCCTATTAAAAACTCCGAAAAACACCAATCAATCCCAATTCAACAAACAACAAAAACCCTAGGAATTCAATGGGCGGTGAAATGTGAGCAAACGACAACGGGAAAATGGGGGTTTTGGAGAGGGCACACCGAAAAGACGATTGGCGGGGAGAGGAAAGATTTTTGGTGACGGGGCTTCCGGAAAATGGGTGGGGAAGTGCCACAGCTTTGCAAAAGACCCCATTTTTTTGCCCTTTATGAGAGGGATGAAGAAGATAAAGACGGGAAGAGAGAGAGAGAGGAGAGAGGTGAGAGGCTTTCGATTTGGCCATATTTCGGTGTCGGGTTCTTGCCTAGTGACTGGAGGAAAAAGAGGGAGAATGAAGGGAAGAAAGAGAAGGGAGATAGTCAGAGAAAGATAAGAGAAAGAGAAAGGGGAGAAGAAGACAAAGGATAAGAGATTTGGTCAGATTTTTTTAATATTTTTATTAATGCAATTTTTTTAACTTTTTTTTTTTTATGCACAAACCTTAAAACACAAAAAATCAAAATTACCCCACAGAAATGATAGAATATTGATGGCTCCGTTTGGTTCAAAATTTGGGGGTTTTGGGAAAAGTTTTTTTTAAAAAGTTAAAAAAAGTTGAATTGGGCGGGTATTACGATGTAGGATTTATAAATTAATAAAATACCCTATATATTTATTTTTTTACAAAATACGCCCTATAATAAAACATTAAAAGTTAATAAAAATACCCCTAACCCACCCTCAAACACCCCCAGTCGGCCACCACCACCGGAGGTGCCCGAAGTCACCTTATGGGTGCATGACCGGCTGGATCTTGCCGGTCATGCGCCGATATGGCCTTTTCCAGCCAAATCCACGGTGGATCTGGCTGGCAAAGGCCAGATCTACGGCCAGATCTGGCCGTCAACCGCCAGATCTAGCCGTATTTGCTCTCAACGACGGCCAACAAACGGTCGTCGTTGATGGTCAACGACGACCGTTTGTTGGCCGTCATGACCGACTGTTACGGCCAAAGATCTGGCCGTCAACGGCCAGATCTTTGGCCTTAGATCTGGCCTTTTCCGGCCAGATCCACCGTGGATCTGGCCGGCAAAGGCTATATCGGCGCACTACCGGCCAGATTCAGCCGGTAGTGTGCCATCCTACCAGATTCCGGCCATTTTCCGGTCGTGGTGGCCGGAATCTGGTAAATGTGGATTATTGGGGTGTTTTTGTAATTTTAAAAAAAATATTTAGGGGTATTTAATTAAATTATCAAATTTAAGAGGTTTAAAAAAAGTTGAATAATATTGGGAGTAGTATTCCCAAAAATCTGAGTTTTTGGATATTTTACTATTTAACTTTTTTAGGAATACTAAAAGTAGTATTCCCAAAACTGAAACAAACGCAGCCGATAATACCATTTTAGTTAAAAGATTTATTAACTGATTTTGAGGGAAAGTAAGGCTCCGTTTGGTTTAAGATTGGGAATACTACTCTTGGTATTCCCAAAAAAGTTAAACAGTAAAATACCCAAAATCTCTCATTTTTGGGAATACTATTTTCAATATTATTTAATTTTTTTTAAACCCTCTAAATTTGTTAATTTAATTAAATACCCCTAAATATTTTTTTTTAAATTACAAAAACACCCCAACAATCCACATTTACCAGATTCCGGCCAACACTACCGAAAAATGGCCGGAATCTGGTAGGATGACGCACTACCGGCTGAATCTGGCCGGTAGTGCGCCGATCTAGCCTTTTCCGGTGGATCTAGCCGGAAAAGGCCAGATCTAAGGCCAAAGATGTGGCCGTTGACGGCCAGATCTTTGGCCGTAACACTCGGTCATGACGGCCAACAAACGGTCATCGTTGACCATCAACGACGACCGTTTGTTGGCCGTCGTTGAGAGCAAATACGGCTAGATCTGGCCGTTGACGGCCAGATCTGACCGTAGATCTGTTTAATGTTTTATTATAGGGGGTATTTTGTAAAAAAACAAACATAAAGGGTATTTTATTAATTTATAAATTCTATATCGTAATACCCGCCCAATTCAACTTTTTTTTAACTTTTTTCAAAAAACTTTTCCCAAAACCCCCAAATTTTGAACCAAATGGATATTTGCCATTTCAAAACATTTTGATTACCAATTTATCTTTAAAGCAAACTCTGGGTAGGTGTAAATCATTGCTTATAATATTTCAGTTTTCCCAGTCGTAGTCAGCCTTCATACACATCATGTGAAATCCGGAGGCACATTCCAATAGTTAATGAGATCCTTTAAACTTTAATGATAAAGAAGTATGCATGTTCTCAACAATACCTAAGATAAACACTACTTACATACCCTAAAGGGTTGTACTACCAGTTCACATCAAAGAACCAAACCCAGCAAGTTTATGGATGAGTCCCTGCCTGAACACCTCTCCTCTGCTTGACTCATAACTCACTAAAAATCCAGCAAAAACAACACTTTTATAAGTTCAAATTTTCACTTCTTGCTGCAGGAGTGGATCAATCTTATCCTCCATTAATTCGGATGCTACCTTGCTCTTTTTGCAGCGGGTCTCGCGGTCAGTGCCAATTGAACTTTGGCTTTTAATCAAATCCTCTACTTTAACAATGATAGAGTCAACATCCTCTAGCCACTTCTTCACATCCTCTTCAATCTCTTCCACATTGTTTTTAGCCTCCTCAACCTTACGCTGCACTTTGCCTCTTGTATTCCTCAACTTCAAAACATCATCTTGGAGCTTGTCAAAGTTCTTCTCTAGTGGAATAGTAGGATAGGAAACTCTGTCGAATTTCTCTTCTTGCTTCAGAACAATATCCTGCTTTAATTTGAATGCCTTCTTGCTATGTTTGTAGCGAGTGATGCAGTTGGGGCGCAATCCCTTGAAACATCCAGGGTTGTCTTCTTTCTCTTGAATCAACCTCTCTACTTCAGTAATGGTATTGTTCACCGTAGTCCGCCAGTCCTTAACGCTCTGTTTGATCTCTTCCACATTTACTTCGGCATCAGTAACCTTAACCTGCACGTCGTTCTGTGTATTCTTCAGCGTCCTAACTTCCTTTTCGAGATTTCTGAAATTGGTATCGTAGTTGTACAAGTACTTAAATGGACGCCCAATCGGAGCAGCCAAGAACTTGACAGCATCCAGAACAAAACTCCCGGCACTGGCGATAGCCCCAATAAGTTCTACAGCCATTTTAAAACTTTCTTTTCTCCTTCACTTCTTCCTGAAGTTCGAAAAATATAAAAAAAATAATAATAGGGAACAAAGGGTTATAGGCTGTGGGAAAGGGCTGCCCCAGGGGTTAGGGTAATTGTTAGTAGGGATGTGATTTTCAATGAAACAGTTTTTCCTTGTAAATCTGGTACTAACAGTGCATGTAGCTCAAAAGAAGAGTCTGAAACCTCAGGACAAACTGGGACAACTCAGTTTGAGGTGGAGCCTGAGACCAACCCTGATCAATGCACCCAAATAAATGACCCTGACCTTGTTGAAGATCAACCACATCATAATCTAGAGCAGGAGGGTGAAGATTACCCTACTGACACTGCTGAGGAGGATCAGCAGGATAACCTGGCCCAATATCAGTTAGCCAGGGACAGAGTCAGAAGGGAAATCAGACCCCCTGCAAGGTACAACTATGCTGACCTGATTTACACAGCACTCATAGCTGGGTCAGAAATACATCGATCAGAACCAGACACCTATGATAAGGCACTGAGTTCAAGGGATAGAAAAGAATGGCTGGGTGCTATGGAGGAAGAGATGGAGTTATTGCACTCAAACAAAACCTGGACACTAGTTCCAAAGCCAAAGAATCAAAAATTGGTGGAGTGCAGATGGTTGTACAAATTGAAAGAATGGGTAAATGAGTCTGACCCTCCAAGATTCAAAGCAAGGTTAGTGGCTAAGGGCTACACTCAAAGAGCAGGTATTGATTTCACTGAAATATTTTCTCCAGTAGTTAAATTTAAAACTATTAGACTCATGCTAGCAATTGTAGTTCAACATGATTTAGAGATAGAACAACTGGATGTTAAAACTGCTTTCTTGCATGGTGAGTTGGATGAGAAAATATTCATGAGTCAACCTGTAGGTTTTAAGGATAAAAAACTGCCTGATTATGTATGCTTACTGAATAAATCTCTGTATGGACTTAAACAGTCCCCTAGACAATGGTACAAGAGATTTGATGCATTCATAATAGGAAATGGATTCACTAGAAGCATGTATGATAACTGTTTCTATTTTGCCTGTATGAATAACATGCCAATCTACCTTTTGTTATATGTAGATGACATGTTAATAATTAGCAAGTCCATGTCTCAAATTAATGCATTAAAGGCCAAATTGAATACTGAATTTGATATGAAGGACTTAGGGAAGGCAAAGAAAATACTAGGAATGATGATTGATAGAGATAGAAGTGCACATACTCTTAAACTGCATCAATCCTCATACTTACAAAAACTAGTCTTAAAATTTGGTCTGAATGAATCCAAAGCAGTGACAATGCCCTTAGCAAACCATTTCATACTTAGTAAGTCACAGTCCCCAAAAACAGAGTCAGAAAGATTGAAAATGGAGAATGTCCCTTATTCTAATGCCATAGGTTCTGTAATGTATTCCATGATATCCACCAGACCTGATTTAGCATATGCAATATCACTATTAAGCAGATTCATGTCAAACCCTGGAAATGAACACTGGAATGCATTAAAATGGTTGATGAGATATATTAATGGTACTGTTCAAATTGGTTTAATGTTCTGTAAAAGATATGCATCACTTGATCTGGTGGGGTATGTAGATGCAGACTTTGCAGGTGATAGAGACTCTAGGAAGTCCACAACTGCCTATTACTTCACACTGGGAGGCAACTGTGTTAGTTGGAAAGCTCAGTTGCAACCTCTGGTTGCATTATCCACTACTGAAGCTGAGTATGTAGCAGTTTCAGATGCATTCAAGGAAGCAACTTGGTTGCAAGGAATCCTGAAAGAAGCTGATCTGTTGAATGGCACAGCAACAGTCTACTCTGATAGTCAAAGTGCCATTCATTTGAGCAAGAACCCAGTGTATCACGAACGAACTAAACATGTGGATGTGAGGCATCACTTTGTCAGAGACCTGATTGCAAAGGGAGAGATAAATCTGTTGAAGGTACCCACTGAAGATAATCCAGCGGACATGGGAACAAAAGTGGTGACCACAGCCAAGTTCAAGCATTGCTTGAACCTGCTTCACATTAAGTAAGTACTGCCCTTCAGAGCTGAGAAGAAATATGGAATAACTTACTGCACTAAAAGGAATAAAGTTGGCTTCAAGGTGGAGACTGAAAGTATTATGAAGCCAAAAACGAAGCCGTTTCACTTAAGTATATTCAAGCCAAAACGGGGTCGTTTTGTTTAAGACCATTACCGTTTTTGGGCTGTCAGATCAAGACAGATCTAAGGGCTGAGAATTACGAACGCAGACATATATAAAGAAGAGCAACAGTGATTAGGGGAGAGAGTTGTTCATTGCCATCGGGGTATTAGGGTTTGAGAGAGAGAGGGAAATACTGAGGTGGGTTTTCTCTGCTGAATCTTTCTGGGTTAATCTGGTTAGTTGAAAGAGGGTTGCGTTTCCTTCCAGAGGCTAGTGTTTGTTCTCTGTTTCTTGCAGATTATAGAAAGATTAGTGAGTGGTTAAAAACTTGGTTGGGTGTTAGTCTGTTTGGCAGATTTGTAGTCTTATCCTTCTTGTAATCCTTGAATATCTTCTTAGTGCTGTGAGTGTCCGTATTTCAGAGCTCAACGTTGATGTAGTCTATTCAAGATTGAGTAGACGAACCACGGTAAAATCGTGCCTTGTGTTGTGTGTGTGATTCTTTGATCGTTAATCTTGTTTGTGTGATTATTTCTTTTGTGAATTGCTTGTTAGGCTTAGGTTATAACATTTTGTATTTTGTATTTTAAGTTCTATGGATTATAAATAGTTAAATACTCATATTTTTATTTCAAACGTAATTTATTACAAATAATTAAAATTTTGAGATTCAAATATCTTTTAGACTTTTATCTACCACTCAATAAATATAATTACAAATTGTTATTATTTCACTACAGTATAAATTTTATACTAACTGATTGAACTTCGATATGTATTGAGTCACCAAACCACAAAAATTTAACAATAAAATTATACTAACAATTTTTTCATACAACATTGATGTGACAACTCATGATTGGTCAGTTCATATTTAGACAAACGAAACCACTGTAAGTTGACCAACTACAAACTGTCTCAAGGTTGTATGAAAAAGTTGTAAGTGTAGTATTGTTCAAATTTTAATGAGCAACACTACACTTACAACTTTTTCATGCAACCTTTTCATACAACCCTGATGTGATAACTTGCGATTTGTCAGCTTGCAGTGGGTCTCGTTTGCCTAAATGCAAACTGATCAATTGCAAACTGCCATATTAGGGTTGTATAAAAAAGGTTGTATGAAAAAATTGCAAATGTAGTTTTATTGAATTTTAATTTTTTTTTTTTTTAAACCCAACATACTATATGTCCCTTATTTATTTTTAAAAAATAATTGATTTTCCAATTAATTTAATTTAATATAAATAAGAAGATACAATCAAATACCGAAAATAGAAAATATTATTTCCAGATGAAAATATTTATCTAATCATCCATATTTCCTTCCATTAATATTGTTTTAATACCATAGTAACTAATAACAAAACATATAGATGAATCTATCGATTTGGCAACATTTGACAAGATTTTATTTTCTGAAAAATAATTAAGCAAGATAATTTTGATGGATATAATCAAGAACAAAATTTTGTCATAAAACCCCGCCGGATTTTATTGTTCTATCTTCATCCATCACTGAGACTAATTGTTTAGTAAGTGAAAGATTTCCCAGAAAATTCAGAGAGAATATTCTAGGGAAACAAACAGAGAAATTAAGAAATGTAAAACTTTGCAAACTGAATTTTATTTAGTGAGAATCAACTTGAGATTACAATGCACATATCTTCATTCATATAGAAAATGACCGGTCGGCATAACAGAATGTGGGAATCACGGCATTCTTGTGCACACACGCACGAAGTGCTGCATTGGAGCCGTTCTTCTTCTTTCTTCTGCTTTTGTTTTGAACTCTCATCCAAAAAATATTGTTACAAAGTGGAGACAATGTGGAGAGTTGAAGCTTGTTACAAAGAAGTTGAAATCGAGTGACTAGTAAGGGTGGTAAGAGCATCAACTAATTGAAATGTATTAAACAACAATTTGCTGAGAAGTAACCAAATCTTGAACGAAATGTTCATCGATTTCGATATGCTTAGTTTGAGGTTCGAGCATGAAACATTGCATTTGCAACCAATGATCCAACACTTATATTATCACACCAAAGAACAGATCTTGAAGGAACAGAGACTTGCAATTCTTTGAATAAGTGTTGAAACCAGACACGCTCAGTTGAAGCTTGAGCTAAAGCACGATATTTAGCTTCAGTAGAGCTTAAAGCAACGACCTTTATTTGCAAGAACATTGGCAGCAATAAAAATACAATATCCACTGATGGATTTTCAATCATCACATCATTACCCAATCGACATCTGCAAATCCTTCAAGTAGTAATCGTGGAGAAGGCTAGAAGAAAAGACCAAGATCTATGGTGCATTTGACATATTGTAATACCCTTTTGCAAGCAGCGAAGTGATTGACAGTGGGAGGCTGGAGAAACTGGCTAAGACAATTGACCATATATGACAAGTCTAGGCATGTCATAGTCAAATATTGAAGGCCTCCTATAATGCTGCAATAAAGAGCAGGATTTTTTAAATGGTGGACTATCATCTCTGACAAGTTTAGTAGAGGCTGCCATTTGTGTTGCACTACGACTGGCTTTAGACACTCTTGCTTTCTTAAGAAGCATATTTTGAAAGTGTTAACAAAATTAATTACCAGTGAATTTCTTATAGCCTCAAGCCCAGAAAATAACTTATTAGTTCTCTTAGGTCTTTTAAGGCAAAAGTTTGATTAAGCTCTTTAATCCTTTTAGAAAGATACTAAGAATCATTGATTGTGATCAAAATGTCATCTACATAAACAAGTAGACACACTACTTTCTTTGAAAAGTGATGAATAAACAATCTTGTATCAAATGTGGGAATTATCAAATCCCCATGCTAGTAGAGTATATTCGAGCTGTCAAATCATGCTAGCTCTAGGTGCTTACTTTAGGCCATAAAGAGCCTATTCAACTCACACTAATGAGATAGACAAAATGAGTAAATAAAACTAACAGGTCTAGATATATATTGTCTCAACAAGATCCCCATTTAAGAAAGTATTATTAATGTCTATCTCTTGCACTTCCCAGTTATAACACATAGCTACAGTAAGAATAATTCTCAGAGTGCATGTTTTCACAACAGGAGGAAAAGTTTCAAAATAATTTACCCCTGGTGTTTGCTGAAAACATTTTGTCAGTAATCTGGCCTTGTACCTTCGATTGCTTCCATATGTATTGTGCTTTATTATTATTATTTTGTAAGCATGGTAATAAAATTAAAGAATAACAAATTTACAACCTAACGCCAACCCTTTGACAAGCCAAAGAGCTGCGGAACACAAAAGAATGTGCATTATAAGGTATTAAGTAGGGAAAACACTTGCTACCAAACACTTTCAAGAAGGCATAATTAGGAACTTTACTGAATAGCTTTTGAAAATGTGAAACGTGATCCAACACAACTGTGGTAAGTTTGTTAACAAGAAACACCGTTGTGTGGAAAGCATACCACGGAACTGAAATGGCACTAACTGCTGAAATATAAAGGGCAATACGCATCATTTCACTTATTGCTATTTATACATTAACAACTTAACAAACACAGTATTAATACTAATCAAACAGTCTTGACTAGTCTCTGGTGTGGCTTGATTCTTTGATACTTTGATACTCAATATACCCCCACAAATCATGTTGGAGTGATTTAACTTTTAAACTTTCTCTGAGTTATAAGAACCGAGCACTTGACAATGGCTTGGTGAGTATAATTTTGTGTCAAAGTTGACGTGTTGTAGTATCAGGTAAACCTTAATGTAATTCCCCTATTTCTTCTATTTAGTAATATTTTCTATTCTAGGTATGATGTTAAGGATTACAAAATAAAATGTAATTTGCTGGTTGGGTGAGTTGTGTAATCTAGAGGTTTATACAATCTTCTCTAATAGTGCAGAGAGAGAGAGCTTAAAGTTATTAAGCTCAACATAGATGTAGGGCTAGTTAATGCCCGAACCATGGTAAAAGTCCTTGAGTGTTTTGTTGTTTGTGCTTTTGACTCTTTGTTAAGTATTAGAACCTATGTTGTTCAAGATACAATCTCGACAATATCTATGAATATGAGTAATCATATCTTTATTTCTTTATTAGAAGAGACAGAGAAACAAATTGAATAGCTGTTAAAACTAAGACGCTTTGTTGTTTCATTATATACCTATAATTTGTGGTAGTTTTGTCCATTATAGAATTGATTTCATTTCATATTTGAATTTTTAGCAATCAATAGGGGTAATTACACACCATCAAATCTTCAATCAATACGGCTATTTTGTTGTTCATCCTAAGTTCAAATAAACATTCCTATTTGTTGAGGCCAATAGTTTAGGGAAATTATATTAAATGACCCTATTTGATGGTCCAAGTTAAAAAGTAGTCCATTTTGTAAAGTATCTCACTAAATAGCCATTAGCCAAATTCCACAGTTATCAAGGACGAAAATGCCCCCAATACACATTCCTTTACCTTCTTAAGCAAAACCCATCTAACGTATTCTCAATAACTACAATCCTTACCAGATCAATACATTTTTTGATATTCCAGGGTGATATTGTGTGATTTTATTGAGCTCTTGGCTAATTAAAAGATTCAATAAAAGATATGTTATTTTTAGTTGAAGGAAAAAAAAAAAAAAACAATTTCATTCGTATAGGAGTCAAATATATGTGTGGGAAACATATTAATTATGAAATTTTATGTAGATGGGTGGTTAATATTGGTTGTTTGGTTTAATTTTTAGTTAGAGATGTTGAAAATCAAAGGATTTAGATGTTGTTGACTAAACCTAGGATTGCCTATTGGTCCAAGATTAGTCCGAAGATTGCAGAAGAGAGGTGAGTGGTACCCCCCTGTCGCACACCCATAAGTAAAAATCCTGCTAAAGTAAATCAGCAAATCCAGCCAACATCATAACTAGACCCAACATTACAAGTAATATGTAAGTAAGCTCAAGGAGTATTCATGGAAAAAGCATGTCTCTGCATAAACCAAAAAAATGTATTAGATGGCATAATGGGAAATGTTTTATTTGCCATTTGTTACAACAAAAGTGGATCCATATGTCTATGCATTTAGTTAAGTTGTGGTTTCTACAATATGCTTTTTAAAGTGTAATGATTTGTTTGGTTATAGGTTCAGTATGTTGATGATATTGTTTTGTGGTTTGGAATGCTATAAAGTGAACTAGACTTTTAACCGGAATCACGATAAACATATTTATGTTTTTTTATGTTTTTATGAAACACATTTTGAACATCAATTAAATGTTCTCATCCTGATTTCTAAGTTTGATTATGGATATATGTTTATTATTGCCTATGTGTGTTTGCATCGACATGAATTGGTATATGCATTGTTTTGATTATGGTAAAATGCATAAGATGTGTATTTGAAACATTTGGGACTTCGATACGTTTTGAAATTTAAAGTGCACTCACGTTTGACATCATAAGCATTAATCATATTGCATTAATTATAAGTATGTGTATATAAATTGTTATGCCTGGGAACGTAAGGGTTGACGTGGGAGGGTCACGTGGAGAATGACCTGCCCCCGTCAGAACAACAAACACACGTCAGGCCTGCCAAACGATATGGAGCTCCCACGAGTCAATTTCTCTGCCGTAAACCATGCAAAGTCAGCTTGGGAAGAAGGTGATGGGACATAAAGCCGGATTATATCCTGACAATCACACCAACCCAAGGATTTAATGATGATTACACGCTTTAGCTTGAGATAAAAAGGAGAGGACCCCTTCATTAGGGGGATTGGACCATTTTTCACCAGAGAAAATCACTCTCTCTCCTATAAACAACTCATTCACTTTTCCTAAATATCCTGTAAGTTAGTCCGCTGTTGCGACCTGACCCACACTCACTATCAATACAAATCAGTGGACGTAGGACTTGCTACCTTAGCATCCGAACCACTTTAAAAGTTCTTATAGCATTTACTTCTCTTTATATATTCATTTTCACGTGTGCTTTTTGATCAATCAACGTTGCACACGTATTGATTAGTTGGTGCCCAAAATCCCCGCATCAACAGTTTGACGCTAGAGGGAGGGCCTGATTTAGTGTCTACCCTTCATCAGGAGAATCTTTGACCCACTGGTCCTGCAACAGCAGATGGCCCGCCAATCTGAACCAGGGCAAGCTAATCAGCGTACTGAAGAAGTTCCAGTTTCACAAAATGCTGCGGGGGATGTCCCGACAGCTCCACAACTTGACCCTGCCATCAGAAACTACCTGGAGAGGTTCGACAATACTCTCCAGACGGTCAACCAAAGGTTGGACCGTTTAGACCAAGGCATGTCGTCTAACACAGCTAGGGCGGTGCAACCGCCAAAGACGCCTGTAGGTCGCGCGAAAGCGCTGCAAAGGGCGATAGCCCGTGCCGTGAGCACTGCAGCGTGTAGGCGCAAGGGTAAGCAAGTGGCAAAAAGTAAGCCTACGGGTTCCCAAGGACCAGCGAACACAAGAGGTGCCTCGAGCAGGGTATCGGCAAAGCTGAGACTCGGCGAAAGAGTGAATCCTGAGCTGTTCCATGCCACGTCGCAGGCAAACCCAAGTGAGAATGTTGGGCGCGATGGTCCTTATCACCACCAGCAGAACGACCCTGATCATCATCAGGCGGGTGGCTCCCACACCTCGCGGGGCGGTTCGTACCACTGCGAGGGTCGTGAAAATGCCCCGCACAATACACCGCCCTCACACGCCTCTAGTCAGCGTGTGTCGAGTGCGGCCGGAAATGTCGGCCGAGGCGAAGAGGAATCCGACCTCCGGACCTTCCTGAACCGCAATCGAGAAGGCCAGACTCGCACGGGTGAAAGCAACCCCCAATTAGCTCCATTACCGCAAATTGAAGAGCTGCAGCGAGCTCTGGACAGGTTACGGGAGCAACAAAATGAACAGGCCTAGGTCGCCTCTACATCCCCTTTCTCTCCCGAAGTGCTAGCTGCTCCCCTTCCACCAGGGTTCAGAATGCCAGATATGCGGCCGTTTGATGGGAACTATGATCCTCAGGATCATTTATATGAGTTCAACGACCTGATGGAGCTCCACCAGGTTCCGGACCTTGCGAAATGTCGTTGTTTGGCCGTGACGCTGACTTCTCACGTCAAACGATGGTTGAGGTCGCTCCCGGCGGGATCGATCAGTTCGTGGCCTCAAATGAGCGCGACGTTCCTGCGGCATTTCCAAGCCAATCAGAAATTCTCGATGCCTCTGAGCTACCTCAGCAACATAAGGCAAGAAAGAGATGAATCCCTGCAGTCTTACATTGACCGCTTCCACAGGGAACTCAACAAGGTGGCTCATGCCCCAGAAGAGTCCATCCGAACTCTTATAATAGCTAGAGTTCGCCCGCAAACCTACCTGTGGAAGGAGCTGCAGGCTGAGGACGATATTTCCCTCACCAGATTCTACAACCTGNGTGCTTTTTGATCAATCAACGTTGCACACGTATCGATTAGTTGGTGCCCAAAACCTCGCATCAACAGTTTGGCGCTAGAAGGAGGGCTCTGATTTAGTGTCTACCCTTCATTAGGAGAATCTTTGACCTACTGGTCCTGCAACAGCAGATGGCCCGCCAATCTGAGCCAAGGCAAGCTAATCAGCGTACTGAAGAAGTTCCAGGTTCACAAAATGCTGCGGGGGATGTCCCAGCAGCTCCACAACTTGACCCTGTCATCAGAAACTACCTGGAGAGGTTCGACAATACTCTCCAAATGGTCAACCAAAGGTTGGACCGTTTGGACCAAGGCATGTCATCTACCACAGCTAAGGCGGTGCAACTGCCAAAGACGCCTGCAGGTCGTGCAAAAGCGCGGCAAAGGGCAATAGCCCGTGCCGCGAGCACTGCAACGCGTAGGCGCAAGGGTAAGCAAGTGGCAAAAAGTAAGCCTGCGGGCTCCCAAGGACCAGCGAACACGAAAGGTGCCCCGAGCAGGGTATCGGCAAAGTTGAGACTCGGCAAAAGAGTGAATTCCCGAGCTGTCCCATGCCACGTCGCAGGCAAACCCAAGCGAAAATGCTGGGCGCGGTGATTCCTATCACCACCAGCAGAACGACCCCGATCGTTATCAGACGGGTGGCTCCCATACCTCGCAGGGCGGTTCGTACCACCGCGAGGGTCGTGAAAATGCCCCGCACAATCCACCGCCTTCACACGCCTCTAGTCAGCGTGTATCGAATGCGGCCGGAAATGCCGGCCGAGGCGAGGAGGAATCCGACCTCCGGACCTTCTTGAACTGCAATCGAGAAGGCCGGACTCACACGGGTGAAAGCAATCCCCAGTTGGCTCCGTTACCATAGATTGAGGAGCTACAGCGAGCTCTGGACAGGTTAAGGGAGCAGCAAAACGAACAGGCGCAGGTCACCTCTACGTCCCCTTTTTCTCCCGAAGTACTAGCTGCTCCACTTCCACCGGGGTTCAGAATGCCAGATATGCGGCCGTTTGATGGGAACTATGATCCTCAGGATCACTTATATGAGTTCAATGACCTGATGGAGCTCCACCAGGTTTCGGACCTTGCAAAATGCCATTGTTTGGCCGTGACGCTGACTTCCCACACCAAGCGGTGGTTAAGGTCGCTACCGGCGGGATCGATCAGTTCGTGGCCTCAGATGAGCACGACGTTCCTGCGGCATTTCCAAGCCAATCGGAAGTTTTCGATGCCTTTGAGCTACCTCAGCAACATAAGGCAAGAAAGAGACGAATCCCTGCAGTCTTACATTGATCGATTCCACAGGGAACTCAACAAGGTGGCCCACGCTCCAAAAGAATCCATCCGAACACTTATAATAGCTGGAGTTCGCCCGTAAACCGACCTGTGGAAAGAACTGCAGGCTGAGGATGATATTTCCCTCACCAGATTCTACAACCTGGCAGAAAAGTATCTCCGAATAGAGAGTTCATTGGCGGCACTCCGCCGTCGCGATCACGGTACTTCCAGCAGTATGTCTGGTCGGGGGGATAATAGGAGAGCTGATCGCAAAGGAGACATTGACTAACAGCGAAAAGGGAAGAAACCCCGCTACGAGCAGAAAAAATCCTATGCTCCTGTTCCTCGTCGCGACCGCGACAGGACTCAATACACTCCATTGAATGTGTCCATATCTGCAATCCTCGACAAATCTGAGGCGGCCAGCTTGCTCGGTGAGCCCGAACCAATGAAAACCCCTGTTACGGCCAAAAACAGCAAAAAATATTGCCGTTACCATCGGGATAACGGGCATCACACCGATGAATGCCGAGCTCTAAAGCAGGCTATCGAAGAGCTCATCAACAAAGGGCACTTCAAGGAGTACATTGACGACTCCCCAAAAGAAAAACAAGGGGAGCAAAAGAAAAAGCGTCGTGATCGCAGCGGGTACAGCAATGTGAACCTAATTTTCGGAGGTCCGCACCTCGCTGGAAACACGTGAGGAGCGTAGGAAAGGTATGCTCGCGAAGCGCATCACGACCCGATCAAGGTAATGAGCACTTCGCAGCGACCTCAGAAAGCCAGGAAGGAGGAACCAATCACCTTCTGCGAGAAGGAGGCAGCTCGCTTGCACCATCCTCATGAGGATGCTCTGGTGATCACACCCCTGATAGGGTGTCATAATGTCTGCAGAATGCTTATAGACAACGGAAGTGTTGTGAACATCCTGTTCAAGTCAGCCTTCGATAGAATGAACCTAGTCGAGGCCGACCTGAAGCCAGCCTCGATGCCTCTGTACGGTTTTACAGGGGATCACCTGATCCCCAAAGGGACGATCCAACTGCCAGTCACGCTCGACGACTACGACGAGGTGACTAGGGTTACTGAATTTTTTGTCGTGGACTGCCCGTCGGCCTTTAATGGAATCTTGGGGCGACCTCTGCTGAGAACCTTCAGGGCAGTCACTTCCATTTATCACCTCAAGATGAAGTTCCCCACTCCAACGGGGATCGGAGAAGTAAGCGGGTCGCAAAGCGCATCTCGCGAATGCTACGTAAAAGCGGTACAGATGGCAGATAAGGGCATTTCGCGATGTGTGCCCTGCCAGGCTATGACGATCAGCCGGATCGAGCCACAGCCCGGTCCCGCAGAGGATAACATAGATCCGCGAATCCAAGAAATCCCTCCCAGCGGCCCTGTTGAGGATCTGTCAGAGGTTTCGGTCGATCTGAAAGAGCCGAGCCGAGTGTTAAGATTGGAAGCTGTCTCAACCCACAGCTCGCTTCCGAGCTGGTAAGCTTCTTAAAGGAGAACATTGACGTGTTTGCCTGGTCGCACGCAGATATGGTCGGGATCAGCTCGGACATTATTTGCCATTCATTGAATTTCAGCAGTGAAGCCAAGCCAGTTCGGCAAAAAAGAAGGGCGATGGATCCGGAGCGGTACGTCGCACTTAAATCAGAAGTGGAGAACCTTCTCCGGAATGGATCCATTCGCGAGGCTCTCTACCCGACCTGGGTTGCCAACCTGGTCCTGGTAAAGAAGCCGAATGGCAAGTGGCGGACCTGCGTAGACTTCAGCGACCTCAACAAAGCTTGCCCGAAAGACAGCTTCCCCCTGCCGAGAATCTACCAGCTCGTTGATGCCACCTCGGGGCACGAGCTGTTGAGCTTCATGGATGCGTACTCGAGATACAATCAAATCCCGATGTACAGACCAGATGAGGAGCATACAACCTTCATTATGGACCGGGGGCTATACTGTTACAAAGTCATGCCCTTTGGCCTCAAGAATGCGGGTGCGACCTATCAAAGGTTGGTCAATCGGATGTTCTCCGGCCAGATCGGGAGGACAATGGAGGTCTATGTGGACGACATGCTTGTCAAATCCCAGGTCACCTCAGAACATATTGCGCATCTCGCAGAGATGTTTGACATACTCCGACTCTACAGAATGAAGCTGAACCCTCTTAAATGTTCGTTCGGGGTATCGTCAGGAAAGTTCCTAGGATATATGGTCAATCAGCGGGGCATAGAAATGAACCTTGAAAAGATTCAAGCTCTGCTCGATATGAAGAACCTGACCAGCAAAAAGCAGGTCATGAGTCTGAACGGGCGTATAGCGGCACTTAGTCGCTTCATATCAAGGCTAACAGACCGCTGTTTACCATTCTTCAATGTTCTGAAGGCCAATAAGAATTTCGATTGGACTTCCGAATGCGAGCAGGCATTCCAGAGTATTAAAGAACACCTTGGGAAGCCACCTCTCCTCTCTAAACCTCTTCCACAGGAAATCCTGCTCATCTACCTGTCCGTTTCCCAGTTCGCGGTCAGTGCAGCTTTAATACGGGAAGAGGAAAAGGCCTAGTGGCCAGTATATTATGCAAGTAAGCGTCTATCGGATGCCGAGATGCGGTATCCGGAAATGGAGCGACTAGCTTTTGCTCTGCTGGTCGCGTCCAGAAAGCTGCAACCTTACTTCCATGCCCATACAATCAATGTTATGACAAATTACCCCCTCAGGCAGGTCCTTCAGAAACCAGAAGCCTCGGGTAAACTCCTCAAATGGGCCATGGAATTGAGTAAGTTCGACCTAAAGTACGGGCCCAGGTCGACCATTAAAGGGCAGGCTGTTGCCGACTTCATTTCAAAATTTTCTTATCTCCCAAGCGAGCAATGGCCTAGCGAAGCCGCGCAAGAAAGTATTCAGAACCTGTCGACTTGGAACCTCTACGTCAACGGGTCATCAAACAGGAAAAGAGCCGGTGCGGGTCTTCTCCTTGTGAGCCCCGAGAGGGCTCAAATTCATGGTATTCTCCGGTTCGGGTTTAAAGCGACCAACAATGAGGCCGAGTACGAAGCTCTGCTCGCCGGGTTGCGACTTGCCAAGGAAATAGGTGCAACCACGATCAACATTTACAGCGACTCTATGCTGGTCGTCAACCAAATTCTAGGGGAATACCAAGCCAAGGAAGAGAATATGGTCCGCTACCTGAAAGAGGCCAAGACCACGTTGGGGTCGTTTAAGCACTTTGAAATCGCTCAGACCCCCAGAGACAGTAATTCTATAGCGGACGCTTTGGCAAAGATAGCCTCCTCGCTGGATTCAGAGGCTCCGGACAACATTCCTGTTCGTTTCGTCGGTGCTCCAACAATCAGCTTAACCGAATAGGCCGTAAATATGGCTCAACCGAATTCCTGGATGACTCCCATTATCCAGTACCTTAGGGATGGGACCTTGCCAAGCGACAAGGTCGAGGCAAGGATCCTGCGAGTAAGATCTGCTCGCTTCACACTCATCGGGGACCAGCTGTATAGAAGAGGATTCAGTGCCCCTCTTCTCCGATGTGTAACCAGTGAAGAAGCAGATTACATCATGAGGGAAATCCATGAAGGGATCTGCGGTAACCACACAGCTGCTCGATCTCTTGCGAACAAGGTTGTTCGTCAGGGATATTATTGGCCCCGAATCCAGGAAGATACGCACAACTTCGTTAAAAAATATGACAAGTGCCAGCGGTTCGCGAACATCCCGCGAGCCCCCTCGCACGAACTGACTACAATGTCTAGCCCCTGGCCGTTTTCCATGTGGGGGATCGACCTTATCGGTCCCATGCTAGTTGGAAAGGGAGAGGTCAAGTATGCCGTGGTCGCGGTCGATTATTTCACAAAATGGGTGGAAGCCGAACCTTTGGCCGCGATCACGACCAGAAAACTTAAAGACTTCGTTTTCAAGAACATAGTGTGCCGCTACGGAATTCCTCACACCCTCATCTCAGACAATGGAAAGCAGTTCGACAATGAGGAGTTCAAACAGTTCTGCGACGAGCTGGGCATCCATAAGAAATTCGCTTCAGTCGCCAGACCGCAAGCCAATGGCCAAGTTGAAGCAGTCAACAAGACCATCAAGCACACTCTAAAGGCCAAACTTGGGGCAGCCAAGGGGAATTAGGCTGACGACCTCCCCGAAGTCTTATGGGCGTACAGGACAACTCCAAGAACTTCCACCTCAGAGACCCCTTTTTCGCTAGCATATGGCTGCGAAGCGATGATTCCTGTGGAGGTGGGAACCGGTTCACTTCGGAGGGACTTATACGATGAAGTTGAAAACGAAGCACTGATAAGGGCAAGTTTGGACCTCGTTGAAGAACATCGCGGCAAGGCTTCGCTAAGGATAGCAGCCTACCAGCAGCGAGCAAAGAGGTTTTTTGATTCAAAGGTCAAGCGAAGAGACTTCCAGGTCGATGACCTTGTGTTAAAGGAAGTTCTCCTCGGAACCAGGGAACCAAGTGCGACGGTATTAGGACCTAACTGGGAAGGTCCATATCGGGTCGATAAGGTGATCAGACCGGGGACTTACCATCTCAAAAGACTGAATGGTTCCAAAGTGCCCCGAGCTTGGAATGCCAAGCACCTTCGACCATACTATTAGTAATCCCGAACTCAATCCTTGTTAAGTTAGTTCGATTTTGTTCTGTAATTGTAAAGTATTACCCTGTTCGCTTAATGGTTCAAGTTTATCCTGTTCGCTTGTAATTCATGAATAACATTGCCTATGTAATTGAGCTAAAACTGCGAACAAGTACATATGTATGAAAAAGCGAGTTGTAATTAAAAAACAAAATGTATTTCCATTGTATGTACAAGCAAAAATTAAGCCCACTTCCAATGGAGCAAGGCCTATTACACTACGGCTGGTCGGGGGGATCCTTCGAAGCAGAACCCGAGCCTTCTGCCTGGTCGGACCCCTTGGCGGCCACCGCTGCTATCTGCTTTGTCCTCCTTTGCCAGAGAGCCCAAGGTCTCTTCGCCAACCTGGGGGAGGAACGACAAGTCAGGACCCGGTTCATTGGTCGCATTGTGTAAATGGCCCCGATCGCGCCAGTCACGGCCTTTTCCATCTGTTTCCTCAAACTGAACCCGCATTTCCTCAGTCCGCAAGCACCTTTTCCTGACTCTCTTGGAGTTGGCCCTCGAGAGCTCGACTTCTCCTGTTCGGAGCCTCCCTTTCTTTCCTTTCTTGCTAGTGGGGAAGAGGGCCTTCTCGGCCCATTGGAGATCGTATTGACCCTGGTCCTTCTCCCCACCCTCCTTGGAAGCCTGTCGGTCGTTCCTTTGTAGCTCCTTCCCCGCCTCCGCGCGTCGGCTCGAGCTCGCCTTCTGTAAGTCCACGTTTGCAAGGCGGCATCCAGTTTTGCACAGTACCTGTGTCGCCGCATCGAATGCCTATTTCCTTTCGCTTCGGCAGACTCCAGCTGTTTTCTTAACTTCGGCATCCCTCTTGATCGCTAGCTCCTTTGCGGCCCCCAGCCGAGTCTTCTCCATATACATCCTCATCGCAAGCAAAGCCGTCGAGCAAGAAGTGGGATCAGAAATGAGCCATGTTTTAAGAGTAGCCGCTCACCTTGCTTAGAGCAGCTCGCTTACCTGTGGCTAAGATGCTGGAACGACGTGGTCAGCAGGTCGTCGCCCGTGTCACGCACTCATCATAAGACGCCTGATAGTCCATACTCGAGCAAGAATAGACTATCGGTGCAGCATACTTGGGCAGCCCCCCCAGTAGTCGAGCACGTGTAGATCCTTCGCGATCGCCGTCGCCCACAAGTTCCTTGCCCAGCCTCCTTGAGGTCTATCGCGACCTCAAGGGCCTCCTTCGGATTCAGTCTCAGACTCATCGACCTGAACCTGTTCCTCTCTCTTCGACCTTTTTGGAGCCTTCCGCTTTGGACGCCGGAACGCCTGGTTCCCCGCTCGCCCTGGTCGCTCCTTGCAGAACGGTTGGGACTGAGGGCGTGGCCAGCTCGTGTTGGTTGTGTCGGGATGGGACGAGCACTTCGGATCCGCCCTCCACTCACTCCTCATCGAGGAAAACGAACGTGCGCTGCGAACTGTGCCCCCGGACTCCTTCGGAGGCATATTTCTGCAGGAACACTAATTTAGTAGGCAAAATTTTTCAGGGCGACAGAGAGGAAAACCCATGTACCTTACCTTCGAGGGGTTCTAACGAGCGCGTGTTATCGATAAAAAAACCGTACTTCTCTGCAGGTTCGGGGTGGTCTAGCTTCCTCGCGTCTCGGCTTTCCGCGGAAGCACTCTAAATGATACGAGTCTTGCCGGGTCCGAGCATTCTTGGCAGTGTTCTATTAATGCAAAAGAACACAGGTCGTTATCATAAGGCAAAGCAACAGACAATATACCTAACGAAGAAGTACTGCTTGGCGCCTGAAATGGCAGTAGCTGTCGTAGCAGAAGAAGAACGAATTTGGTCTCGTAGGCTCCTGCGTTGCTGGGATAACTAGTATCCCCTCGGGCATGGTAGGTCGCCGGGCAAGTAGTACTAGTCCTTGTCCCTACCTTTTTGAGATAGTAGGCGACCGCCAAGCTCCACCGCCGTTGGCTCACCCAGAGCCGCTCTCACGCATCCGCATAGTATCATCTCTACGGCGATGACATACGGTCTTTCGGTGTGAAGTGCTCGTGCGATCCCGAAGTGATCCAACACGGACCGTGATGAAAGGATGAAGAGGAGAATCATCCTACCCCTATGAAGATCCTTCGATATCGCAGCAAGCCTGCGGCAGGATCGTCGACGACCACCTGGTGTTGGTCGAGGAACACCTCTGCTCGACGTTATATTGCTTTTTACATCATCCTATCAAACTCTTCTCGGCGTCAACCAAGAAGACGTCGAGGGACGCGTCCGCGGGAACTTCCCCGCTGGACGAGCTGGTTCCTTCCTCGGGTCTGGACGTTGACATCCATTCGAGTCTGCAACATCGACAGACACGGTCATTTAATCCTTCTGTGTTTGCCCCGTGCAGCGGCAAGGGACAACTCCTAAACCCTATTAGTAACTCGAGCCCCACCCACGGCTCGGTCCGACAACAGTGCGACTTCTCTGGTGAAGCACCGAGAGACAACGCCGTTGCACCAACCAAACAAATCAAAAAAAAAAAAAAAAAAAAAAAAAAAAAAAAAAAAAAAAAGAGAATTACTCTCTGGATGCGTAATCGAGGCCGAAATTCATTCCAGTTGCCTGATAAGCGCCGATCGGGAAAGAAGATCTCTGGTTTGCAAAGGTTTGTCACTCGAAGCAAAGAAATGTCGGTGGCGTCATCTGAAAAACACGAGTTCTCTAATGGGCAACGATCGACGGTTGCAACCTTCGGAACCGAAGCGACAGCCCTCTCTCTCCTCCCCTATTTAATGGGCCCCACGTCGCATTAATGCCATAAATGAGGGCTGACGTTTCAGAGGCGTTGCGCAGTCAAAAGACTGTCATACGACGTCGAGTCGCACACCGCATTAATGCACCTGACACATTCCAGAGCGAGCAGATGCCCGACAGCAGCGCGAGATGCAGGTCCATTGAATCCTCTCACAGCATAGAAAGGAACGCCCGACGAATCCAGGCCGCTAGCATGATGGTCATCAGGTCGTTTGTCAAGGGTAGCTCGGGGTCGTGCTCGCAAGGGATTCTGCACCAAGCTTCCCCCGTTCATTCGAAAAACGACTAAAACATCACGGCACAGTTAGTTTCCAAGGTTCGAACCTCCAAACCTTACAACTAGGGGGCTTCTGTTATGCCTGGGAAAGTAAGGGCTGACGTGGGAGGGTCACGTGGAGGATGACCTGCTCCCGTCAGACATCAAACACACACGTCAGGCCTGCTAACCGATATGGCTCCACGCGTCCATTTCCTGCTATAAACCGTGCGAAGTTCAGTTGGGAAGAAGGTTGGGGGACATAAAGCCGGATTATATCCTGACAATCACACAACCCAATTTATATGATGTTACACGCTTCAGCTGTGATATAGAAGAAGAAACCCCTTCATTAAGGGATTCGACCATTTTTACAAAGACTCTCTCTCCTCTCTCTCCTTGTAAACAACTCATTTACTTTTTTCTAAACCTCTTGTAAGTTAGTCCGCTGTTGCGACCTGACCCACACTCACTATCAATACAAATCAGTGGACGTAGGACTTGCTACCTTAGCATCCGAACCACTTTAAAAGTTCTAATAGCATTTATTTCTCTTTATATATTCATTTTCACGTGTGCTTTTTGATCAATCAACGTTGCACACGTATTGATTAGTTGGTGCCCAAAATCTCGCATCAACATAATTTAAGTTAACCTAAGGTTTTTTCTTTTTTTTTGGGTAATTAACCATTTCAAAAGTACAGTAGTCAGTGAGTTTGGTGTTAAATTTATTAATTAAAAGTTGAGGTACCTTTTCAAGGGCGTTTTGACAACCTAGTGGAGAGAGTCATGGACTACGTATTTTAAACTAAAATATATCAACGAATCCTTGTGATACTATCCCTTTCGATTCAATGTATATGATAGCCATAGCTAGCAATTCTTCTTGCGTATCTGAAAATTGAGGTTTGTGCTTTCCTGAATTCATGAGTTTTCTTCTTTTTTCTTTTTTCTTTTCTTGAGAAAGTCTTCGTTTTGCAATTCATTATGATCACTTGTAATTTTTCTTTTCTAAAACTATTCAGATTTGTTTAAGCTAAATCTGTTGGACAGTGTACAACTACCCCTTTAATAAATTGAATTTATACGAAACTTGTTTGTTTAATGAAAATATGAGTATCGAAGCTGCTGCTTTTTTTTTTTTTTTTTTTTTTAAAAAAAAACTTTAACCTTTCATTTTGAAAGTGGACCGAGCGCTACTCTATGACGCAACGAGTTAATGTGATAAAACAAGGCTAGCACTCAATTACACATTTAGAATTAATAACAAGTCTCAATCACATAAATTTAAGTCTTAAAATCTGAAATAAGTCTGAATAATTGATTGAATAACATCCAAAACAAAAAATAAGTTTATATAGGGTGACAACCAACCCTAATGAGACTCCTAATATCAAAAGGAAACAAAAAACTAAATTAATTAAAACAAAAAAAACCCGAAATCAAATAGGAAAAAACACACAGACAACTAAAACAGCCCTAAAACACACCAAAACGGTGGATTTTGACCTTGAAAACGACCTCTATCGGGCTAAATCTGATCGGGCTCAAAATAAGATTTATAACTGTATCTTACAGGTCCTATAACTCCTCTAAGATTAAAAGTTATTGTCGTTTGAATGTGACATGCTCATTTAGGACCTTTGAGTTTTACTATGGATTTCTGACGTTCAGCTTGCTTCATATATTCATCCGCCAGATGTTCTACGTCACTTTGAAAATGACGTTTATCACTTTCAATTAGTAAGTAGGGTAACAATATTATCCTCGTTTGTTGATTTTGTTAATTTATCATACGTTGAAGTGAGAATAATCTAGTTTTTTACTCTGTTTACTAACAGAAATTGAAACACAGTGAATGTCATGAGGGATTTTTTTATGAGTCTCTGGAACTGTAAATAAAGTAAGTATCTTCCTAAATTCTTAAGATATTTAGCAAAAGTAACTCCACTGAAAGGTAATGTTATTATTACCCTGGTAATTTTAAAGTTTTACAGGAGAGTATTGAGCTCCTGACCTAAGTTGTAATACATTGCAGTAGATAAATTAAAAGTCAACCAATCCATAATAAAAAAGATCAAAGCATCAGTTCTCATTAACTTATCAGATAATTTCATTATCCCGATCTGCACCCTTCTGTTTCCTCCTGCTCAAAGAACATGGCGGAATCATTTCCATCGACCATTGCCACTAACATTTTGGCGACGATAGCCATTCTTAATTCCAAAAAGGAAAGGTTCTCGTGGCATATTCCGGATGAAATAATGGATCTCAATGAAACATTGTTGAAAACCAAAGAGGACCTCTTGAATGCCGAGGAACAGCAGGCACAGAATCGCAAGCTGCCGGAATGCCTTGCACAGCTTTCAGATCAGTTGTATGATGCTGAGGATGTGGTGGGTGAAGTGAAGTGTGAATTGGAGAATCCATCTAGAGACGAATCCTGGTTAAGAGAAATATTAAACACTCTGACATGCTTATCTATTCCTTATGTCAAGAAGAGCAAACAACTCGCTGAGATTACAAAAGATTTGGTGAAATAGCAGCTGCTATTAAGTGTAAACGTGGTCAGAATGAATGCGAGGTTAGGCGTGGTTATTCGACGGAGATGCCGATAAAGCACACCTTTGTTGGTACTTCAGAAGTTTTTGGAAGAGACGGTGACAAGAAAAAGATTATAAACTTTTTGCAGCAGCCAAACAGTGAAGGTGAAAAGATCTCTGTTATCGCCATAGTTGGAGGTGGAGGGGTTGGGAAAACTACTCTGGCCAAACAGGTGTATAGTGACAAAATGATAGACGAACACTTTGCTATAAAGATGTGGGTACGTGCACCTGAGGACTTTGATATAGCTACTTTGATGAAAGAAACTCATACTTCTGCAACTGGTCAATATCAGGCTGGATTATCCGTCAAAGAGTTAGAAGATCGCTTGCTGAAAGAATTGGACGGTAAGAAATTTTTGTTAGTCTTGGATGATGTGTGGAATGAAAATGATGATAAATGGGAAAAATTCAAAAAGTTATTGACGCAGAAACCCAATGGGAGCAAAATTGTGGTTACTACACGTAGTAATCAAGTAGCGAAAGTAATGGGCGCGGTTGACAAGTCTGTTTTAAAAGGCCTTTCCCGAGAAGATTCTAAATTGCTGTTTAAGAAATCGGCGGCTTTTACAGATGAACAAAGCAAAGATCAAGAGCTCATTGAAATTAGGGATGTAATTGGGGATAAATGTGGTGGCAATCCTTTAGCTGTGAAAACTTTAGGAACCCTACTTCGTCAAAACAGAGAGCCGTCTATTCGGTCGCTAGTCAAAGAAAACAGAAAATGGAGTCAAGAACAAGCGTTGAAGTTCAGTTACGCTCATTTGCCATCCCGTTCGCGGAGATGTTTGTCGTATTGCTCCTTGTTTCCTAAGGGTTATTGCTTCAACAGTAATTATCTGGTCTGTCATTGGATGGCGCATGGTTTTCTTGCTACTGATAATGAAAATAAAGAGTTGGAAGAAGTTGGGTTGCAATATTTCAACGAATTAAGTTCGAGATGTTTTTTTCAAGATGTTGAAGATCATGGTTATTTTTTTACATTTCAGATGCATGACTTTGTACATGATCTTGTCCTCAAAGTAGCAGAAACAGAGTGCAAAGTGGTAGATCTCAGATTCCCAAAAAATAAAGAAAATGCTCGACATTTGTCATTTCTCGACATTGAGTATTCTGGTCAAGTAGTTCCATTTATTTCCAAGAAATTGCGGACCATCATCATGCAAAGTATACTATCTGAGCATGTTACTTCGGCCTTCCTTAATACATGGATATCAAATTTTAAGTGCCTCAGGTTGTTATGCTTAAGTGGTCTACAATTTGATGTCTTGCCATTTTCTATTGGTGCATTGAAACATTTGAGATGTCTAGACTTATCTTGGAATTTAATTTTGAAGGAAATTCCCGAGCATGTTTCTAAACTTCTGAATTTACAAACCTTAAGACTTCTTGGTTGTTCAAATCTTCAGAAGTTACCTCGCGATATGCAGAAGATCACCAGTCTCAGGTATTTGGAAATAACTGCAAAAGAGATAGGAGAATGGATGCAAAAACTCACCAGCCTCCGAATATTGGTTTTGCAAGGTTGTGGTAGCTTGAACTCATTGCCATACAATATGAAAGATCTGAAAGGATTAAAGAAGCTGGTGATACGCAGTTGTCCGAAGATTAATCTGAAGATGGATTTGCAAGGCGAAGACCCCAACTCGAGCAAGACGGACTCGCAAAGCGGCGACTCCAACCACTGGACTGACACTCTAGAGTACCTGCGGATTGAAGCATGTCCAGAGCTCAAAGAATTACCACCATGGCTTGCGAGTCTCAAAGCACTTAAAAAACTTGAGATTTTAAGTTGCCAAGAACTGTCATCTCTGCCAGACGGGATGCAGAACCTCACCAACCTTAGAGAATGGAAGATAAAAAATTGTCCTACCCTGAGCGAAAGCTACACGAAGGTTTTGCCGAAAAAATCTGATGTGCTGGAGATTCAACCGGATCCATGATAGCTTCATTGATGAATTGAATAATGAATAAATAGCCAGGTGTGTGAAAATTTCTCTCTATCACTTTATAATGTTATCAATGCAGTAACCCTATTTTTTATGCCGCCGTAAATGGAAAGTTTTATCCAATATTTGATAAATAGCTACGATTAAAATTTTTTATATTATTGTCATCTACTACAAACTAGAAATATATATATTTTCATAGACGATAAATTTCATGTTCTGTTTATGTAGTTCCCTGGTACAATATTGTTTCTGTAGGCTTTTTAATTCATCCGAGAAATATGATTATTTGTAAGTAACATGTAAATTCATAAATTCTTTGTCATAGAAATTTTTTGATGTTATAAATTCTATATTATTTAAGAATTTTGATTTTATTATCCATATTTGATCGATATTGTTGATTTTACACATCTCGAAAAAGAATCAATAGTAAAAAGATAGAATCAGAATTGATCGATATATCTTAGATATGATGGAGTAGAATGAACTGAGACAGTATTTTGTAAATACATAATTATCTCGAATACACAGTATGAAACACTTTCCTTTGCCCCATGCAACTCACAAAATGACTGGAATTATTCATTGCAGAATCTTTTTATTTTTAAAGTGATATAGAATATAACCTTTAAGAGAGTAAATTTGTTTCTCTGACCTTTTACTTATTGAGTAACTTGAATTATTCAACTGTTGCAGCTTCCCCAGAGATTCTGGCAAAGTCTTCAACCAGTGGAAGAAGTTTCGATTCGGAGTCCTGCTAATTGCGATGCTGCTTTTTTTTTCTTTTTTTTTTTTTTTTTAATCTTTTTGTTCTTGATTGTTATTTTCATGTATTTGTCACTTCTTGAAATCTGTGGGTGTGTTGTATTTTCATTAAACTTCCAGGGGAAAAGGTAATTTCCCCTATTTATGCTTGATTAAGTTAATCATGTTTGTATTGGATAATGCTTTGGAACGTTTCCCAATCTACTGTTTGTTTGGTTATCTCTATTGCTTATATCTTTTCCATTTGCTATATCATGTATCATATATTCAGAATGTATTTCTTTTGTCAGATTGAGCATGCTCTCCGTTAAATTAAAGACAGCATGATGTTCAGACTAGTCAAACAAAAAGGTTGAGTTTATCTATGAACAGTCCCTTCCATGGTTAGTGGCATGGGGCTCATTCCTGTTTATATTCAGCGGAAGACAATCAGCTCGAATCCTTCTCCTAGCTAGGGATGAAGTCCTCATACCAGGCCCAATCCCCGAATTAAACAATTTGGAAAGGAATGGGAATCCTAATTTTAATTTAACATAACTGGAAATGTTCAAGTGTTCATGATTTATGGGTTACTAGAACTAGTGGACTTGCCCCAATTCATTCTTCAAGGCTCTGCTAAGTCTATCAGAATACATGAAGATTGAAGCATGTCCAAATATCAAAACACTACCGGAATGGCTTTCAAATCCCACAGCACTTCATAAACTTGATATTGTGGGTTGCCCAGAATTGTCATATCTGCTAAATGGGATGAAGAATCTTAACTGCCCTTAGAGAATTGAAGATAGAAAATTCTCTGATCCTGAGCGAAAGTTGCAGGCAGATTCATCTCCACTCTACAATTGCTTCATCAAAACTCTACAATTACTTCATCAATGAATAAAGAGGTATGTGAAAATGTCCCTCCTTATTTTCATTGTTATAAGCCTGGAAAATTATTGTTATTGCAGTATGCAGAAGGAAGTGGAGCTTAACATGCTCATTGCTCTCTTAGTCCACAAAATTGTGGTGTGTGATCCTCCTTCAGTAGAGGTTGCTGGCCAAGTTTATCAACTGTCCTTCTGTTCTAGTTTAGGTGCATGATGGTTGATAAGTACTTTGAACCCTTGTGAGCGTTGTGACCCATATATACAAGCTTAGGTCTTCCTCAAAGCTCCAGCCTATGGTTTATCACTGGTATTGGGCCAATTCATTGAGTTTTCAATAACTTGGACAGGCTGATTTGAAGGGCCCTGGTTGGTTATATTTTAGCTAGACCTGGCAAAACGGGCGGGTGGGCCGGGTACGGGACTAAAACGGGTCGATTTAAACCGGGTCCAATATTTTAGACCCACACCCTACCCTATGCAGGTATGGGTGGACCCGCGGGTGCCCGTACTGTTCACACAAGTTTTAGATTTTTGTAGTTACACCCCAAATCTTCCTAAAATATAAACCCACGTTTTCTCACCAACCAAACAGAAACCCAGAACCTAACTTTATCGATTCTCCTTTCATTCCTCATCAACCAAATAAACCCACATAAAAAAAAAATATGAAAAACGAAAAAATCTACATAAGAAAAAGCAACAGAAGAAAAGAGAAAAGAACTTTGTCGATTGTCCTTGATGCGCCGACAGTGTAGAGTACAAACGTGGCTAATGACTGATGAGAAACGAAGACAGGAGAAGCGACGACGATGGAGTTAGGGATTTCGGTGATGATGAGTTTGAGAGGAGGTTGATGAGAGACAGAGAGAGTGAGTTTGAGTTAGGGCTTTTGCGATTTGGGGCAAAAACATGGGGATGGGATCACTTTAAGAATGGTCTTAAAATTCTCTGAATCTTTGGCTGAAGTTGTAACTGAAGGAGAAGCAACCTGAGAAGCTTCCACAAGCTTTCTTGAAAGTTGGCGGCCTCGATGGAGCTTCCATTAACAGCGATAAGTTTGTATGTGGTAGCGAATCAAAATCGAATTTTTATTTAATTTGATCAAAACTACGAAANTTTGGAAAGGAATGGGAATCCTAATTTTAATTTAACATAATTGGAAACATTCAAGTGTTCATGATTTATGAGTTACTAGAACTAGTGGACTTGCCCCAATTGATTCTTCAAGGCTCTGCTAAGTCTTTCAGAATACATGAAGATTGAAGCGTGTCCAAATACCAAAACACTAGCGGAATGGCTTTCGAATCCCACAGCACTTCATAAACTTGATATTGTGAGTTGCCCAGAATTGTCATATCTGCTAAATGGGATGAAGAATCTTACTGCTCTTAGAGAATTGAAGATACAAAATTCTCTGATCGTGAGAGAAAGTTGCAGGTAGAATTTGTCAAAAATTTCTCATGTTGAGGAGATTCATCTCGACTCTACATTTGCTTCGTCAAAACTCTAGAATTACTTCATCAATGAGTAAAGAGGTATGTGAAAATCTCCCTCCTTATTTTCTTTGTTATAAACCTGGAAAATTATTGTTATTGCAGTATGCAGGAGGAAGTGGAGCTTAACTTGCACATTGCTCTCTCAGTCCACAAAATTGAGGTCTGTAATCCTCCTTCAGTAGAGGTCTGTAATCCTCCTGTTCTAGTTTAGGTCCATGATGGTTGATAACTACTTTGAACCCTTGTGATCGTTGTGACCCATATATACAGGCTTAGGTCTTCCGCAAGGCTCCAGCCTATGGTTTATCACTGGTATTGGGCCAATTCTTTGAGTTTTCAATAACTTGGACAGGCTGATTTGAAGGGCCTGGTTGGCTATATTTTAGCTCATCCGACCTCTCATCCACATAGGAATGATTAGTATTGACTACTGAGCTCGTTAAAATGAATTTCCTTGTTATCTATTTTTTTTTTTTTTATGATCGTGGTGTCTGGGTCAGTTTATACGTATCTCAGTTAATTTTCAAGACATTAAAACTATCAACCGAGTAAAAGCTCTAGTAATCACCCCTATTAGTAATCGAAAAAAGATTCAAACTCATGACCTTTTAAGTAATACACAAAAAAATCCCTATTAAATCACTTAATGACCCAGAAGCTGGTATTTCCTTTCCTTTCTATTCTATCTCCAAAATTTTTGAAATTGTGTCAAGACTCTTGAAGATTCAAAGGATGTTTAATGATTTTCTAGAGTAGGAATTAGCATTTAAGACACTATTATTTTTCCCTTTTAGCTGAATCACGATAATTTTTTTTTTTTTTTGACCTCTCTTATTCATTAGGTATTACACTTTGACCCCTTATAAATTTACTTTTTTTTTTTTTTTTAATTTTTAAATTTCATTAATTTTTCATAGTTTGATCTTCCTCCCTTTTTCTTAACATTACACTTTAAATATATTCAAGCCTCAAAACTTTATATGAATAATTATAAATAATTATTTATTTAGTCCCAACNAAGCTTTTGATATTTAGTGGATGATCCCTCGTCTTTTGTTTGTAGCCCTCTTTGTCTTGTTCTTGTTAACTCCCTCTCGCTTCTTATCATCTTCTTCCTCAACTTTCCCGCTTTCTTTTTCATCAGTTCACCACCCATTATCATCTTCTTCCTCAACTTTCCCACTTTCTTTTTCATCAGTTCACCACCCATTATCATCTTCTTCCTCAACTTTCCCACTTTCTTTTTCATCAATTCACCACCCATTTGGATTCCTCTTATCATCTTCTTCCTCAACTTTCCCACTTTCTTTTTCATCAGTTCACCACCCATTTGGATTCCTCAATTTTTAATTTCAGGGAATCCCTGCAAAATGAAAAGGGGAAAGGTGTTTTTGTTTTAAAAAACAAACGGGCACCCGCCCTTGGCAAAAGGGGTTGGGCCGGGTACGGGTAGTACAAAAACGGGTCCAATATTAAAGACCCACACCCTATATTTTTTACCCGGGTTTGGGGTCGACCCGCGAGTCCAGACCCATTTTGCCAGGTCTAATTTTAGCTCATCCGACATCTCATCCACATAGGAATTATTAGTATTGACTACTGAGCTCGTTAAAATGAACTTCCTTTTTATCTATTTATTTATTTTTATTTTTTATGATCATGGTGTCTAAGTTAGCTTATGAGCACCTTAGCTAATCCTCGAGACCTTGGAACTATCGATCGAGTAAGAGTTCTAGTGATCACTCTTATTAGTAATCGATGAGAGATTCGAACTCAAGACCTCTTAAGTAATAGGCCCAAAAGTCTCTATCAAACAACATGGTCACCCAAGGGTTAGTTATTTCCTTTCCTTTTTATTCTATCTCCAAAATTTTTGAAATTGTGTCAAGACTCTTGAAGATTCAAAGGATGTTTGATGATTTTCTAGAGTTAGAATTAGCAGATTTAAGACTATTATTTTTCCTTTTTAGCCGAATCACATAATTTTCAAAATATATTTTTATTTTGACCTCTCTTATTCTTTAGGTATTACACTTTGACCCCTTTTAAATTTACTTTTTTTTTTTTTTTTTAATTTTTCATAGTTTGATCCAATGTTCTGAAAACCGGACCGGACAATGACCCTTTCAAGGGTTCGGTTTTCGGTTTGACCGGTTGGATCGGTCGGTTGGACCATAATTTGTAAAAAAAATTTAGTCCCTGAAGGTTTGAAATTCATCAAAAACAACCCTATAATACTCCCTTAAGGTTTGAAATCTATCTAAAACACCCCTGTCGCGTGAAGATTCTGGTGAGTGGTGGCGGCAGCAACAATCGATGGCCAATCGAAGCTAGAATCCTGGGGCTTTTGATGTGTAGGTGCTAGCGACTTTGATGGTGGTGCTACGGAGTTCCATCGACGTCGGAACTCGCCGGAATCAACAAAAGAAATCCGACGTCGTGTAAACTTTAGGTGGATGGTGATCGACAAAGGCTGGACGACGACGACTGAAAATGGATGGGTTTGGTCGTGGAGATGTCGTCCGTCAAATGGGGGTGTTTTCTCAGTCGAAAGATGCCAGAATTCGGAGGGGTTTAGCTGCGATTGGACCGCGATTCGGCACTATTCCGACGGTCCAACCGCTGTCCAATCCGGTTTAACTCCAAATAGCGGTTTTTTATATATACCGGATCGGATTTGCCGCTGGTTGCCGGTCGAACCGGTCCAACCAGACGGTCCGGTCCGATTTTCAGAACACTGGTTTGATCTTCCTCCTTTTTTCTTAACATTACACTTTAAATATATTCAAGCCTCAAAACTTTAGAAGAATTTATATGAATAATTATTTATTAAGTCCTAGGGGCGGATGCTACTCCATTGCCCATCCTCAAATTTAAAAAAAAAATTTTAATATGCATAATTTCTGGATTTTGGCCCACCCTAACAGAAATATTAATGGACAAAGATATTAATATGCAATTAGTTTTTATTTTGGCTCATCCTAACAGAAATTTCTAGATCTACCCCTTTTTAGTCCCTTTAAACACTAAAAAGAGATTTCAAAAAAGAAAAGAAAAGAAAAGAAAAAATCTTACGCTGAAAGTTTAACAATTTTGTTTTTTAAAGTTTATTGTTAGAATAAATGAACACTTTTTTTTTTCATTTTTCAATTATTATACATTTATTTTATATTTACTAAAATTAATATATAATTAATTATTAAGTTAATCAATAATATAATTAGTTGAAATATAATTTTAAAATTGTAAAAATATTTACAGAATAAAATTATAAATATCCATTCTAGTAAGTATACATCCAACATCACTTTAAAAATAAAAATGCCAAACACATATAACTAAAAAATTTCAAAAACTAAACAAACTTAAAAAATAAATCTTTCCAAACGCTATTCAAAGCTTATATTTTCACATCACAGTAAAAAGATTAAGGTTTAATAAATAACAAATATTTTCACATCACAATAAAAAATTAAGGTTTAATTAAATAATAAAAATCTTTGCAAAGTTTTTGAAATAACAAAAATCTTAATATCTTTAAGGTTTAGGTATTAAAAAATCTCAGAAAGCAAGTCTATAAATATCTATAAACTCATAATATTGTAACTTTTAAGGGCTATTAAAGATTCATTAAGAAGAGGAAGAATTTTGTTATTACATCAAGCAGGTGTTATCTAATCACTCTGGAGTACAAATATCTATAGATACAAATAGGATGCTACTTTTTTATTATCTAATCACTCTGGAACGAGAGTAACTTCAACAGTTTCTCTCTGACTTATCGAATTACTTGGTCGAGGACACGTTTGCTTGGCTTTCTGAAAAGGCCAGGCTGATAGGTGTAAATGAACAAGTGCCATATGAGGAAAATTGCGAAGCCACAAACAAGAGCATGGGCAAACAGGCTGATACAACCACTAACGAGCATCAAATATGCCTTTTTTCATAAAAAATCTGATAAACAGTGGTTCCAAACGCTACCATCATTGAGTTATGGAGATGAACATGATGACAACTCCCAATATGAACTTTCGGGAAGGGCCTTGAGAAAATCATCTTGTTTGTAGCGTGCAGTGATGATGGACATGAATATTATGGCGGCCGCAATCGATGAGAACAAGGAGATGCATCTGAAAAGCACAATGTCATGAACACACTCAATTTATCATAGCCACTAGTTCCACCGAACGCTGCTTGAAAAACTAGTGTGGCAGTCACTGTTGCGGCTACTATGCATGATGTCGCTGCTTCCTTCATCCATTTCTCACCTTCTGTAACAAGTTTCTTATGGGACTTATGGAATACCACTGCCGGAGTTTCTCCTACACAATTTATTTCGTTTTTGCACTCGGCAGTACAATGTTCTCTACTTCCTGTATAACATAAACTTTGTAATACAAAATAACATAGTTATATATGATAAGAACAGAAATAACGAAATGTATATAAAACCCAAACAATGTCTACTAAGTTAGAGGACTTAAGTGTTATAACTAAATTCTAGACTCATTCCCTAATAATGTATAAGTTAGGATGTGACAAGTGACTTGAACATCACCCAAAACATGTCTACTTGGTTAGGAGGATGAAAAACTGAATCTAAGGCTCATTCACTAGTAAAGTATAAATAATTATGTGTAAGGAAGCTTAGATTCATTAACGAGTTAAACTATTAACTCGTGTGTGTGTGTGTATATATATATTATATATCTTATTTTTTACTCCCCCGCTAGTCTCATGCAGTAGTGCAAAAAGAGATATTTCAAGTTATATCAGAAGTCTACCTTATACCACTGTAACTCACGCTGCATTTGAAAAGCTGCACCAGCAATGACATTTAGTTTATTTCAGGAGACTGCTTTCCAGCTAAATGCAAGATGTTGTTCTTGTCGACGTCTTGAGACATTAATAACAAATGTTTGTGATCAGTCATTTGATATATGAGTTTAAATACTTTCTCTTGACGATTCATGACTGCTAAGTGGAACAGATTTTGATTCTTTTCATTCGTAAACCAGATTGCATCAGGATATGACTTTATAATCTCTTCCACAATTTCACAGACCCCCATTTCTGCCCCTAAAAGGAGCGGTCGCTTTAATATCAAAGAAGTTGTTCTATAGTCGTTTTCTATCGTCTGCAATTATGTTGCAAAGTGTTTGACAAGTTCAAGTACTTTGTAATCACTCATCAACTTTGTCTCTCCTTTTTTTTTTGTATAGCTCGTAACTGCAAATTAAATGGTTCAACTGTCAACAATGACAGTGACTGTATACATAACCGAGTAAAGTACTGTAAGTCATAAGTTTGTTCTTCTTTTGGAATTTGAAAAATAAATTTCAATCCTTTTTCATTTGAAATATCTTCATTTGTAGAATATTAGTCGACAATATTGTTATTAATACAAAATCAAAGAAAAATAAACATTGATGTCAGAAAGAGTATATATCCTCACCCTTAGAAACACCGACGTATCCCCAAAACGGTAGCCTTTTTGTTCTTCCACTCGGAAATGCTGATGGCTTTTGGTTATTTCACTCAACAGAGATTCACCACCATAAATGTCATTGTCGCTAAACTTGGATGTTTTTAATTAAGTCTAACGCCAAGTCTAACGCCAAGTCTAAGACATAATGATCGACATGAATTTATTAGCTAGGATCACTAATTTGAAATTTCGACATTAAGAAATTTACTGAAAATACGTCCAATAAAGTAAATGAAACTTTCAAAGGCATGTATTGAAAGTTAGCAAAAGAAAGAATTAACTCACCATAAAATTCAGCAGTTATAAGCAACTTTACTAAAAGAACGCCCGATGTAAAACGTGTTGCAGAATCATAGTCCAAATAATTGTTGCTGAATTGCAATATATAGTTGATCATCTTCTTTTGGCCATGTCGAGTGGGCGAATCAAAGGTATCCTTTTAGACTTGTTTGAATCTTGAATTAAAGTTTGATTTCATTTTCTTCATTATCATGCAGCCTGCTTGGACATTGCCAACAATTGCAGCAATGGAAAGAACAGTGTTACCTTCTTTATTTTTTCAGAAACAGTTGATGCATTGACATCCGATCCTCAGTAGATACTCCACAATAGATTTGCCTTGCCTGTCCCAACAGCTACATGAAAGGCTGTGTCCAAGTTTACCGTAATCCTTGTTAAGATTTCATAATATTGTATATATTTGTAATCAAGTGAATATTATGTAATCTTTTAGTTATGTCAAGTATACGATCTCAGATATTCTAGAGATTATGTAATCTCCTAATTATGTCAGACAAATATTTGTAATCTATAATTGACATAATTAGGAGATTTAGGAGATCGTATACTCCTATATAAAGGTGTAACTCCTTAGTGATAAATCAATGAATTGAAAACCCAATTCTTTCAAACAAACATGGTATCAGAGCCATCTCTGATCTCTAAAAAAATTCTCATTGTAGAGCAGCCATCGGAAAAATCACCAGTGAGTATCATCCCATCGTCGTCAATCCAAGAAGGAGAAAACGACTGCAATCAATCCAATCCTCCAAACTTCAATCACAAGAAACACCACCACGCTGACGTCAAACCCGATCTGTTTCCGGTGACTCTGATCGGCAGTGCTGTGCCACCGTAACTTGCCTGTTGTGCTTGTTGAGTGTTTGTTTTTAAACTTTTTTTATTTTTCCTTTTTTCTTATTATTTTTTTTTTTATTTATTTATTTTTATTCTTAAGTAATATAAAAAAAAAAAAAAAAAAACAGGGTTGGATGTGTGGAGAAATTCTACGAAACTCAGTTCCAAATTTGGAAGCAAGTTACTCAGAGACGACTAAACCCGACATGCTCAATAACAACAAAATAAAGTTCTACTGATGTTGATGTTGTTGTGGAAAAGAAGCAGATGTCCAACAATCTTCATCATTTGTAGCTACTGCTGGAAATGATGGTAAGTCTTTAATATGTTACATTTGTTTCTAATAGTGCAGGATAATTGATTATGGTGCTACTGATCATATGACATTTGATTCTAGGCAGTGTCTAACCTTAAGTCATCCTCACAAAACTTTGTTCTACTGCCAATGGTGAATCTAACCGGGTCATTGGGAAGGTTCGTTACCCTAAAAAACTCTTTATACTTAGATTCTGTCTTAGTTGTCCCATCCCTAAATTATAACTTGTTGTCAGTCTCCAAAATAACCAAAAGCTTACAATGTGTGGTGATTTTTTGGCCTGAATTCTGTGAGTTTAAAGTATCAAAAAGCAGACGATTTGTTGTGGTATTAGACAGGGGCAATTGTATTACTTGGATTTAGAGTCACAAAGTTCTACCGTGTTACACAGGCTTTGACTGTAGATTACTCTAAAAGGGAAACAAAAATCCGACATTTGGTTATGGCATTGGCGCCTCGGACATGCTTCGTTCGGTTATCTAAAGAAACTTTTTCCAAGTTTGTTTGAAAAAAATGATATCAGTAACTTCCGCTGTGATGTTTGTGAACTATCAAAAAACCATCGAGTCCTATTTCCAACAGCAACAACTAAAGTCCCAGTCCTTTTATGCTTATATATTCAGATGTCTAGGGGCCATCACCAGTTACTACTTTAGGTGGACTCGTTGGTTTGTTACTTTTATTGATGACTGACTAGAATGACTTGGGTATGTCTAATGAAATCTAAAGGGGAGGTTAATTTACTCTTTCAGAGATTTCACAAAATGGTTCGTACGCAGTATAATGCACAGGTTAGATCCTTCGAAGTGACAATGGAGGAGAATATCAAAGTTCATCTTCAACAGTACTTAGCAAACATGGTATCATTCATCAGACTACTTGTCCCAACACACCCCAACAAAATGGTGTTGCTGAGTGGAAAAATCGACACTTATTGGAGATTGTTCGTGCCTCATTAATAGAGGCTCACATGCCGTTATCTTTTTGGGGAGAAGCACTTACTTCTGAGCCTACCTATCAATCGGGTACCCTCTAGTTCTCTTCGGTTGAGACACGTTTTCAGGCTTGGTAAAGCAGTGAATACTCCAATGGTCCCGAACTTACCGCCTCATGTTTTGGCTGTGTATGCATTTGTTCACCTCATAAACATCAACGTAATAAGTTGTCCCCTGTGCATTGAAATGTGTTTTGTTGGGGTATGGTGTTCATCAAAAGGGGTATCGATGTTATTATCCTCCAACTCAACAGACGTTTGTAGACGATGTTTGTTTTCCATGAAGAGTTGATGTATTTTCCTTCTGAGTCTGAACTTCAGGGGGAGTATTGTCAAGAAGAAATTCAGACTCTTGACTATGCAGTTCAAGATGACGTTCAGATGTGGGAGACTATGAGTCACAAACTAGACCTATTGTTCGACAAGAAGATGAAGTGGATGATGGTAATGTGGAGGTGGTATAAACCCGGTAGAAGCTTCTCAGTCCGAGTCTCTTATTCCTGGTATGTCACAACCATCATTTGTTGAGAATATTCCTGATTTAGAGTCTGAACCAATTAGGAAAGAGTTACCACCACGTAGTACTAGAGGGATTCCCAAACCAACATACGAACCAAAGCTATCTAGTAAAGTCAAATACTCCATGAGTCATTATGTGTCTAACCATCGTCTATCAGAATCGAATATGTCATTTGTGAATCAATTATCTACTGTATCTATTCCTAACAGTGTGCAGGAAGCCTTATCTGATCAAAATGGAAAGTTGCTATGAATGAGGAAATGAAATCGTTACAGAAGAATGAGACTTGGGAACTTGTTGATCGTCCACCCGAAAAAAGACTGTTGGATGTCGATGGGTTTACACTGTGAAGTATAAGCTGATGGTACAATTGAGAGATTCAAAGCAAGACTAGTAGCAAAAGGGTACACCCAAACCCACGGGATCGACTATACAGAGACATTTGCACCCGTAGCTAAATAAACACGGTACGTGTCTTATTATCTTTAGCTGCAAACCGGATTGGCCATTCAACAGTTCGATGTGAAGAATGCTTTCCTACATGGAGAATTGTCTGAAGAAATCTATATGGATCCTCCACCAAGGTGTATTTTACCAGTGAAACATAGCCAAAAGGTATGTAAGTTAAAGAAGTCATTGTATGGGTTAAACAATCTCCGAGGGCATGGTTTGGGAGATTCACCAAAGCTATGAAGTTTTTTGGTTACCATCAGAGCAATTCAGATCACACACTATTCCTTAAAAAACACAAGGAAAGATCACTGCACTTATTGTATATGTGGATGATATGGTGGTTACAGGAATGATCCAGAAAAAGGAAGGCATTGCAAAAGTACTTATCAGAAGAATTCGAGATGAAGGACTTAGGTTCTTTGAATATTTTCTCGGAATTGAAGTGTCTAGATCTAACAGAGGTATCTTTCTATCACAAAGAAAGTATGCCTTGGATGTGCTACAGGAAACTGGTATGTCAGCATGTCAACCAGCTGATACACCAATCGAAGAAGGCTTGAAATTAGGAGTCGAGACTGATCAAGTACCAGTTGACAAAGGGAGATACCAGAGACTTGTGGGAAGACTGATTTTTGTCTCACACTAGGCCAGATCTTGCTATGCATTAAGTATAGTCAGTCAGTTCATGCATAATCCTGGAGAGCAGCATATGAACGCAGTTATGCGTATCCTGAGATATTTAAAACATGCTCCTGGAAAGGGAATTTTATTTTCTAAAAATAAGACTACCAAAATGTGCATGCATACTGATACTGATTGGGCTGGAGTAGTGGATGACAGACGATCTACTTCTGGTTATTCACTTTTGTAGGAGGTTATCTAGTCACGTGGAGAAGCAAGAAACAGAATGTTAGGCATGTTCAAGTGCTGAAGCAGAATTTAGGGAATGGCACTTGGGATTTTTGAAGCTGTGGCTAAGATTTCTACTACAAGATTTGGGTTATCAACAATCAACAATCCAGTTTATTGTGACAATAAAGCAGCATGTGACATTGCTCACAATCAATTCAACATGATCGTACGAAGCACGTTGAAGTAGATAGATTTTTCATCAAAGAAAAACTGGATGAAAAGATTATTGAACTACCCAAGATTCGATCAGAGGACAATTGGCCGATATTCTTACCAAGGCCGTCTCCAAACGTATTTTCTCACAAGTGTTAGACCAGTTGGGATGTGTGACATCTACGAACAACTTGAGGGGAGTGTTAAGATTTTCATAATATTTTGTACATATTTTGTAATCAAGTGAATATTATGTAATCTTTTAGTTATGTCAGGTATACGATCTCAGAAATATTCTAGAGATTATGTAATCTCCTAATTATGTCAGACAAAATATTGTGTAATCCACAATTGACATAATTAGGAGATTTAGGAGATCGTATACTCCCTATATAAAGGGTGTAACTCCTAGATAAATCAATGAATTGAAAACCCAATTCTTTCAAACAAACAATCCTCGCTTCTAACGCATTCTCATCCTCATCCAGAGACTTCGTACGTATATCAGATCGCCTTCGAGTATAGCTTTATATAGTCGCATGTATTTCTTGAAATCCTCTGCAATCAAAAGAAAAAGAAAACTTTTCAGACCTTTTTTTTCTTTTTTTTTTTTTTTTTTTGTGTTGGAATATTATTTATTTACTTCTGAAAATTTTAGTTTTCTGACTACTACCCGGCTCTGTCCCTACTGCTAAGGGATAGTCTGCGATGAAGAAGAAGTGATTATAAGCTGAATGAAGAAGAGATCCATATTGTATTTTGATAGCGCGTACCTGAGGAATGCCGTGAACTCTTCTTTCAAAGCGTCCCATGCTTCTTTCGCCTTCTGAGCACGAGAAATTTTGCGGAAAATATTATCATCCAGCGCTTGTTGAAGGATGAAAAGTGCTGCTGCATCATTTTTCTTACTTTCTTTCAACTGCTTCGATATTCTCAGATAGAGTGGAGCCGGTGATCTCTAAATATTTTCATAATTAACAATGTCCCATAAGTCTTGGGACAAAAATATGTCTTCATCAATACTCCAAACATCATAATTTTCCCAGTAAAGATGGAATAGCAAGAGCAAGTGCATTAGTGTTTCCTTTGGCCATGGCGAGAGTAATCAAGGTTTAGTATTGAACCCTGTTTCCAATGTATATATAAATAAAATGATGGATAATGCTTTTATACTGAGAAATATTATAGTCTTACCATCTCAGTTTGTTAATGGAGTGGTTTAATGATAATAGTATAGTATCTATCATCACATATTTATCAAATTTCTTTTTTATATTCCATTATTATTTATGAATAAGTATTAATGTTTTATCTATAATCACTACCATAAGAAGAGGTTTTTGAAAATTAACAATACATGTCTTTGTTTTATTGGACAATTTTATCACATTAACAAAGTGACGATAAGACTGTTGCGTATAAGTATTGAACTCTGTTTTCTATTAATATAAATATAATGATGGAGAATGCTCATGTAGTACAGCTATTATTTGGTAGTTGGTAACGTAAGAAGAATAATGCTACATTTACATCACTTTTTTACACAATTTTCATTACACTATGATGGGACATATGTACAATTACACAAATTTTAATTATTTTGAATTTAATATTATAATAGAATTTGTGTGGTTATAACATATGTCACAATGATGTTATGAAAATGGTATAAAAAATGGTGTAAACGTAGCATTACTCCAGCAAGAAAGTAGGTAGGAAGGGGTTTGGTAGGAATTGTAAGAAACCGGGGCTGAGTGTGTTATTTGGCTAAAAGGGTATTAGAATTAGAAATAGGATGAAGGATTTTTGTGTAAAGGGAACTAGAGGAAACTTTTTTTTTTTTTTTTTTTTTTTTTTTTTTATGGGAAAATCTTGAACATGGAAGTAATACATGAATTATCACCAATTCTTTAGTTTCCTCGATTACTATTTGCATAAATATTGTAATAATTTCTATTTGTTCATGCAGAGAGTTCGAGAAACATACTTTTTGTTGATGTTTATTTATGGAACTTTATTTATATTTTACAAAATAATAGTATCGAAAGAAGTATTCCAATAACCCATGGAGATTCATACCAAAAAAAAAAAAAAAAAACCCTCTAAAAGTTAAAGTACATGAACAACCATTTTCCTTAACTGTGTTGATGTTTAATCCTTTGAGAACTTCTGGATGCTGCATTTGAATATTGACAATCAGAAACTGAGTTTATTAAAAAATAATGATAATAAGTGTTAACATGAATGGAAACTTTATGTGAAATAATGTAACAACTTTTTATTTATTATTTTACAAAATAATAGTATCGAAAGAAGTATTCCAATAACCACTGGAGAGTAGTGGTGTTCTAGTTGTTCCACACTTTTGACAGGAAGCCATTCAATCTCATATCGAAAGGAGCATTATATACACGCTTAGGCCATGTGTTACACAATAGTGCCGTGTTTTATATCTAAAAAAAAAAAAAAAGAACTACTGAAGACTAATTAGTGTTAACTTAAATAGAAAAAAAATTTAGTTCTATAATTTGAATTTGGAAAAAAGAAGAATATAAAAGGCATCAACGTCCACAATCTCGCCTTGCGTAGCCAAATCGAAGCCGAAATGTGTTCTTATGTGTGTTTGAAAATTGCATCTTTTTCTCTTTTCATAAAACTATGTCCCCTAATTGATAATACCCTAAGTGAATAAACTAAATTATTATTTTTTGTGAATTATCATCGTCAAAATATGACTAGTTTTAGTTTGTCATAAGTAAAATACGTATGATAACACAAATTTGACTAGAAATTAATTAGCTTCAGAATCAAAGAATATACTTTCAATTGTTAATATTTTTGAAAGAAATAAAATAAGTCGGTAAAGTTTTTTATATCTCCCTTATGTTTGCTTGAGTTGGTGTCTCAAATTTTTATTTTATTCTGTATGTTCCCACATCAACAACCGATTTAAACCACCTTTCCAACATCTATTTCGTATATTATCACCTTACTTATTTTATTGATTGCCCAAGAAACTCAAAAATCACATAGGATTATAGTTTTTTAATGAGTAATAATTTTGCATGTTTGTCATAAATATCTTTAATCGTTTGATTTATTTTTAACCTTTAGTGAAAATATTTTAAAATACGTTAGTTTATACGAGAAATTTGTATATGACTTACTCTTTTTAGTAGCATTTTAGTAGTTGAGGCTAGCTCTTCTAATACTTATTGACAATATATAACCTTTCTAGATCTCAGATTTGACAATTAAAAGGCTTTTTTTTTTTTTTTTTTTTTTTTTTTTTTTTTTGTTAGAATCGAGATAAGAATTCAAAGAAAGAGAGAAAATCAAAACAGCCCCTAAATTAAATAATTAAGGGGCTGTTTAATTTTATCACATAACACATAATTAAGGACCTTTAGGTTATGACTTCACACGAATATGTAGGAGAAAATCACGGAAAGAGATTTGAGTAGTTCTACGATGTCATCTGCAAGATTTAGAAGTCTTCTTTATTAATTATATAATTTCTACTCCACATATGTGAACATTTGGTTTTTTATTGTGCTTTGTTTTTCATAATAATATTATAATATATAATATATGTATTTTTTTAATAAGTAAACATCAAGTCATTTTTTTAAGATCTTGATCCACTAGTGTCACATGTTAATAGATGCATTTATTTTAGTGCAATACTAGCCTTGCAAAGAGGTATACAAAGAGACAAATCTAATCTTTAAAATTCATGATCGCTTCTCTCTCTCTTTTTACTTTCTTTTAAGAGCTGGATTTATCTTTTTGTATGCTTTTTTGTAAGGCTAGTATTATTCTTTATTTTACTTGTACTTTGATTTTTGTAATCTACTATATTTTTTAAAATTAATAAATTAATACCCTTTTCTTTACTTTATTAATAAACAACAAAGTCTGTTTCCAATTAATTCTTGGTCCGCTAGTTTCTAGTGCCATATGTCAACATTTCATATTTTACTATACTTCAACCTTGTAATCTACTAGAATTTTTTAATAATTATTAAATTAATACCATATCCTTCATTCACTTAAATAAGGTAATACAAAGTCTGTTTTTATTATTTCTTGGTCCACCAGCGTCATGTCTCAGTATTTAGTATTTTATTTTGCTTTGCTCTTGTTGAAACAATCCAGAGAGTGTTTGGAATCAATGTAAACTAACAAATAACGAAAAATAGCAAAGAGAAAAAGTGTGTAATTTATGCTGGTTTACCTAAATTTATGCTAGATGTAATAGAGTTTAATATTATTTTAATATTATCTTTACTCTCTCATTATAATAAATATATTTTGTTATGATTTTTTATATTATTTATCTAAGAGAATAATTTGTTTAGGTGCTAGAATTCTTATTTCTTAAACAAACTCTAATGCGAGACCTGAACACATCAACGTGGCCCACTAACATTGAAGTAGCAGCTCGAGAGTGCACGAATGTCGAAGTGATTGCCAACTCCAACACTTGTAATCTGCTAAATTTTATAAAAGATTTATAATAAATTAACACTCTACCCTTTACTTAAATATGCACACACAAAGTTTTTTTTTAATTAATTTTTGGTGCACTAATGTCTATGTCAATATTTGATATTATACCTTAAATAAAATATGTTGAATTTGTATTATATAATGTGTTTATTTTATTTGAATTTGAAGATTGACCAAGAATTAATAACAAAAGACTTTGTGTTTCCTTACTAAAGGAAAGGACAGAGTATCAATCACTTTAATAATTTTTTTTTTTAAATATTGCAGATTACAAAATCAAACACTGTAGTTGGCAAAGAATTTTAATAGAAAAAGACTTTGTGTTTCCTTATTTAAGTAAAGGGTAGGGTATTAATTGACTATATTTTTTAGATTACAAAACCAAAGCATAATAAAAAACCAAACATTCACACGTGACAGTAGCTGACAAAGTTGTAGAAAAAGAAGACTTTTAACTTATATGCAGTGGAGCCAAAATTATAAATTTGATAGTTATTATGTAGTGGAGCCGAAAAAGAAGACTTTTAATTTAAGATATAAAATAAATCTCTAATTCTGGCTAATGGCATCTACAAGGAATCTCTTCCCGTTATTTCCTCCCACAGATTGTCATCTAATCATCAGATCTGAGATCCGGAGGAGTTAATGTCAACAAATATGGAAAGAAATTGCCTCAAACGTGTAAAACATTTAATTCCTTCCCAGCTGTGTTTATAACTATAAATTTATATACAATTAGTATCTACTTTCGATCTCGTTAACTTAACTAATCCTCCTTAATTACAGTAAACATTGCCCTTAATTTTTTTTTTTTTATTATAAGATATACAGGCTATTAATTGTCACTAGAAATAAAATAATAAAATCTATCAAAGTCATATTTTATTAATTATTATTCAGAAATATTAAATAATTTTTATTAATAAAAATTGAGCCCCCTACCTTGAGATCTTTGTTTCTAATAAAACAACTGTGTATGCATGATTTTGACACCAACAATCTTGCACGTGCAAAGTGCTAAGTATGTTTTAAAAATTATACATGTTTAATTTGGGATTTGGATTATGGTTACAGTTGAATGCAAAAACTTAATAATAAATGAGACTGTAAGAATTTTTATTGTGGTTTAGATGCTTAAAGCGTTTCTTATATCAATTGTTTTCTTTTATATAAGTTTTCTTGGTTATGAGCCAAGTTACAAGAGGTTGCGAACTGCGAACAGAATTACAAGAGCTTGGTATTCAGAAAGAATATTAAGTTAGTCTCTTTCTTGTATGTTGTCTTTGCTCTTTTTGTTGTTAAAATAAAAAAATCCTGATTTTGCGAAGGTGAGTCCTCTATTTATAGTTGCTGAATTCAAGGTAATGATTACAAGTCTGCAAGTGGGTAGGTATCGTGCAAGTCATTCCTTGTGTCTCATTGGCTGATAACTTAAGAAATATCCTTAAATTATATGAGACTTGGACAAGTGTGCATACCTCATTCATTCACAAACAAAACTTAAAATTGTTGAGTTGATGACGGTCGTATTGTCTCTATCTTGGGGTGATGTGACAGATTCTGAGCGACACAAAGACTTCTTAAACTCTTATTGGTGCTCGCTAATATAAGCTTACAACAACTCTGATTTTTTAGGCATAACAACAACACTACGAAAATTTTGTGCAGCCTACTCGTGGAACTCCTTTCGACCACAACCAATACATTAATTATTATTCAGAAATATTAATTTTTATCATTTCTATATAGTAATTGTAATTCATTTTACTTTCAATCTTGTAACATAATAGATTAAAAAAAAAAAACGATTAAATTAATACCGTATCCTTTACTTTAATAAGGAAACACAAAGTCTTTTTTTATTAATTCTTTGTCCACTGGTGTCGCATGTCAATTTTCTAATTAATCAGCCAGATCTTGTAAACTTTAATATTTAATAGAGGATCAGTTAGAAATTAATTTTATGTCTATTCATTTAGTGCTAATCTCCTTTAATACACGTGCAACCACTCAACAAGTGCTGCACTTTTTCCTATAATAATTTTTAATACTTTCGTTATGAATACAAATTTTTATTTCGTTACATATATTAATTATATATAACATTCAATGAATTCTCCACATTTTACTGTTATATTACTAATCATCTCTTTTTATTTTGTTTAATTTATTTTTAAATTTAAGTCATTCATACTATAATATATCAACACTTTCATCTGAATAAAATTATATAAAAAGTTTATTATATAACGTTATTTTAATAAAAATATATTAAAGCAAAATTATGGCCATTTTTTTTTTAATAATCGGAGTGTTTGGATTAGTTTATGCGAATCTCAACTAATCACGTGGTCCGTTGAACACCTTACAAGTTCAATAGGCTACATAAATCACAAATGTGGTAAGTGACTACTTTGTGAGACTCGAATATAAGATTTCAGGATGTCCCACCTAAATATCTAAAGTCTTACTATCTGATCACAAGGCTAGTGGTTTATGTCTATTTTAGGAGTACACATATAAAGAACTGTAAAATTTATCAACCACTTATTGATTTTTGTCACAACTCATTATTCCATATTACAATTAGAAGTAATTTTGTCAATAACTTATTATTTCACATTACAATTAGAAGTGATAATACTTATCAAAACTGCCCCACAAACATTTTATGTGGTTCACTACCGGATTAAAAAAAGAAGAGGATCCTTTCTTAACTTGAGCTTTACCTGAACCTTTTTCCATTCTTTGACATGTAGCACTAATAAATAAACGGTCAAAATTCTCTAATTAATTTTTATTTAACAGTTACCAAAAATATTGGAACACTTAAAACCCCAGTTAAATGTTAGCCAAGTTGGAAATCTCAACCCACTGTAAAAGCAAAATCCATGGACAGAAAATGCAAAAGTGATGGATAAATTTTCTAAAGCCTGTGAAAGTTTATGACTAATCAAGTTCATTAAACTCTTGCAGAATAAGTTGATTGAGTTCATTAGTGCTTCTGGGAATGAGCATTCAATCATCAATACAGTACCAATCATGAAAGACATAAAGTACAACACACAATGATTTTTCCATGGTTCGACTAGTAACCTCATCCAGGGGACCATGTCTAGACGAAGAAATCGACTGAAACAAACATTTGCAAGTCAATTGCAGAGTTGAAATTAAGTAAACCACTATAAAACACTCCCCATTTCACAACACTCTAACTCCACCCTCGGGTTGCTCTAATGTTTTGCCACAACTTGGTTGAATCCAAGAAACCTCCTAAATAGCTTGAGCTCTACTCAAGCTTCAAGGCCGAAGTCAACTTTCAACTCTAAAGCTTGAACTCCCTTCAAGCTTTCGTCAAAGGAACCATGTTCCAACAAACACAGAACAACAAAACATAAGCAATGTATTTTGAGTATAAAACCATATAAGGAACCTGACCAAAGAAGAAACTCTTTAGGAACTTTCAAATAACAAAATGGAATATTCAGGTTCAGAAAAACGCAACGATGAAGAAGATATTATATAATCCTTGCTCAACAAGCCCTTAGACAACCAGTTGACAAAGGCTTACACATGTTGGACTATTTTAAGAAAGTTTTCAACAACTTTGTTGGACCACATCTGAAAAAGGCATAACAAACTTTCCAAGACCACTTTTAAAATATCAGGCACCAGTATATGGAACTTTCACTTAGATTCTAGAATTGGAAAATATCCTAACAAGCAATGAAAACATGACACTTGTACTAAAGGTCTGACTAGAAAAATGTTTACACAACTGACTTAAATGTGCCCACATATTTGCACTAAGTTCAAACTAAAGAAATGTGTACACATTTATGCAATATGTTACGACATGTGTAAACAACATACATGATTGTGTTTAACCAAATAAATGTGCAAACATAAAAAATGAACATGCACACACATCTTCATAAGTTGACAAAAAATACTTACAATCTCCTCATTTGTCAAACTTATGAACGAAGCACAATCTTGATCAAAGGACCAACACAAACCTATCTCAAACAATATCAAAATTACAAGTATAGAGACAAGAAAGAATTAAAACAAACTACACGACATATCTTCATGAAACATCATTACCACAAAAACGTAAAGATATGAAAGCAACAAAAAATTTAAAAATAATAATAATAATAATAATAAACTCCTCCTTAGCAAAAGAACTCCTTTTGGGTACCTAACCACTTCACATTCCAACCAACATTAACAAAAAGTTTAACCAAAAAAACAGTTCTAAAATATAACCACCAACAAAAATCTAAATTCAAAACATAACACCTACTCCCCCTCTTCATTCATAAGGTTTGAACCAAACCTTCAATGTCTACTAGAACTTCGAGTAGGAATTTTTCCTCTTGCAGCTTTTGTCTTGACTTTTTTGCATCCACGAGAAGTAGATGACTGTTGTGGAGTAGATTTAGAAGCTTGAGGCTGAGTAGACTCAACAAGATTAGACGTAGCAAGGGTTGGGGAGACTTGAACTTGAGTAGTCTGTTCAAGATTTTCTACTGGTTGAATTGGAGATTTTAAGCAGCAGCATGGACTTCTTCATGAGTAGTTGGAGGAGAAACAGAGGCAGCATGAGTGGTTGGAGGAGAAACAGAGGCAGACTTTCCCTTTTGCACCAAATCTTCAAGCTTGTCCATTCTAGCAATCATGGAGGACTAAAGATCTACTATGTTCTAGAGCATTTGTTGCTGCATATCACCAACTATCTTTTCCAAGGCTTGCATATCATCTAAAAGCTTGGACTACCAAGTGTTAGTTTTAAAGGAACCAACAGTTGAAGAAAAAGGAACATCCTTTGGAATGTTAGGAGCAGAGATTGATTTCTTAAAAGAAAATGAAGTGATAAACTTAAGCTTCAGATAAGTCTCATTTGCTTGTCTCTTAGGTTGGTAGGGTGAAATGATTTTATGAATTAGTGAGGGGAAAAACAAGGCTTGGGAGGTGCTTTTTGACTTAGCATCAGCCTTAATGTCTGTATTGATCATGGAAACAAGATTTATTCTTTTTCCAGCTCCTACACCATAGATCAGTTGAGCCTTTTTTATCCTAACTGAGGAGTTGTGTAGGGAAGGTAACCAGTTAGTCAGTGTAATTTTGAACAGAACCTTATAAAAGGTTTTTAGCACATTTGGTTGGAGGTGTTCACACTCAAGCCATTTAGAAATGGACCCACTTGTCAAATTTTGGGCCATTTCATCCAAGTTTTGGACACTTAACACAACGGGTTCCTCAACTTTAGGCAAATCAAGAGTAGACCTAATCACATCAACAGAAAAATCTACCCAACAAACTTTAACAAACACCTAGTTGAAAAGGGGGCCAAACTTATCTATTTTACTGCTAAAATTAGCATAAAACTCTTGAACAAGAGTTTGAGAGGGGATAGTTAGATTGCTAATAGATTTATCCCAATTCCTATTCAATAAAATCAAGAAAATTTTAGGAAAATCTTCCAACCTAACATGGGCTCCATAGATAATGGGTCTAGAAACAATATGCTTTCTAAAATGTGATTTTGCCATACGAGAGACAAAGGTAAGGTGTTTACCAACATTTGAAGCTTGAGCAACAACCTTTCATTTCTTATTCTCTTTTGGGGACTATGAAGGGTTCTTGGAGGCTTTGGATTTTGTAGTAGAGCCCTTGGTATGTTTCAGCTTTTTGATGGGAGGATCTTCTAATGAAGATTTTCATCACGAAGTAAAGAAAAATCAAGAAGAAGAAGAGTAAAGCTAAGGTTTAGAGAGAGAGAATTTTGGAATTTTAGGATTCTTCATTAACTGTAGAATAACAGAAAAATGGGCTAATTTATACTAGCCATTTACAATACGTGGCTTTTTTTTTGCATATTACTACCTATTACAATATTTTGTAAACATTACAAACTAATCCCAGTAGCAAGCTTGTAAATTTCACTTTCACATTACCATAAAAACTGTAAACTAGAGACTTAGAAGGCCTTTCTGCACCTTCTCTTTACTCAATATCCTCCCTAAACCAAAGCATCTTTCTAGGATCATTCTTCACCTTTATCTTTACTCAATATCCTCCCGTAAGCCAAACCACCTTACTGAAATCATTTGTTGATTTTTCAACTTACTCAACAACAACTTCCCTTAATCTGGCCACCTTACTTTGAGCCACCTGACTTTGTACAACTGATTCATCTTACACTTAATTTGAAGTTAAAACATGTAACAACAAATTTGCAATGTCCACTATGTCTGCAAAGCATAAGCATTCATCAACTAGAATTTAAGTTCTAGCAGAAGCAACTTAAAAAAAAAAAAAAAAAAAAAAAAAAAAAATATCGTCAACTCTAAGAGTCAACTGAAGTGATAGGTTCTTCTACAGGTATGGATGATACCATATTCAGTTTGTCCTTGAGAATTAGAAATCTGTGAGCAGCAAGTGCTTTTGTTAAAGCATCAACAACCTGGTATTCAGAAGACACATATTGAACACATAACCTTTTTTCAACAACCAACTCCCTCATGTAAAAGATTGCTTTGCTGGTGTTTTATAGGTGCCTCTATTTGAGAACATGGATGAGAGGTTACTTGATGCCATTTGTGAGCACCTGAAGCCGTGCTTATTTACAGAGCACACTTATATAGTCCGAGAAGGAGATCCAGTTGACAAGATGTTGTTTATTATATGTGGCCGCCTTGAGAGTGTAACTACAGATGGTGGAAGAAGTGGGTTCTTTAATCGTAGTTTTCTGAAAGAAGGAGACTTCTATGGCGAGGAGCTTTTGACCTGGGCACTGGATCCCAAATCTGGCATTAACCTCCCATCCTTTACCCAGACGGTGAAGGCTATGAGAGAGGTTGAGGCTTTTGCTCTAGTCGCTGAAGAGTTAAAATTTGTGGCCACTCAATTCAGGCGCCTTCACAGTAGACAGGTTCAGCACACCTTCAGGTTCTACTCATAACAGTGGAGGACATGGGCCGCATGCTTCATCCAAGCTGCATGGCGCCATTATTCCAAGAGAAAGAAAATGGAACATTTCCGCAAGGAAGAAGAAGAAGCAGAAGCAGAAGCAGAAACATCAGATGGCGTCCAAAACAACACAAGCAGAGGTTCATATAGTATCGGTGCCACCTTCTTAGCTACCAGGTTTGCAGCAAATGCACTTCAAGGTATACACCAAAACAGGAACGCCAAGACCGCCCGGGAATTGGTGAAGCTATAGAAGCCTCCGGAGTCAGATTTTACAGCAAAAGATGCTGATTGATATGTGTGATGTATTAAAAGTAATTTAACATGCAGATGAATTGCCACTTTTCTGAATAAACAATCCTTTACTTCAACTAGACAAACAAAATAAAGTTTATATCTAAACTATCCTAAATCACTTCCGTAGATTATCACGATTGCATTTAGCATATGCAACAAGCTTTTAAACCCCTAGGCAGCCCTAGTTGGACGAGTTATAGTCTCGTGAGAGTTTCCAGCGATGATACCCACAAACATCCAAACCTAACCTCACCTATACTAAAAACTAAAAACTTAAACAAACATTTTAGGATCCATACATATAATCATCCCAAAAATTGTGTCAATGTGAACAAATAGAATAATTAACAACACGCAAATGCAAAGAATAAGTGAATTTCAACTACACTTTTGTTATTGACTCTCTCATAATCATTAACAAACCATTCATCCAAAAACCCAGATGATTTTATGCATAGCTTCCATAGGCAAAGTACGAAAATAAAACAAATATGCAATCAAACTCTATAGGCTCACTTTTCCAACCACTCTCCATTAATGTAGAATCCAATCACTACCTCGGATCATTAGGTCTTTTTCATGGTTGTAACGTTAGGCTAGGTTAATGGTTTATGAAAGAACGGAAATGAATTTTTAACAAAATGTAAGAGACTTAATATTTTACAGTAAATGACCATGAATAATCTCTTTCTTGCTTCCCTTCTCATTCACCCTTTACCCTTTCACATTGATTGAACTCTTCCTTCCAACATTAGCACAAACCCTCATGTAAGGTACCTCATTTCAAGTTCTTCTTCCCAGCTACTTCTTCCTATTTTTCTGCAAATTTTGTTTTTTTTTTTCTTTTTTTTAAGGAAGGTAGTAACTCAAAAAAAAAAAAAAAACAAAAAAAAAAAAAAAAATCCGTCTACTCCACCTTGCTTCTACTATCATTTTTTCTTTTCATAACCCCCATCCTATCTCATTGCACATACTCAGGTTGTGGTCCAAAAGATATATTCATTTTCTTCTACCCCACTTCTTTTCATGAGCTTTTCTTATAAGGTCACCCTAAATTAAGTCTCTCACAATAAGATGGGTTGGAAAGTGTTTTAGGCTTCATCATCAAGGTGAGATATAATAGGTTTACAACAAAAAAATAAGGCTTACCAAGTGTATACTAATAGGCTCAAAGGGTTAACTAGGGATAAAGTAATATAGGTTGGCTTGAAATGCTCAATCGTTCCAAAGAAAATTGCCTAAATCATATCCTAAGCAATGCAGATTCTAGGATTTCTCCTCAAGTGGTTATCAAATAGGTTCTAGAGTTTATGCACAATTTTCACAAAAAAAATATTATTGCCCATAAAAACACACATAAAACGTCTCTAAGTTTATGAATTACTCAACCAATCAAAACCATTTTTAAGAGTGTCATAACTAAATGCAATTGTTATCTACTATCATCTTTACATTACGCAAAAGTTAATAAAATCTCAATGTTACAAATTCTCTATCATGGTCTTATCAATGACTTATGTATGAGCAACACACCTAAAAAAATTTCACCCAAAAGCTTTTAAAGAGATAATTCAAAGCAAAAGATATTCAAAATGTCCATTGAATGAAACTAAATTTGGCCATAAAAAATAATTCCTTACCCCCAACGTTAGATATGAACATTGTCCTCAATGTGCAAAGAGAACAACTACAATACTCTTCGTGCGTAACATTTATGTGGAGGTAGTTTGTGAAGCCATGCATATTGTTTGTTGTATCCAATAGTCATTGGGAATCTAGTCAAAAGAAAACAAACTATGCGTCTTTCTTGGCCAATTTAGTGTGCATAAAAGAAATTATGGGTGAAACATAAACAACTAACATATCAAACCAAACCAAAGTTATCACAACTTAACACATTAAACAAAAATCTAAAATAAATTCAAAACAAAAACCAAAATTAAAGTAAAGAGCTTGGGTTGCCTCCTAAGAAGCACTTTATTAGAGTCGTAAGCTCGACTTTTCAAATCCTTCAATCTGGATCATCTAGGAAAATCCAAACCCTTCTATCCTTCAATGCACCATACACATAAGGCTTCAATTGTTGTTCATCTACCTTTCAAATTCAACCTCCAAAGTCCTAAAATTGACAACACATTTTTCTAGGGGTAAACGAGGGTATTTTTCTTCTAAGGTCTCAGCTACTTTATCATCAAAGATGCTAATCTCAAAGCAAGTATCTAACTTGGGTGGAAATTTCATAGTATCAAAAACATTAAATTCAACTTGTTCATACTCTACCCTCAAGATTAGTTTTCCTTTATGAACATTTATCAGCATGCTACCCATAGCTAAAAATGGCCTTCCTAATATTAAAGGTATGTTGTGGTCTTCTTCCATATCAAGAACTACAAAATCTACTGGAAAGATAAATTTGTCTACCTTTATTAGGACATCCTCCACCACTCCCTTAGGATATGTTATGGATCTATCCGCCAATTGAAGATGAATTGTGGTTGGCTTCACCTCTTCTAAACCAAGTTTCCTAAAAATAGAAAATGACATCAAGTTAATGCTAGCTCCTAAATCACATAAAGCTTTATCAAAATAAAAACTACCAATTGTGCAAGGAATATTAAAACTCCCTGGATCTTTTAATTTCAGTGATAGTTTCTTTTGAAGCAACGCGCTACATTCCTCGGTGAGCATGACCATCTTATGTTCTTCAAACCTCTTTTTATGTGTAAGGATCTCTTTTAAGAACTTGACATACTTCGGCATTTGCTCCAACATATCTACAAAAAGAATATTTACGTGTAAGCTTCTAAACATATCCATGAACTTACCAAATTGTTTGTCTAATCTTTGCTTCTATAGTCTATGAGGATACAGAAGAGAGGCTTCATCTTTCTTCACATCTTGGGCTTTGTTCTCAAGTTCTGGTTTTGTGCCTAGGCATTGTGTTGAGGCATTCTTCATTCTGGATTTTGTGCCTAGGCATTGTGTTGAGGCATTGTCGGTTCTGTCCAATTTCATATCTTTAGCTTTTTCCTCAGTTTTCTTGATTCTTTTAGCTCCTTGCCACTTCTCAACATGATGGCATTGAGTTGCTCCTTTGGATTCTTCTTGATATCACTCGAAAGCATTCCTTGAACTCTTCCCACTAAGATACTATGAATTTGTCCCATTTGAGTTTCAAGGTTCCTTATGGATGCAGATTGATTTTGCAACAAGACTTCATATTTCTGAAGTTGAGCTTCATTCTTGTCAAATCTTTTACCCGATTCCTCCATAAACTTTATAAGCACATCCTCCAAATTTGATTTCGCCTCTTGAACTTGAACACTAGGAGGTGGCTTAGGATAATTGTTGTTACTCCAAGAACAATTTGGATGATTTTCCCATGCTGGAGTATATGTGCTTAAGTATGGATTCCCTTGCCCTTTTTGAAAATTGTTGACATAATGCACTTGTTCGGGTTGAGCAAACAGACTTCCTTCTTGGCAATCTCTAGATAAATGATTTCCTACACAAAATTCACATGTTAGAGAATGAGTTTTAATAGCATTTACCTTTAGGGCAACTCCCAATTGCTTTTGAATGGCTGAAAGTTGAGTAGCCAACGCAGTGTAGCCATCGACTTCATGCACTTCCGCTACTCTCCTAGGAACATTCCTTTCCAAAGGTCTCATGTAATTGTTGCTAGCCATCACCTCAATCAATTTATAGGCTTTCTCTAGTGTTTTATTATTCGGAGCTCCTCCACTTGCAGCATCAATCATCACTTGTATATTTGGCAGCAACCCATTGTAAAACGTCTGTACTTGTGACGATATTAGCAGCCCATGGTGAGGACAGCTACGTAAGAGATCCTTATATCTCTCCCAAACTTCATAGAGTGACTCCATATCTTGCTGGAAAAAATTAGTGATGTCACTCCTCATCTTAGCAAACTTGACAGGTGGGAAAAATTTCGTAAGGAATGCTTGAGCTAACTCATTCCATGTAGTAATACTTCCTGATGGCAGAGAAATCAACCAAGCCTTAGCTTTATCCTGAAGAGAGAATGGGAAAAGTCTAAGCCTAATTGCATCATCGGATACTCCATTGTGTCTAAATGTGTCGCATAGCTCTAGAAAGTTTGCGATATGTAGGTTGGGATCATCATTAGGTAACCCTGCAAATTGACCCGAATGTTGTATCAATTGAATAATTTCTGGCTTTATCTCGAAGGTATTTGCTTGAATCGGTGGTCTCCTAATACTAGAAGCACATCCCTCAATAGTAGGTCTTGAGTAATCCTTGAGTGCCCTTTGAACTCCTCCTCTTCCTGTATCTGCCATTGAAACTAACTCCTCTATACGGTCCAACACTAAAAGTACAGAAATAAAAATTAAAGCACTAAAAATAATAATAATAATAAATAAATAAATAAAAATAAATTACAAACCAAATTAGCCACTAAATATATAGCTTGTATTGATATTGATAATATAAAATTCCCCGGCAACGGCGCCAAAAACTTGTTGTTGATTTTCGCAAGTGTACGAAATCGTGCAAGTAATAAAGTATATAAATACGGATATCGAACCCAAGGGAATTACTATTATCAATTACCAATTAAATTATCCTATTACTATTTGATCAATCCAAATTGTATCAAGGAAAATCTAAACTAAATTAACAATTGAAATTAAAAAGAGAACAATTAAAACAAACCTTTGGGTTAAAACAAGATGACTAGACCTAGGGCATAGACTTCACACCAACTCTTATTCATATGTATCGATCACTTATGCTAATTTTATTAAGCTCTTCCTACAGGTCAAACTCCTTAAATTTCCAATAACTTTCTCTTAAACAATTATTAAATTAACCCCTAATTACTAACACGAATTATCTCTAATCAGATTTAAGCAATTGAAGATCATTACGCTCTATAGAGTTTACCAAAACCTCACAAGTCACGGTAACCTATCTCTAGCATTCGCTCAACCTTTGGTTTTATTACCGTAGACCAACTAAGTATCATCTCTCGATCTCAACCTAGTCCATTAGTTCATTCAATTCTTGGGTCCTTAAGAATCAAAAGCGTTATGTATAATAGTAAAACTTAGGAAGAATTCTTAATAAAAATTAACAATCAAAGATCAATACATAATCAAGAGATTGGGCTACATCTTAGCCCTAGAGAATAAATTAGTTCATAATAAACATGAAAGAAACAATCATCTTTATTAAAATAATAATCATGAGTTTATAAGAAAAGAACAAGGAAAATTTCTCTATATTGTGAATCAAAGCTCCAGAACTTCTGTTACTTCTTTTCTCTGCAAATTTTTCTCCTCTTCTTCTCACCAAGGAATCCCCCCAAAATAATGCTAAAAGACTTCTATTTATATCTCACAAGGGTTAGGGTTTTATTTTCCTTAATTCTATTTGGTTTAGGACTCTTAACCCTATTCTCCTACCTAAAAACGGATAACCAGTTTTTAGCTTTCGTGATTGTGCCCCGGCACTGTGCTGCGGCACAGTAGCTACTGGCCTTCTTCTCGCATCATTCCACTATTCTTCAAAGATAGTGATTTTTGAACTCGATAACGATAAAATTTGAAAAAGTGGTAAACATATAAAATATAGCACTTTCAATCAGCTTTCTAACAGTCCAAGAATAGTATTAATCCGAATTCTACAGCTCAAGATATTCTCAAAATACCAAGATATGCTCAAGCTGGAACGTAATCTAGAATCTTCTCTTTACTTCAACTTCCATAACTTTTTCTATTCAACTCCGATTCTTGATCCGCTTGTTTCCACTCGTCACTAATTCCGTTACCAACATGATTCTTCATCCGAGCAAACATTTAAGCACTAGTAGCCTGAAAAACACTAAAAAACACCCGTGATTCCGTAAAAGACAATTATGAAAATATTAAACAACTTTACCAAATTAAGCCTGATTTCCCACAATTAATCCCCAAAAACCACTAACTAAATGTGTATTTCCAAGCTCTTATTAGGCATGGTCAAAATCAAACCCTATTGGAGTAGTATTTCTGAAGACCTTCTCTTCTCCATTGTGTAAATTCTCCCTCTATGACTCCATATCCTTTGCCTTTGTGCTGTTTGTCGCTCATTTCGCTCCATAATTCCTCTTCCTCCACAACAATACTCATTCTTTGATTCGATTCTAACCACGATCGACTTCCTTAAAGGCGCAAACCCAGATGAGAATGAGTTCTGACTTAATGGTATCCACTGTTTACGCCATTGAGCCCGTCAGCAAAATCTCCAATACCCACGAGGAAGAAGGTCATCAAACCTGGGTGTCAAAGTACAATAGTCAAATCCAGAGAGTCCAAATCATTGATCCAATTTCTGGCTCAGAATGTAAAAACTTGTTTGATCAGTTACCAAAGTCCTTAAATTATTTGCATTATCGGGTTACTGAAATAACTAAATCACATGAACTTGAATCAACTACAGAACAGCTAAATGTTTCAAAAGTGATATTTTCTTCGTCTCTTGATGAAAAAGATTGTGAGTTTGCTGCTATGGTGAGATATGGTGTAGAAAAAAACTGAGAATCTGGAGAAATGTAGACAAGAAATGGAGTAAAATTGACATGGAACTCAAGTTTCCTGAGATTTTTGAGGATATTATTTAATTATCATAATCACAACTTTTATGATTTGCTCTCCAAGGGCCGTACTGTAACTGTGGATTCTAAATCTCTGGTTGTCACTCAAGTTGTTGCATAGCTAGAGTTATATTGGGAATTTTCAGTGCTACGCTTAATGGAGTTAAATTGTGATTTGTTTTTTATTGTTCAGTACCAGGAGTGTCATGTCGAGCCTTTTAAGCTTGATGAATAAAAACAAAAGATGGGTTCCTGTGGTGGATGGATTGGATAGAGTTGGAAGATAAAATGTTGTTTGTGGGAGAAATTAGTTGTACATTCTCTGTTAGATTAAGGAGCTCGCTGGATCGAAAGGCAGTTGCATGTATTATGCAGGTTACAGCTCGGATGATAATTACCTAGGACAAGATACTTGAATTTGTGAGTAATGCCTTCAAAGATGGTTTGATTGGGCATCTCTCTGATTTTCCATGCTATTTAAATTAATACTTTATTATTTACTTTAACAAAGAAAGATAAAAAGTAAAAGCCAAATAAAAGGTCTAGAAGCAAAGGGTAGATTAAGTTATCAGCAACCTCAAGACATTGATTCTCCAAGGTTGTTTGACCTTGATCTCGCTTCCATTCGGTATAAAACATCTAAATGAATTGGAGCAGTTTGTGATATACAATTGTCCGGAGCTTAATCTGAAGATGGGAAGGAAGAAGAACATTGCTTGAATGTTAAAGTGTTCATGATAAATGGATTACTGGAACTAATTGATTCTTAAGGGCTCTGCAAAAACTTTAGAGTACATGATCATTGCACAGTGAATGGAGAGGAAGGTGGAGGGTGGGGTGTTTGACTAGGATGCAGGGTTATATACATATATATATATACTGTTAATTTATAAAAGAGTCAGTTACTATTTTACCCTTACTGTTAAAACTAACGAGAAAAGTGGCGATGTCTCACTAATGATAAGGGTTGAGAGCAACACCCTAATAGGGAGTTTAAATTGTATTTCAGGAAAATCTTCTTCTAGGTGTTGTAAAATTTTCCTTTACTTCAAATATAGTTTTAAGTTTAAAACATAAAATTACATTCATTTTATGATACTGTAACATTTTGAAAATAAGAATAATAACAAACATATATATATTAACTTCTTATTCAATTGAAAATTTAAGTCACTACCATAGCCTCCCTTTTCCGGCTATCCACCTCCAACACCACCTCAGCCTCCCTTTTCCAATTAAGCCGGCTATAGCTTCCCCATATTACAATCATAATAAACATAGAATCAACCAAAAAGTTCAAATTTCTAATGGTAAATTTATCCTGTTACCACCTCCACCTCCACAACCGTGTTCGGCTCCCTTGCCCGGTCACATTTTTTTTCCTCGTCGATTGATTGCTTGCCAAAAATGCCGGGGCGGTATGTGGAATTGAAGACGTCCCGTAGGAGGGGATATTGCGAATACACAAACAAGGAGATAGGCAGCAAAGCTGATGCAAACACTAATATAAGTACCCACTGTTCCCTTTGCTCGCAAAACACCAGATAAATAGTGGAACAAAACGCTACCATCAGCGATGTCAGAGAGAGGAACAACATAACAAGACCCAGTATTAACCTGTTAGGCAGGGAATGATAAAAATCATCTTCTGCGTAACGTGCTGTAAGGACGGACAAGAACATTATGATGGCAGCGACCGATGAAAACAGAGAGAATGCATCTGAAATACCAAAGACCGTGAAGGGTGGCAGTCTCTGGAAAATTGGTTGCCCTTTACCGTTGTAATCACCGGGTACAGTGATTGCAGCTGCAAATACTACAGTGGCAACGAGTGCTGCTGCTACTGAGCATGATGTTGCTGCATCTTTCATCCATTTCTCCCCTTCTTTAACGAGTACCTTATGTTCCTCAGTAAACACCATTCCAGGAGTTTCCCCATTATAATTTTTCTCTTCTTTGTAATCAGGCTGTACCATTCCCTCTACTTCCTGTATAAGATTTAAATAAAACTCATTAATATTAACTCTTTTTTATTTTGATCTCTTAAATTTTTTAAAACGAATTATCTATACTGATGATTATACTTTTCTTAAACTTAATTATAATATATTTAGTTATGCAGTCAAAAGCATTATAAATGAGAATCAAATAAGACATTTGGATTATTGACTTCTTGGACACACATAAAATATAACAATATTTACGAACACATGTAATGCTTGAATCAAGAGTCTTGCCTTAAACCATTGTAGCTCACGTTGCATCTGCAGAGCGGCACTTGGGATGAGATTTAGTTGATTTTTTGGTGCCAATTTTCCAGCTAAGTGCAAGATATTGTTCTTATCGACATCTTCAGACAGCAATAATAAATGTTTGCGACCCCTCAAGTCGTATATAAGCTGTAATACCTTCTCTCTACGGTTCATGACTGCCAAGTGAAATACATTATGATTCTTTTCATTTGTAAACCAGATTGCATCAGGAAATGCGTTTATAATCTCTTCTACGACTTCACAAACCCCCAACTCTGCTGCTAAAAGGAGCGGTCGTTTCAGTATTGAAGAAACTCTTTCATAATCATCTGGATCCTCAGTAATTTTTTCGCACAAGCGTCTGACAAGGTCAAGTACTATGCGATGCGTCGACTTTGTCTCTTGAATTTCCTTTAAATGACTTGGAGCTGCAAATGAATTTATAACAAACTCAACAATGACACAACTGTATATATACAGCAGAGGAAAATATTTAAGTAAAAAGAACATTTTAGAGTTCTATACCAAAGAGTTTTAGAATCCACTGAAGTAGCTGGTTTGCTGTGTGGCAAAACAAATTAACTGATTAATATCCATTGAAACCAAGATAAAATTAAATGTGTAAATACTACCCATAATAATTAACTAACAGGGGAATATTATCAAAGCCACAAGAATGTTTGTTGCCTTTTTATTTTTTATGACAAATATTAACTAACCTTCGAAAAATCTTGGGATCTAAAATTGAGATCTTTTGTATATAGAGCACTTATTGTATATATTTATACTAATACTAAAATAAGTCAATAAAATATTTTTAATTTTTAATGTAAAATTGAGTTTATCTACTGGAAAATATATTAAAATCTTCACTTTTAGGCAACAAGATGCATATGAGTATCCATTTCTACATTTGCAGAATACTACCTCGAAGAATATTGTTTATTAATACATGATGAGTTATATTCCCACTGGTGGAACCAAGAAATTACATGGGTCAATGTGTAATGTTCAATGAATAAGGAAACCAAAGTATAAAAATGTGTACAGCAGATAGCATTTAAGGGGGTCAAAGTAAAGTTTAATGAACAAAGGGGAAAAAGGAAACTCTGAAATTTAAGGGATAAAAAACAATTCTACAAAAAAATTCTAAAATTTTTCTTGGGTCTGGATTGGGCATGGCCCGAGGCCCAAGGCCAAGTCCACCACCGTATATTCCACTTGTTTTTTCATCGGTTAGGTGTATTACAGCTATGTACAGAAATTTATTTCCATTCTACCTACTCCAAGAATATTGGTAGTCTATCATACACTATCCCTTTAAAGTTTTCAAATTTATTATTCAGATGACAACTTTCGTACTTTTAATCATAGACTACCCTCAAAGTGTGAAAATGTATCATGGATACCCCTTTGCGTTACCAAATGAACCCTCAAAGTTTAAAATTTTTATCACAGATGCCATTTTTGTGCTAACCTTGTCATGTTGCCTTTGAACAGTCATTAGGTATGCAAAACATTTTCTTATAAGACCAAAGTTACCATTTTACCCTAACACTTTCTCGTAAGACCAAAGCTACTATTTCACTCATCTATCACAAATGATAACATAACAAAGTGAGGGCAGAGAGATATCCATGATACAATTTTAAACTTCGAGGATAGTCTATGATAAAAAGTGCAAAAGTTGTCATCCCAATAATAAATTTGGAAACCTTAAAGGTAGTCTATAATATTCTCCCCAATAATATTATTGCTTATAAATACATGATAAGTGAAGAGAAATTTTTATATCTAGCTAGCAACAAAAATAGAAGAAAACAAACGCATAAATAACAGAGATATTCATTAGACAATGAATAATTATGTGAGAACTAAATACTCACGATCATCAATGTCGACATATCCCCAAAACTTTGGTTCCCTTCGTTTTCCACTTGGAAATGCAGACGGCTTTCCAGCTATTGCACTCAAAAGAGACTCACCTGTAGATAACTGCATTGTAGCTAAACTTTCGTATTTTTTAAGCAAGTCTAGTGCCAAGTCTGGAACAAAATAATAGACAGGAATTTAGGATTATTAATTTCAAACTTCAACATGAAGAAAATAGCAAAAAATATAATTGGATGCTTAAGCATATATGCTTTGATATATACTTGGAATCAGTTATTCTTGTTTAGCAATAGTATTTCTAAAAGAGAAAGAAAGAATTAACTCACCATAAAATCCAGCAATTATTAGCAGATTTACCAAAGAAACGTCAGAATCATCTCTAAAGCGTGTTGAAGTAGCATAGGTCAAATATCTGCTGCTGAATTGCATTAAATATGTAACCATCTCTTTTTGGCCATGTCGAGCAGCCTCAATCAAAGGTATCCTGCCAGATTTGTTTGGAGCCGTAAATAATTCACGACGTTTATCTTCTTTCATTATCATTTGGGCTGCTTCTTTGTTGCCAACAATTGCTGCAACAGAAAGGACCGTGTTGCCCTCTGTATTTTTCTGTGAAAGTTGTGTCACCTTAGTCAATAGATGCTTTACAATATCATTCGTCTTGCCTGTCCCAACAGCTACATGAAGAGCTGTGTCCAAGTTTACCGTGATCCTCGTTTCTAACGCATTTTCATTGTCATGACAGAATTTTTTTACAGATTCCAGTTTGCCGTTGAGTATAGCTTTATATAACGGCAGGTATTTCTTGCAATTCTCTGCAGTAAAAACAAACAGATAAATATCGTACTTGTTTTTATGTGGTTTGTTGGATTATTTACTTATGAATTTTTTTTCGACTACTTACCCCTCTGCTGATCTGGTAATGCGGTGGACTGATGAAGAAGAGGCAATTAATTAGCTGTGACGAAGAAGAGAGGATAACCGGTGTTAATGAAGAAGAGATTATTACAGTTTGACAGTGTGTACCTGTGGATTGCCTTGGAACTCTGTTTTCAAAGCGTCCCATGCTGCTTTCGCGGTCTGAGCTCTAGAAATTTTAAAAAAAATATTATCATCCACGGCTTGTTGAAGTATGAAAAGTGCTGCTGCATTTTTCTGTACACTTTCTTTCAGCGGCTTCTGTTTGCGCTCAGATAGAACAAAAATGTTCCCAAAAGTAGGAATTCCTTTGTCAACAATGTCCCATAAGTTTCGGGACCAAAAGTATGTCTCCATCTTAGTACTCCATATATCGTATTTTTCTCCACTAAAGATCGGGAAAGAAGGAGTAAATGGATCTGAATTTCTTTCGGCCATGACGAGGGATTGAGGGTTTAGTATTGAACCCTACTCGCATAAAGGGATGGAAATTTAAAGGGACGAAAGCGGTGGAACGAAGATTTATTTTATTACTGGGCCAACTTAAACAATAATAAACTGAAATAATAAAATTTATTAATTAAAAAAAAAAGAAGCGAAATTTGATTCATTGTATATTTTCATTTAATACATTTGATAATTTTATTCTCTAGTAAATTTTCTCATCTTAAGGACATATTAGATTTTTTGTTTTTTACGTTCTTGAATTATAAAAATACTTGAAGCATGTTATAGAAAAGCTTTTAATAATTGTGTTTAACAAAGTAAACCTTTAATAAACCACTTTGGATGACAAGATTTTAGTTATGATGAATTACCCATAAGTCTTGTCTTCGAGTCCCAACATTGATCACTTATCATATTTGTAAGTTATCCGATTTATTGGATTTGTAGAGTATTCAGTGGATCTTGGAGAAAAAAAAAAAAAAAAAAAAAAGCTTCCACAAAATATAGGAGTCTTGTAGATTAAAGAAATTCATGTTATGGTGAGCAGAGTTTTATAGATTAAAAGAAATTTAAGTCATGGTAAGTTATATTTTGTTGATTTAGTTTCTAAAATTTGTGGAAAAAGAAAATGGAAACAATGAAATGTTGAGTTATTTGACGGAGTTAAAAAAAAGGTGTAATTATATAAACTTCTAAACATATCGTGAGTTTGTACAAAGACTCATTGGTTTCGAAAATTGGACAATAGGCCACGTTTCGTTAGTTTTGTTATTAATTTTTATTATTATGTTGGTATTTTTTATATTTCCATTAGTGAGGGGTATCTTTTACCTTGCATACCTATGTTGAGCTTACACCTAATAATAACGAGTCTGGATCTGACTTTGTACGACTGTCGCAAGGCAAAAAGTGATATCTCACAACCATTGCTAGGCCTTTTATGGCCTCATGCAGTTGCCATGAGGCAAAAAACAACCTTCAACAATTGCCAAAAGGTTGCAAAAAACCTTTAGCAACAGTTACAATGTCAAACAGCCTCAAATGGTGGTGGCCAGTGGGTGTGTGGATTTAGGATTTTGAAGGATCAGATAGTCATTTTGTGGTTTAAAAGATTTTTACTAATATATTTAGGTTTAGTTTGGGATTGCTCTAACTTCTCCCTTAATTACTTTTGATCCAACTTTATGAATAATCAAGTTTTATTATAAGTCTTCATATGTTTGTTTTTGTTAATTTTTAAATTGCTTTTGCTTTTATAAAATGATATATGTAAAATGAAAAGAATAATTTTTTTTTTTTAAAAAAAAAAACCAATGGAGTGGGCCTATACATTAATTTAAAATGTAAACTAACATCACTCTAACTTAAAAAATTTAAGGAAAAAAAAAAAACCAAATCATTCTTCTCATTTATCATAATTCATTACTTTTGTGTGTAGCCCTTGGATACAGATTCAAGATCAAAGGTTCAAGTCCTTTTTCAATAAAAACAAGGAGAGGGAAAAAAACAAAGAAAAAAAAGAAAAAAAAAAAAGAAGGGTTTCGAAAATCAGACTCTCCTGTTAGATGTTTTCATTAAACAAAAAGAATTATGTGGTTGTACAAGTTACATGAGAGGATATATATATTACCTTTTTTGTCATCTCTTAATAATTTAATCTCTCATAAAACACAACTTGATAATATTCTACTATAGTTGATATGTATTTGTTATCATAGTTAAAGTTTTTTTAATGTATAAGAGGGAAAAATTAATTTAGAAGGTAAAAGCTTGGTATACCATCTGGTGTATGATATTTTTTTTCAATATTTGATGCTTATATTGTCGAGATTTATTCACAAAAAATAAATATAATTAACTATCATTTATTTTTCAAATTAATTTGTGATTTCCTTTGATAGATGTGGGGTAACAAATAAATATATTTGCTCATATGAAGAATAGATTCTTTAATCAATGTGGGGGAATTGCATTGGTTTAGCGATTACTAATTGTAGAAAAGGACAATATTTAGGTTATATCACAAAGAGGCACTCAAATTTTAGTTATTATAAAAGGATACATCCCATATTATCTAATATATTGAATTTAGAGATGGGCGTTTTAGCCGCTTCGCCTCGAACAAGTCAGAGATTCCCCTAAAACTTCAGGGATGGAGTCGAAGAGGAGAATAATATTCCCCGATGGCGGGGTGAGGTGGGTTTGGGGATGCGTGTATCCCCACCTCGCCCTACCCAGAAAATATATAATTAATTAATTATATGTTTTATAAAGTTCTGTATAATATAATAGATTTTGTGTAAAATGATCATCCCATAAATCATGTGATGCAATCAAATTTTGCAATTGTTATCTTAAATTTATTATTGAATATTTTAATTTATGTAATAAAAGTAACTGTAAGACATAAAGTTAATATATTTTGATATTTGATTAAAGATTAATAATTTATTATGTTTTATAAGGATACTTAATATTTTGAGTAAATATTAATAATTCAAAATGATCTCAATAATATATCCCTCTCTCAGTCTCTCTCTCTCTAATTAACAAATTAAGTAATTTAGTTACCTGTTATGAAATGTGTTTAGGTTTATATATGTTATGTAATTGATTTCCCTTATTATTAGTGCCAATTATAATCACCATAATTATGCAATTTAAGAAAAAGTCATAAAATTATTAATTTTTGATATGTTTCTTGAATTTATAAAACTAATCACTACTAAAACCTTCAATAATGGAATAATATTTCCACTATGTGAAGTTTTATTATTTTTATTATTATTAATGTAATGAATTAATGAATTATAGCTTATAATGAATCCTATTAATTTATTCTTAAACATAAATAAAATATACTATGTTGATACTTTACATTAAATTTTCTAATCTGTAAATTAAATATAAACTATTAATATATTAACATCAGCTAATAGATGAACAAGTCTATTATAAGACCAAGTTTGGTGTTACATAGAAAATGGAACTCTTCATCTTAAATATATGAAATTACAAGTCCAAAACTCCAAATTGTCCAATGTCAAAATTTATTAAATTATTTATTTATTTATATTTTGGAAGATATTGATTAATATTAAACACATTTATAATTAATTGAAAATATTATATAACCCTCTAAATTGATTAAAAGAAAATATTAATAAAAAACCAGGTTAAAGAAAACAACTAAAAAATCTAAAGTTGTGTTTGGTACACTTTTCATACATTATTCTATTCTACCATCCTATCCAATCAAGTGAAAAACGTGTTTTTTTAATATTGACTATTCAATTCAATTCAAAATCCAATTCTATTCTATTCTATTTAACTCAAAACATTGAATAATTACTTTTCAAAATAAAAGTTTATAAATTAACAAAAAAACCCATATCCACCCAACCCACTAGCACTCGCTAGTAGTTAGGGGTGTTCGGTTTTGGGTGCCCTGCATTTTTGAAGGAATCGAAACCGAAACCAGAACCAGAATTGACGGCTCCTTGAAATTTGGAACCGGAACCGAAATCGACTGTTCCAGTTCCTTGGTACCCAGAATCAGAACCTGTAATAACGATTCCGGTTCTAGGTACCTTGTAAAGTTCATGAGCCCCCAAAAGTTTTTAAAATGGAAAAAAAAAACCCTTAAAAACTTACGAATACCTCCCCACCTCGCGCTTGTTAACAAAAATAAAATTACAAATTATAAATTCAAAATTACAAACTTCATTATTTTGTAAAGATAGATTCTCAAAAGTTAAACTAATTTATTTTAAATGTTATGAAATATAAATATAAATGTATTTACATTACTTTTTCTACAAAAGTTTTTATTAACCGCCTTACTCTCTAATTTTATTTTATATTAATCTCGGTTCCCGATTCTAGTTCCAAAAATTTGGAACCGGAATCTACTCGTTGATTTTCATATATAATTCACATCAAAAATTTACAAAATGTCTCACAGTTATAGTACTCAATATAACATGTATAATTACAAACAATAATACAATACTTACAAAGAAATCTTACAAAGATTTTCATACAACGAGGGTTAGCAAAAAATGAATGACAGAGTGAAACGAAAAGTCAAACTCATTATATTCACTTTTCTATTCATTTTTTGCCACATCACTTTGTACGAAAATCTTTGTAAGATTTTTTTATAAGTATAGCATTATTCAATTACAAAACCCAATAGTTGATCAAGTTTAACACAAATTTCTAAATACACCAATAAATAGTCGCAAAAAAGACTTTAGTTACAATTATCTAATTGAACATAATGTTAAAAATGTAAATGATTCAAAGTTACCAACCGCATTGAACACGAATACACATTCAAAAGTATCACAAATATATAAATGATTGATGTGAATTATATATTTTGCTAGTTTTCTTCATGTTTGATAAGAATTTTGAGGAATTTTATCCAAAATTATTGTTACTTTGTTGTAAAATTTTTAGTCATCCCAATTTATTTTTCACATTTTTAGGTCAACTTAGATATTATGACTAACCTTAAAGGAATTTGTGATGTTTATAAAACTTCGAAGGGTGAGTTTGTTAATTACACAATTGCGAAATTTAAGGATATTAACACAATGATTTCCCCGAGCATCTTTTCTTCTTCGAAGAAAAAAAATTTGGATCTCTTTTTCCATGAGGATACCCACGGGAATGTCTTTATTGATAGATTTTCACAAAAAGGTATAGGTGAGCGGAAAGTAGCCATAGAAAAGTTTCTTTATGGTTATCTTTTCAAAAAGTTATATAATAAAACTTTTACAAGGAATAGTTAGACAACGTCAGAAACAATGATTCCCAAGCATCATTTTTTTTCCCGGAAGAAAGAATTTAGCCTTTTTTTTCCTTAAAAAAGGGACAACCCGATTCTCTTTATTGACTGACTTTGACGAAAGAGATTAGCGTGTAGAAAATGAAGGATAAAGTTTTTATTGGTAAACATTGCTAATGAGTGCGACCAACAAGAGATAAAATATTTTATCATAGCGACATTAAAAAATATTTTTTTTATCTTTTTTAGATAAAATGAATCTAAATTATTAAAATCTTTATCTATTCATGATCATAACATGTATTTTAAAGATACAATTCAAGACAGCTCATAATTTTATAGTAAAATAAAAAATTAGTCAAGAGTACCGATTAATTACGCTTATAATGGTTGATAGAAGTGTTAAGTTGCCATCTTATCTGAAAGCTTAAACTTGTAGGTAAGGTTTAACCTATATTAGACATATTCAAAGGTCTCAAGTTCCAATCCTTACATACAAATTGGACAATGAAAAATTAAAAAATAAATAAAAGTTTGATGTTAGGGGGCCTATTTGTTAAAAGTTTATTTTTCTAATTAGTTTCTGCTGCTATTATATTTTAGTGTTTATTTTATTTATTCAGTAAGTTGTTGTCCTATTATATAGAAACTATGTTAATGCGGGTTAGTGGCTAAGTGATGAGCATTTCTTTAGGAACACTCCTGCAGTGGAGATAGTCATGGAGTCATGGTCTGTTGGTTCCTATTTTTCAGTTTTAAGATGTAATTTCTCACTATTTGAATATTGTGAAGTTGAGTATGTGCATTCCAAAAGATTTGAGCCTTTATCTCTTTTATTGTCAATATCCTTTTTATTTTTCAAAACTATTGGTCTAATATATATTATGCTTTTACCTACAAACTTAAACTTTTAGTTGAGATGACAACTTAAAATAATATTAATATAATACCCACTAAAATCTCTTTATTGAAAGGTTTTCACAAAAAGATATTGGTGAGGGGAAAAAGTAGCCGTAGAAGATTTTCAAAAGTTATATAATACAACTTTTACAAGGAATAGTAAGATGAGATAAGAAACAATGGTTCCCAAGCATCACTTTTTTCCTCGGAAGAAAGAATTTAGCCCATATTTTTCTTCAATAGGACAATGAAATTCTCTTTACTAGCCCTCTTTTTTCTTAAAGGGGACAATGCAATTCTCTTTATTGACTGACTTTGACAAAAGTGATTAGCATGTGGAAAATGAAGGATAAAGTTTTAGTTGGTAGACGTAGGCAGTGAGTGGGATCACAAAGAGAAAAAATATTTTTTTTTTATATTTTAAGAAAAAAGTGCATCTAAATAATTAAAATCTTTAGCTATTAGTATCTTAATATGTACTTTAAAGATACAATTCAAGACAGCTCATAATTTTATAGTAAAATAAAAAATTAGTCAAGAGTGCCTTTTCATTATACTTGTAATGGTTGATAAAAGAATGTTAATGTAATTACCCACTAGAAGCTCCTTATTGATAGATTTTCATAAAAGATATCTGTCAGTGAAAAAGTAGCCACAGAAATTTTTTAAAAAGTTATATAATACAACTTTGACAAGGAATAGTTGGACAAGGTAAGAAACTGATATCCAAGCATCACTTTTCTTCCTTGTAAGAAAGAATTTAGCATTTTTTTTTTTTTTTCTCTCCTAATTAAAAGGGACAACGAGATTCTCTTTCTCAGCCCTATTTTTCCTTAAGGGGGGCAACACAATTCTCTTTACTGACTGACTTTGACAAAATAGATTAGCGTGTGGAAAATGAAGGATAAAGTTTTCGTTGGTAGTCGTCGGTGGTGAGTGCGATCACAAAGAGATAAAATTTTATCATGTTGATGTATTAAAAAAATATTTTTTTAATCTTTTTTAAATAAAATGAATCTAAATAATTAAAATCTTTATCTATTCATGACCATAACATGTATTTTAAAGATACAATTCAAGACAACTCATAATTTTATAGTAAAATAGAAAGTTAGTCAAGAATGCCGATTACTATGCTTATAATGGTTGATAAAAGCGTTAAAGTTGTTATGCTACCTAAAAGTTTAAGCTTGTAGGTGAGGGCTTAACATATATTAGACCTATTCAAAGGTTTCAAGTTCCTATCCCTACATACAAATTGGATAAAGAAAAAAAAATACAAGTTTGATGTTATATAGGGGGTCTATTTGTTAAAAGTTTATTTTTCTATTTAGTTTCTGCTGTTATTATATTTTAGTGTTTATTTTATTTATGCAGTAAGTTGTTGTCCTATTATTTAGGAACTATGTTTATCTCGGTTAGTGGTTAAGTGATGAGTATTTCTTTAGGAACACTCATGTAGTGGAGATAGTCATGGATTCATGGTTTGTTGGTTCTTATTTTTCAGTTCAGTCTTTGATCTATTTAAGATGTAATTTCTCACTATCTAAATATATATTGTGAAGTTGAGTCTGTGTAGTCCAAAAGATTTGAGACTTTATCTCTTTTATTGTCAATATCCTTTTTATTTTTCAAGACTATTGGTATAATATATACTTAGGTTTCACCTACAAGCTTTACTTTTAGGTGGGATGTCAATTTAACAAAAAGAATGTTAATATAATACCCATTAGAATCTCTTTATTGATAGATTTTCACAAAAAGATATTGGTGTGTGGAAAAAGTAGCCGTAGAAAATTTTCAAAATGTTATATAATACAACTTTGACAAGGAATAGTAAGATGAGGTAGGAAACAAAGGTTCCCAAGCATCACTTTTTACCTTGGAAGAAAGCATTTAGCCCATTTTTTTCCCTTAAAGAGGACACTGAAAGTGTCTTTATCGGCCCTCTTTTTCCTTCAAGGGACAATGCAATTCTCTTTATTAACTGGCTTAGACAAAAGAGATTAGCACGTGGAAAATGAAGGATTAAGCTTTAGTTGGTAGACGTAGGTAGTGAGTGGGATCACAAAGAGATAAAATATTTTATCATATTGATATATTAAAATTTTTTTTTTTTAAATAAAGCGCATCTAAATAATTAAAATCTTTATCTATTCGTGTCTTAATTAATTATACTTATAATGATTGATAAAAGAATGTTAATGTAATGCCCACTAGAGTCTCCTTATTTATATTTTCATAAAAGATAAGGGTGAGTGGAAAAAGTAGCCATAGAAATTTTTTAAAAAGTTATATAGTACAACTTTGACAAGGAATAGTTAGACAAGGTAATAAACAATGATTCTCAAGCATCACTTTTTTTACTCGGAAGAAAGAATTTAGCCTTTTTTTTTTTTCCCTTCTTAAATGGGGCAACGAGATTCTCTTCATTAGCCCTCTTTTTCCTTCGGGGACAACACAATTCTCTTTATTGATCGACTTTGACAAAATAGATTAATGTTTGGAAAATAAAGGATAAAGTTTTCGTTGGTAGACGTTGGTAGCGACTGCGATCACAAAGAGAGAAGATATTTGTCATATTGATGTATTAAAAGATTTATTTATTTTAAATAAAATGAATCCAAATAATTAAAATCTTTATCTATTCATGATCATATCATGTATTTTAAAGATACAATTCAAGATAGCTCATAATTTTATAGTAAAATAAAAAGTTAGTCAAGAAAGCTGATTAATTATGCTTATAATGGTTGATAAAAGAATGTGAATACAAAAAAGCATGAACTAAAAACTCTTTCAAAAACCATATGCATATATACCTCCAATGGTGGAAGATAGAAGTGATTAAATTTGAAGTCCTATTGCACTTCTCATTAGCCACCCTTTTGCAACATATATTAACATTCTTTTATCAAAAATTATATGGATAACTAATCAAGAGTCTTGACTAATTTTTTTTTTTTTTATTATAAAATTATTAGATGTTTTGAATTGTACTTTTAAGATACATATTAAGATCACGAATAGATAAAGATTTTAATTATTTAGATGCATCATATTTAAAAAAGATAAAAAAATTTCATCAAGCTCAGAGAATTACAGGTTATAACTCGACCCAGAACCAATTCGACTTTGACGATAGTCCGACCCAGCATAAGCTCATCGAGATTTAGCTTGACCCAGCATAAGCTCATTGAGATTTAGCTCAATCCAGCATAAGTTAGTCGCGACCAATCTTGACAATTGTTCAACCAACTCATAGATAACCTCAGATCCCGGATATCTCGAAAGGGATCAGATCGATAACAATCTTAGCGCAATCTCAGCGTTCAACCACAAGAATATCGGAGTTGCATTTTAATCTTAATTGTAATCCCTTTATTTTCGCTCTTTTCTTTGTACAAAATCTGTATATAAACCCCCTCCAACGATGAGAAAGGGTTAGCAAATTGTTCTAGGAATATTATTGTAAGCTCTCATAGCAGATACAAAAACAGTGGACATAGGCTTAAGATCTTAACTTGCCGAACCACTTAAAAACTCTTTGTGTCATTTACTTTATTGCTTTTGATTCATTACATTGCTAGTCACCCGTAATCATGTACACATCGGTCCTGACTCTGTCAAGATAAATCGAATCGCTTTAGCTGGTACAAAATCTTGTGTCAACATTTTGGCACTAGAATGAGGGCCTCTACCAAATTTCAGAATTTTCAACAAATAATCTCAGTGACCTGATCGCTCAAGGCCTACAATGCTTTGTACAAGATCAAAAACCACGACCGCAAACCATGACAATATGGAAACCACTCACCAGGAGGTGCATCAAGACGCCATCGGGCATCGACCACTAATGCCACCAGCACATTAGGTCACGACTAATCAGGTAGTAGGTATTTCAAATCTTGAAAATGGTCAACTAGTGGAGATGAAAAGAACAATGGTTGCTCAGGTAGTGCAACAGAACGTGGTTGAGTTAAGAAACTAGCAAATGGCCCCACAAGACCTCGACTAGCCACGCTCTACTAACATGACCCTGATAGGTCAAAATTCAGCTGGCGACCAATCTGGCTTGTCGACATCAAGGAACGGTAGACAATCCTAACATCATCTGGCATATTTCTCCCATAAACAAGAGTCCTGCGGGAAAAACCAACCTTGGGAGACAATCGGGCAAACAACCGATAGGGGAGGATGAAGGTAATGATTGTTAGAGGGATACTCGACCTATTCGACAATATTCCCAATGTCAGCATGCCGATTGTAACTCACGCTAGAGGCGGGCTCATACCTCGCAATCTCGCGAGATGAGTCATGCACACCAATCTGGCAATGATCGACGTTCTAATTTCAACAAACGTCGTGAGCAGTATACTAATGAGCATGATAGCACCTACTAACCCAACCATCATGACTCAACCTTGTGCATCAATGCACACAATGGAAGGGGATCACAAGCAACAGATCTGCAAACTCATTTACTAGAGGTGAAGTTGAATAGGGCTAGCTAGGGTAATCCTCATAACGAAAACTTAAATCAGGTGCAAATAATACTCGACAATCTAAGAGCCCACCAAAACTATGCGGCGGAAGAAATAGTGAGCTCTTCGTTCATGAATCAAGTTCGTCAAGCCCCGCTTCCCCAGGGATTCAGGCTCCAAAAAGCAAGTTTGATGGGAAAAAAGATCCAGAGACCACCTCGACTCTTTCAATGATCTATTGGAGTTACATCAGGTCTATAACTTGGAAAATACCACTGCTTTGTGGTCACATTGGTAGGTGATGCTAAGAGATGGTATAAAAGGCTCAAGGCAAACTTGATTAGTTTTTGGCAACAACTCTCCTAGTTGTACCTACAACAATTCCAAGCAAGGAGACAATTCGCAATGCTGCTCAGCTACTTGAGCAATATTCGTCAGGAGAGGGATGAAACACTAGCCTTGTATTTAACGATGTTCTAAAATGAGTAGGTAAAGTTCGCGGATGCACCTGAAGAATCGATTCTGCCTTTGCTAATTGCAGGCATAAAACTGCAAACTGAGTTTTGGAAAAAACTCCAAAGTGAAGTCTATGTGAGCCTCACAAAATTCTATCAAATGGCTGCTAAACATTAGCAAGTGGAAAGCTCGTTAGCAGCCCTAGCCAGAAGCTAGCCACGAAGAGCCCTGAATAGGTGACAAGACTGCCTGACGGATAAACAAATGGGATAAGACCGCAATGACAGGGACCGAATCAGGTTTCAAAAGAGGTAGAAAACAGAAAACCGTAAGGAAAGGCAACCTTTCCAGCAATATGCAAAGTACACCCCCCTCACTCAAGACATTGCTCATATATATGAAGTCTCTCGTGAGGCTAAGAAATTGTCATCTCCAGAAAAGATGAGGGGGGCTTCGGGTAGAAGAGATCCATGGAAATATTGTCAATATCACCAGGACAACAAACATAACACCAATGAATGTCAGGCTCTAAAGGATGCCATCGAGAATTTGATACAAAGGGGTCACCTAAGAAAATTTATCAAGGAGGCACTAGCTCGCAAAAGTATAGGCGAGTGGAATAATTAGATCCAACAAGCCCTAACCAACAACGAACTCCTAGTAGGCATGATTTATGAAGGTCCCAACATTACAAGAAGCTGAGGGTGCTCTCGTGAGTAATATATGCGAGAGGCTAGGACAGAATCGATCCCCCAAGTAATGAGCTGTGAACAAAAACTATCAAAGCAGGCCAAGCTGGAAAGTGAAGTGATAAGATTCACTGTGGATGAGTGTGAAGAATCTCCTCACCACAATCATGAGGCGATTGTAATCATATCAAGGATCGACAACGCCTGAGTACTTAGGGTGATGGTCGACAATGATAATGCAGCGAACATCATTTTCTTAGGAGCTTTTCGAGAAATGAAGTTTACAGAGTGATACCTAAAGGCGTGTCTATTGCCACTCTATGGATTAACTGAGGATAGTCTAGTCCCAAAGGGAACAATAGACTTGCCTTTGACTCTAGGGTCAAACCCAAGATCAAGAAGGTGATGACATAATTCTTAGTGGTGGATTGCTCGACCACTTACAATGTTATTCTTGGAAGACCGATCCTGGATGATCTGAGTGCAGTCACCTTGTTATGTTGTCAAGCAATGAGGTTCCTAACTCCAGGTGGGGTCCTAACGATCAAGAGCTACAGGAAAGAATCTTGAGAAAGCTACAATCGGGTCATTCATGTTACACTGAAATGGCCACTCCCAAAAACCATGGTCATCACTGAGTTCACGCCAAAGTCTGGACCTATGGAAGACACCATTGATCCTCGCATCTAGAAAGAAGAGCCTGCGGCAAGGCCAATAGAAGAGCCACAAGAAGTATCCGTTAGTGAGGAAGACCTAACTCGTTTGCTGAAAATTGGCAGCAGTCTAAGTGACAAATAGGCAAACAATCTAGTACGGCTCCTAAAGAAAAACCTCGACATATTCGCTTGGGTACATGCAAACATAATTGGGATCAGCCTTGATGTAATATGCCACTGATTAAACGTTGACCAATAGCTCTACCAATTCAACGGAAAAGAAGAACTATGAATGTAGAGCGGTCCAAAGCACTCAAAGATGAAGTTAACAAGCTCTTGATCATCAACTTTATCAAAGAAGTGAAATACCCAGATTGGCTCACCAACCCATTCTTGGTGAAGAAATGGAATGGCAGGTGGCAGACTTACGTCAACTTCATAGATCTGAACAAAACCTGTCCCAAAGATAGTTTTTCGCTACCCCGGATTGATCAACTAGTAGATACGATAGTCAAGAACACACTACCAAGCTTCATGGATGTATACTCAGGATATAACCAAATCCTAATGTATCAGCTCGATGAAGAAAACACCTTATTTATTACTGACTAGGGTATCTACTATTACAGAGTAATGCCATTTGGCCTAAAGAACGATGGGGTGACCTATCAGCATTAGGTGAACAAAATATTTGCTAAGCGAATTGGCAAGACAATGAAGGTGTACATCAATGACATGCTCGTCGAAAGCCACATTAAGCACCTGGAAAAAATGTTCGACATTCTCTAAAAATATAGAATGAGACTCAATCCTCTGATGTGTGCTTTCGGAGTAAGCTCGAGAAAATTTATGGGTTTCCTCATTAATTAGGGAGGTGTTGAATCCAATCTAGACAAGATTCAAGTTCTCCTGAACATGAAGAGCCCGACTAGTGTAAAGCGGGTTTAGAGCTTGACAGTGTATGTGACCGCACTTAATAGGTTTGTCTCCCAAGCTACAGAGAGGTGCCTACCTTTCTTCAAAACCCTGAAGGGAAATAAGGGTTTAAAATGGACAAAAGAGTGCGAGAAACATTCTAGGAATTGAAAAAGCATTTGGGGCAGCCTCCTTTACTGTGAAAGCCCATTTAGGGTGAGCGCCTATTATTGTATTTATCAATATCTTAGTTCGTAATCAATGCGGCTTCGATATATGAAGAAGGGGGAATGTAATGGCTGTTGTATTATGTGAGCAAGAGGTTATTTGATGCTGAGACAAGATATCTCGAGATGGACAATCTCGCCTATGCATTGGTCATTGTCGCTTGGAAGCTGTGACCTTATTTCTAGGCGTACTCCATATATGTGTTGACAAACTTTCCACTAAGAAAAATAATGCAGAAGCCTGAGGCATCGGGTAGATTAATTTAGTGGAAGATGGAGATGAGTCAGCATGATATTAAGGACATCCCGAGGATAGCGATAAAGGGATAAGCTTTGGCAGACCTCATTTCAGAGTTCTCGAACAACGAGGCAAACTATTAAGCAATACTCGTGGGGATATGTCTTGCCAGATAAATGGGGGCAGAGTTCATAAAAATCTACAACAACTCTTAGCTCGTGGTCCACCATATTTTCAGGGAATATCAAGCAAATGAGGACAAAATGACATCCTATCTCTGGCAGGTAAAATCTGAGCTCGAGCAATTCAAATCTTTCACTATTCTTTAGATCCCGAGAGAGAAGAATTTAGTGGTCGACACTCTAGCTCGCCTAGCTTCAACAATGAATCAAAAGAAGACTGATTCAATACCCATCAAATTTCTCCCAAGTCCCAACATCCTTGCTTCATAGGAATCAGTTAGGGTAGAGATGCAGCTGGATGGATGCAATTATTGCTTACCTAAGAGAAGGAACAGTGCCCGAAGGTAGAAGTGAAACCAAGACACTCCGAGCAAAGTCAACTCGATACACACTCATCAACTACAAACTATATAAGCATGGGTATAATTCGCCGCCCTTGTGGTGTGTTGATCACAAAGATGCAGAATATGTCTTGAGAGAGATCCTTGAAGGCATTTGTGGAAATCATGTAAGGGGCAGATCTCTAGCATACAAGGTGCTTTGCGAGGATTATTACTGATCGACAGTCTTTGATGACATAGCGGACTTCGTACGCAAGTGCGACAAATGTTAGAGATTTGCAAATGCTCTGCGAGCTCGACCACATTGACAAGTCCTTGGCCATTTGAGATTTGGGGAATTGATCCGATAAGCCCCTTGCTTTAAGGAAAATGGGTTGTTAAGTTTGCAGTGATTGCTGTGGACTACTTTAGCAAGTGGGCAGAAGCCGAGCATTTGGCTACCATCACATCAAACAAACTAAAGGATTTCATCTACAAAAACATCATTTTTAGATTCGGAATTCCCCATACTATAATAATTGATAATGGGAGCAGTTCGATTGCAAGGACTTCAAATCTTTCTTCGAAAGGCTTGATATCAAAAAAAGCTTTGCCCCTGTTTTTCAATCTCAAGCCAACAGCCAAGTAGAGGTTGTAAATAAAGTGATCAAGCACACCATCAAAAAGAAGCCCAATGCCTTTAAAGGAAGATGTGCAGAGGAATTGTCCAAGGCCTTATGGTCTTACAAAACGACAGCCAAAAGCTCGACAAAAGAAACCCCGTTCTCACTTTTATACAAGTGTGAAGCTAGATCTTCTCCGCCTGAGGCTAGATCTAATCAAAGAACATCAAGCCAAGTCTCAACTAAGGTTTGCCTCCTATCAGCAATGAGCCAGACGATACTTCAACTTCAAGGTAAAAAATAGGCACTTTAGAGTACGCAACCTAGTCATTAGAAATGTCGTCCAAGGCATACAAAACCCAAACTTGGCTGCACTTAGACCCAAATGAGAAGGTCCTTTCAGGATCTCTGAAAAGCTCGCACCAAGAGCTTTCCACCTGGAACACCTTAATGGTGAAGCTGTATTGCGAGCATGGAACGTCGAGCATTTGCCAAGGTATTACCCCTAAACAGCTCGGGTTTCAGTTATGTTTTGTTTTTCTTATCCAATGTAAGGTCTTTTACGGCCAAATTTTGTTCAATAATAAAGAGGTATTATACATAAACTCTATTTTTTTGGTTAAATTTTATTTATTGTTATTTTGTTCGTCATTTATTAGCTATTGTTTCAAAATCGCTACCTATGTGATCACATCCAAAACACAAAGTCGAGAGTTCGAAAAAGGTAGTTTAGCTTTGTAAGCCATGCCAAAATTCAACTCATGAAGGGAGAAATTTCTTGAATTGATAAAGTTAAACTCGGCAAAACTCGAGTAAAACACGTCAAAGGAAAATCGATCATAAACCAATGACCAAAACTCGAGAGACAATCGTCTAAACTCGGAGTTGTTGCATATAAGATTTTCTCATATGTTTGAAAAGTTCTTCAAGAAGTGGGCTATGCATAACTTGGAGCAAATTCGAATTTTCTATGTTAAATTCGGTTAGGACAATAGAAACGACTCTGTAGAAATGAAAATATTACTCTACAGAAATGGGCAAAATAAATCATTAATTAATTACATTTAGTTTAGTTACAAGCTAAACTAGAGATAAAAAAAAAAAAAAAAAAAAAAAAAAGGAAAAATCTAAGCAGCAGGACCGGGGAGATAATCGCTAATAGGGGTAAGAGGTATTAGTAAGTGATCAAGTTTGTGCAGCAGAAATATGTAATTTTAAAAATAAAAGTTCACTTACACATCCAAGATCTGAGTATAGATTATAATGTTTTCATGCATAAACAAAAACATAAAATAAAATCTATGTAAAAACAAATCCATACAAGGATTTAGTTCATACCCACGTTTGGAAGCTCCTTCGAATATCTCTGACTTCACTCACAAACACCGTTCACAACACTGTTCATCAAGTACTGTTCATCGGCTAGTGTTCATCAATACTACTTGCCGAAAACTTTTCATTGATACTATTCATCATATTTCTTCACTAATCAATCCAATATAGGATCGTAATCACGGAAATCCACACGAAGATAATAAGAAGAACCAACAATTGTTTTGCTAGAACAATTGCTGACTTCAAGAATCAAAGATAATGAACATTGAAAAATTTTCTTCTTCACTTGAAGAAGAAAACGTGAGAGAGAGAGAGCTATAGGGTGGCTAGGGTTTTATTTTATAAAAGTTCCCATTATGTTTTAATTAAGCACTAATCAAAACCTTATTCCAGTAAGGAATACCCATGGGCACCAACCCAAGCTTACCCTTGCAACCAAACACCATGTAATTGGTATTTTAAATTAATTAATTATTATTCTAATTAAAATCAATTAATATACTTAAAAAAATATATTAACATTTAATAATAACAATAATTCATTTAAATACATGCGTACATATATTTAAATATAATCTCACGTATTTAATTTTAATATCAAATTAAATACAGGCAGCAATCTCAGCAAATTTAATTGCACTACAAGATTACCAAAATACTTTTTCATCTTGAAAGACGAAACTATCCTTCTCACAAATTGATTCTTAAATTATCTTCTAAGTGTGTAAACCGTGGGCTCCTCATCATATCAGTAGTGCGTAGTATTGCGATTAACACTAATTAATCTTCTCACTACACACAAACCAAGATTGGCCCATAGCAAGGCATCATGGCTACCCGATAGATTCAGATTCAGAGAAACCGCAGCCTGTCAATGGTATGGTTACCGTGCAATCAAATCCTTTCATCATCTGTTATCTCATCGAGATTGAGGTATAGAAATAGTTTCAACCTCAGTTATCCTCGATATCTATATATTAAGTTATTAGACCAATGACAGGAATATTAAATTGGATTGAGCAACAACTCAATCCCACTGTGGCCACAACTTTAGTGTCATTGCCATTCAATGAATTGCATTGTGAGATAACTTCTCCAGTACCCAGAAGTGATGAATCCTTTGTCGATCCACCATAGTCTCGATACAATTCTCAATATAGCCAATCACTACCATATTGATAGCTCTGAATAGAATTACGTTGGGCTAGTGTCAAACTACACCAATTGGTGCACAAGGCGCTCTAGTGATCTTAAGTTTAAGGATCACGTGCATCATCATCTATTAGAGGATTTATTCCATAAACATTGGGGTTACCATCCACATGGAATCCTCTGGTGGGTTTATTCAGTGAACTTGCCTATAGTAAGCACCCATGTGTCACACCAGGTTATCGACAACTAACCTTGACAAGTGAGATCAATCATTACCTTTTGACAGGGTCGTTCAACACTATGATAGCCTTATCATATTATCTGTGTCCTTGGTCAGAATAATATTAGGCCTACGGACATTTCTAGAATGGCCACCATATGTGATCATAGGGTTCTCACTATCAAGATTTGAAACACTTGATACCTTTATCACGGTTCTACCATCCTAAAGACATATATCAATACATATGATATGATTTACGTGATATAGTAAATAATGCTTTTTATTGATTAATAAACATTATTACAAAGAGTCAATTCCATAATAATTGATTGGCTCTAGGGCACCTACTCCAACATGAGGATTGTCGACAGCGGGAGTCTGGGTAACCTCTTTAGGGGCAGGGGCCGGTACATTCTTTGGAGGCTCAATCGGGGGAAGGTCAACAACAAGAGGCAGCAATATAGCTAGAAGAGGCGGATCTTCGACTTCTTACTTAACATAAGCATCTTTATTTCCTCCTTGATCTCTTCCCCATATTCGCCATCAGACTCGAAGCTGTCTGAATAGACGTACTCCATGCCTTGAGCCTTAGTCATCATCATGTCAACCGCTTCCTGATAAGCCTTTGGAAGGAAGGAAAAGTCGAGCAAGGGATGGGTTTCATAAAGGTTCTACGCGAGGAAAACTGAAGTGCCCCAAGCATGGCTCATAAATTCCAAGTTTAGCTCCAGGATGTTAAGCTTAAGTCGTTCAACCTCAGCCTCAACCTCCTTGCGATCTTCAACCTTCTTGGTTAGCTCACGCGAAGCCATCTCATACTTGGCCTCCTAGCCCGAGGCAGTCTTCTGAGCCAAGGTAAGCTCAGAATTAAGCTTGTTGTTAGTACCCCGCTATTGTGCCAAACTCTTCTCAGCCTCAGCCGTTTTTGCCTTAGCTTTTGCTCGAGTGGTCTCGCTCGCCTTGATTTTTTCAAGGACTTCCTTTTCCTTGACCTCAAAGGCCTCGACCTCTTCCTTAAGTCGCTCAAGCTCAGCCTACTTCAAGTCTTTCTCTTTATTAGCCACCTCAGCCCTAGCCAAGGCATCTTCCTTTAGCTTCTCCGTCTCTTGCCACCCCAGGTGAGTACCCTCCAATGTAGGTTAACTCTCATCGAAGAGAAGCTTTGTAGCCATGCAAGCCTAAAATGTAAGGAAAGTCAGTGGAGAAGAAAGAGAAGCACATAAAAAAGGAAAGGGGGTGAACTTTTAATACCTTGGTCAGATAGCTACATGTTGAAGCAAGGTACTCATGAGGAGACGCATCCCTAAGACCCACAAAAGTTCGCGGGGTGATGGCCTCCTTGATCGTTGAGGCCCCCACACTAATGTGCTCGGGAGCATATTGATAATTACATTGACGTAACCTGAGCTACCTCATCTACCTTTCTGCCTCCCCGCGAGGGGAGCTCGATTTACTTCTCACAGGAATAACAGCCTCACCCACGGGAACATATTACTTCTTGGCCAAGTCCTTGGCTACAGCTTTCTTCGGGCCACTAACTTGCCCTATAACCTTTTTGCCCAAGCCACCTTGCTGCTCGGCAACTTTCTGCTTTCCCAAGCCCCTTATGTCTCAATTGTTTTCTTCTTGCTAGAGTGTCCCTACTGCTCTGACATCTTTTTCTTGCCTAAGCCATCCTGCTACTCGGACATCTTCTACTTCCCCGAGCCTCCAACAGACTCAAGGTTTTTTTTCTTTGAGCTCTTTTAGAGCTCTGGGGCACCCTTCTCCCTGACTACCTTGGAGGCAGTCGTTGACTTCTTGGTACTTAGGCCTTCTCTAAGCTTGCCACCACTATGCTTGAGGATCGGGAGACACTTTGCCTGATCCTCTTGATAGTATTAGCGGCCTGCTTCTTCACTGGAGCGATCGAAGGTTTCTTAGCAGCCCTGAGCATTGTTGCTTTGTTCTTTAGGCCATTGGGTTTTTCAGCCCACATATCTGCAAAAGAAGAAGCAACGGTTAGCAACCTAACAGAGCAAGGGAAATACAACGAGCAATTAAGCACTTACCTTTTTCAAAAATGGTATTGAACTTGGCTTTGTCAGTGCAAAAGCCATACTCTCTCAACCGAGGAAGCATGATAAGCTTGGTAATGTTGCACTCGTCATTAAAGAGATTGTTGAAACGTTGAAGCTACTCTAAGCTTGCTTTAGGAAAAAAAATTTGCTCGATGTTTACTGCAAAGCAAAGGAATTTGGTTAGTTCGACGATAAAACTTTGAAACATTCTTTGCACGCACGCATAAGGGTCAGAATCTTATTAGCTTCTAGAGCAAAAATGCCAGTCTCCCTGGCCTCATAGAAAAAATACTGAAAGTTCCAATGCGGAACTTTCTTTAGAATGTCAACCAAATCGTTAAAATGTACTTTTCTAGCCTTAGAGAGACAGTATGTTTGGTCCTAACTCTTTTTCAACCTATACAAATTGACGAGCCCTTCTCCAGATAGCTTGCCAAAGTCAACTGCTCGGTACGTTATATACATGCCTATATTAATTATGTACGAGTTCACTGACAACTGAAGGGGAATGATACCAAATTGTTCCAAAACTTTGGCGACAAAGTAATGAGGGAGAATGGACATCCCGCACCTCGAGAGGGTATCAAAGACCACCACATAATTGGTGGGAGGATTTTTCTAGGAGAAGCCTCTTGGGGCCTTCAGGGAAAGTTAAGGCGCATAAACTTTAATTATGTGCTTAATGTCCTCGGCCCCAATCGAGGAATGTGGTTCCTTTTGGGGCCTATGGGCTGGAGATTTCTTCGGTTGAGAAATCTCTATGGAAGCATGGTCAGAAGAGTCCACCGGAGAGTCGAATATACGATCAATACTGTGGCTACTCAACAAAGACATGGTGAAAGCTCACCTCTGGGTACTTGAAACAGAAGCGAACGAGTGTCAGAGCTTGAAAATTTGGTGACCTATCCACACTTTGCTTTCAGCTCAGGTACCTAGTGTAGCTCGCCTAGGACAACAAACACAAGCGAGCTACCAAGACTCCAGTGGCCGCCACCGTAAACCCTCCTTAAACCCAAAACCACATAAACACTCAAAAAGCCCTAAAAAAGCCCTAAAAAACTCAATGTGGCCACGACAATGGCCACCCTCAACCAAAAAAGGCGTAAAGGCGTAAAAACAAGTAAAGAAGGAGAGAGAAGCCTTATCGAAGTGTAAAGGTGGAAGAAACTTGCCGAAAAAGCACCCTAAAATCAAAAGAGTAACGACAAAGTAAGAGAAAAGAAATCTGGACACTTTTGCAAAGTGAGCGAGATTTTTGATGAAGTTGCCTACTTTTACAGTGGTTTGCCTGGGAGACAAAAGGGTGGGATTCGATCGTAGCTGTTGATCTATAATGAATCTCAACCCTCCATTTGTCGAGCAATCCTGGCCATTGGACGTGGCCATGTGTCAATCATCTACGAAGGTCAATCAACCGTCAGACTACCACAATCACAACCGTCGCCACACGTCGCCTCTCCTTCATGCGCGAACAGTTGTAGTTGCCCACGTGCAATGAAAAGTGACTACCAAAGGCCGATGCATTTAATGCGACATGACCGCGTGGAAGTTACACATATGCCCTTCATTTCAAATTTTGAGTTTGTCAAGAATACTACAACAGAGGAAAAGCCAAGTGTTGAGTACATTGATCGGAGATGAGTATGACTCATAAAGCTTAATCAGATCTACATTCAATGCACAATCAACGAAGTCCGAGCTTGACATCAAATCGAGCAATAGTCTTCGAAGCTCGAAACAAGCACTGAATACTAGGGGCAAATTTTGTGTGTGATTTTTCCATCAAGCTAGGAGAATTGTGAGGTTATAGCCCAACCCAAAACTAGTTTGGCTTAGACGATTATCCGACCCAGCATAAGCTCGTCGAGATTTAACTTGACACAGTATAAGTTAGTCGCAACCAATCTAGACAGTTGTTCAACCAGCTCATAGATAACCTTAGATCTTGGAAATCTTGGAAGGGATCAGATCGACAGCAATCTTGGCGCAATCTCAACGCTTAACTGCAAGAATATCAGAGTTACATTTCAATCATAATTGTAATCCCTTTATTTTCGATATTTCTTTTGTAAAAAATCTGTATATAACGATGAGAAATGGGTTAGCAAATTGTTCTGGGACTATTATTGTAAGCTCTTACAGCAAATACAAAAACAATGGACGTAGGCTTAAAATCTTAACTTGCCGAACCACTTTAAAAACACTTTGTGTCATTTACTTTATTGCTTTTGATTTATTACATTGTTGGATACCCGTAATCACGCACACATCAGTTTCAATTCTATTAAAGTCAATCAGATCACTTTAGTTTGTGCAAAATCTTGTATCAACAATACATATAAAATACATTTTATCTTTTTATGATCGCACTTATAACCGACCAGGTCAGTCAACAAAAACTTTATCCTTCATTTTCTACGTACTAACCTCTTTTCTCGAAGTCTGTCAATGAAGAGAATTTAATTATTCCCTTTTAAGGAAAAGGTCTTCCAATCATTATCTTTCTTTTGTTAAAGTATGTCAATAAAGAGAATCTGCTAAATTTTCTTTCTTCCAGACAAAGTGATGCTTGGGAATCAATGTCTCTATCCTCGAATTTCGCAATTGCATATATATCACTTAGACATCCAAAAACTTACTAGCATACCAAAATTTTCTTAAACCCTAAACTCATATCTTTTTTGAAAATCTATGAAGACATTCCGGTGGGCACCTTCAAGGAAAAAGAGATCCAAAATTTCTTTCTTCCAAGAAGAAAAGATGCTCGGTGAAATCATTGTGTAAATATCTTTAAATTTCGCAATTGTGTAAATATCAAACTCACCCTGCAAAGTTTTATAAAGACCACAAATTCCTTTAAGGTTAGTAATAATATCTAAGTCAGCCTACAAATATGAAAAATAAATTGTGATGACTAAAAAGTTTTTAACAAAGGAACAATAATTTTTGTTATGCCCGGGAAAATAAAGGGCTGATGTAGGAAGGTCACGTGAAGAGTGACCTGCTCCCGTCAGAGCAACACGCACACGTCAGACCTGCCAAATGATATGGAGCTCACACGCGTCCATTTCCCTGCAATAAGTCGTGCGATGTCAGCTTGGGAAAAGGAAAATGGGACGTAAAGCCGGATTATATCCTGACAATCACACCAAACCATGGATTTAATGATGATTACACGCTTCAGTTTGATATAAAATGAAGAAGACCCCTTCATTAAGGGGATTCGGCCATTTTTCATAAAGAGAAAAGTCTCTCTCTCTCCTAAAAACACATTTACTTATTCCAACTCTTTTGTAAGTCAGTCCGCAGTTGCGACCTGACCCACACTCATATCAATACAAATCAGTGGACGTAGGACTTGCTACCTTAGCATCTGAACCACTTAAAAAACTCCCTTTGCATTTATTTCGCTTTCTATATTCCATTTTCACGTGTATTTAACAGCCAATCAACGTTATGCACGTGAGAATTCGTTGGTGCTTAAAACGTGCATCAACAGTTTGGCGCTAGAAAGAGGGCCCAGTTTAGTGTCTACCCTTCATCAGGAGAATCTTTGACCTACTGGTCTTACAGCTACAATGGCCCGCCAATCTGAACCTGAGCAGGGGAACCAGCATGCTGAACGAGTCCCCCCAGCCCAGAGGGACACCCCTTCCAACATACCTCCAGTTTCGCAAAATGCTGCTGGGAATACCCCAGCAGCCCCGCAACTGGACCCTGCCATCAGAAGCTACCTGGAGAGGTTCGACAATACTCTCCAGACGATCAACCAAAGGTTGGACCGTCTGGACCAAGGCATGTCATCTACGACAGCCGGAGCGGTACAACCGCCAAAAACGCTTGCAGGTCGCGCGAAAGCGCGGCAAAGGGCGATAGCCCGTGCCGCGAGCACTGCAGCACGTAAGCGCTGAAAGATCAGCATGCATGCATGAAGAGTGGTGGAAATGGAGAAGAAAGCATAAAAAAATTGGATTCAAAAAAACGGTTTTCAAACAAAGCTTGGAAGGAATGTGTGATCATTGTGCCTACCTGATCAACCGCGCCCAATAGAGTCCTTCATGGAAAGACCCCTATGAGGTATTATTCAAGAAGCAACCATCTCTATATCATCTTCGAGTCTTTGGATGTCTTTTTGCTGCACTTTGGATCACATGTAAGTTTTGTACCCGGGCCACCCGTTGTGTTTTTATGGGATATCCTATGCTTCAGAAAGGTTACAGGCTATATGATCCAATTACAAACAAGTTTTTGAGCTCCCGAGATATTGTATTTCATGAAGACTTTTTTCATTTGCCGTAGAGGATACTTCCCCATCCCCATCACCCCGAGTGTTCCCTGACACTAATACTCTTCAAGATCCCTTGTTTACTATGGTTCCTAATCACAAGTTTCTTAGCCCAACACCATACTATGACTCTGACATAATAAACACTGATAGCACTACATCAACTTCTTACATCATTTCTCCACCCAGATCCCCTGTTCAAGCTCCTAATGTTCCTACATGATGCAATACTACTCTGACACAACAACATTGAAACACTATAGAAGATTCACTTGTTCAAATCCCTACATCTATTCTCCACTAGATCCCCTGTTCAGGCTCCTAATGTCCTACATGTCGCAATACTCGCCAGATAAAACCACCGATCTGCGAGCAGTTTATGAGTGTCCAACCATTTCAGATCCTTCAGATACAGTGTATCCTACCTCCAATTATGTGACTTATGATCGTTTCTCTCCTATATAGAGAGCTTACATCAGCAACATCTATGTCGAACGAGAACCCACTAGTTACTAGAGGGTATTCAACACTCTCACTGGTGTCATACCATGGCTGTTGAGCTTATCGCTCTCTCTCAGAATATATTGGGATCTCGTGCCTCGCCCTCTCATAGAAAACCTATTGGCTATAAAGGGTCTACAAAATCAAGCATCGTGCTGATGGCTCCATTGAAAGGTACAAAGCTCGATTAGTGGCCAAGGGATACAATCAGCGAGAAGGCTTTGATTATCACGACACTTTTTCACCCATTGCCAAACATGTCATAGTTTGTACTTTTCTTACAGTAGCTTCTATCGTGGACTGGCCTCTCCATAAATGGACGTTCATAATGCCTTTCTTCATGATGATCTTATGAAAAAATATATGGATCTTCCTCTGGGATTACGCAGACAGGAGAAGAACATAGTATGTTATCTACAAAAATCCCTATATGGGCTAAAACAAGCATCCCGACAATGGAATGAGAAATTTAATAAAGCTCTCACTGGATAGGATTTGTTCAGTCCAAACATGACTATGCATTATTTACTGGAACAAAGGTAAAACTTTTATTGTTATCATTATGTCGATGACATTCTTATACGAGAAATGATGAAGCAGGCATCAAATCCTAAAGAGCATCTTAAAAGACAATTCCAAATAAAAGATTGGGGGACCCAAAGTATTTCCTAGGCATTGAAATTGCAAGATCCCCAGCAGGAATATCTCTTAGCCACCGGAAACATGTCTTGGAACTTATCTCTGATGCAGGACTATCAAGATGCAAGCCAAGTATTGTTCCATAGAACATAATACAAAGTTGACTACTCAAGAATATGACAGGGGATATCACCCTCCGAAGATGATCCACCTTTGGAAGATCCTACAAAGTATCAAAGACTTTTGGGGTGATTGATCTATCTTACCATGACTCATCTAGACATTAGTTATGCAATACACATTTTCAACCAGTTCATGCTGGGCCTAGAAAATCTCACATGGATGTAGCATAAAAATTCTAAAGTACTGAAAAGGATGTCCTGGATTAGGACTCCTCTTTCCTCGAGACAAAGAATTGGATATCACAGCATGTGACTCGGACTGGGCCAATGTCCAATGACAAGAAATCACTATAGGGTTCTATATCAAGCGATGGGAGCTCTTATTTCTTGGAAGGCCAAGAAACAGTCAACAATATCTCTTCTTCAACAAAAGCCGAATACAGAGACATGGCAAAACGACATGTGAGATCATCTAGATTTGGGGTTATTGGAAGATCTAAGTTACAAGTAAGAAAGTATACCTTTTATTACTATGACAACAAGTTGCAATGACATTGCCGCAAAACCAGTATTCCATGAAAGAATGAAACATATAAAGTGATTGCCACTTCATCAAAACAAAATACAAGAAGGGGTGATCAGACTTTGCACATTTGTACTTTAGAACAACCAGCAGACATTTTGACAAAGCCATTATGTAGCAGACAACATTCATATTTACTTAGCAAACTTGGGTTTTTGACATTTACAAACCACAAACTTGAGGGGGAGTGATGGAATATGGAATGCACCATCATTACAGCTTCCTTGATCCCTGCTGGATGTGATCAAGAAGTAATTTTGTCATTCAATCAATCTTATTTTATGTGATTGATTGAATAATTATATTTATTTGTATTCATTATTATCCATTTTACATTTAGAAAAGATGTATAAATTAGCATTGTACATATTATACAATATGAAAATACATAAATTTTCTTTCTCTCTTCTCGTTGGCATACTTTGGCTGAACTTTGCCTCTCCATGTCGATTCCTGACAAAGGTAAGAAACAATGGTTCCCAAACATCACTTTTTCCCTGGAAGAAAAGATTTAAAACCATTTTTTTCCCTTTAAAGGACAATGAACTTTCTTTATTAGCCCTTTTTTCGTTAAAGGGGACAATGCAATTCTCTTATTGACTGACTTTGACAAAGGAATAGCGGTAGAAAAAATGAAAGATAAAGTTAGTTGGTAGACGTAGGCAGTGAGCGGGATCACAGAGAAAAAGTATTGTATCATATTGGTATATTAAAATATATTTATTTTTTTGTAGTTTTGAATAAAGTGCATCTAAATAATTAAAATCTTTATCTATTCGTATCGTAATATGTATTTTAAAGATACAATTCAAGACAGTCATAATTTGTAGTAAAATAAAAAATTAATCAAGAGTGCCGATTAATTATACTGGAATGGTTGATAAAAGATGTTAATGTGTAATACCCACTAGAATCTCCTTATTGATAGATTTTCATAAAAGATATCGGTGAGTGGAAAAAGTAGCCGTGTAAAATTTTTAAAAAGTTATATAATACAACTTTGATAAGGAATAGTTAGACAAGGTAAGAAACAATGATTCCCAAGCATCACTTTTTTTTTTTCTCGGAAGAAAGAATTTAACTTTTTTTTCTCCTAATTAAAGGGGACAACGAGATTCTCTGTCTTAGCCCTCTTTTCTTTAAGGGGGACAACACAATTCTCTTTATTGACTGACTTTGACAAATAGATTAGCGTGTGGAAAATGAAGGATAAGGCTTTCGGGTTGACCGTGTAGTAAGTGCAATCACAAAGAGATAAAATATTATCATGTTGATGTTTTTTATATAAAATGAATCTAAATAATTAAAATCTTTATCTGTTCATGATTTTAAGACACAATTCAAGACAGCTCATAATTTATGTAAAATAGAAAGTTAGTCAAGAATGCCGATTACTATGTATAATGGTTGATAAAGGGTTAAAGTTGTTATCCTATCTAAAAGCTTAAGGTTGTAGGTGAGAGCTTACATATATTAGACCTATTCAAAGGTCTCAAGTTTATCCCTACATACAAATTGGATAAAGAAAAAAAAACAAGTTTGATGTTATAGGGGGCCTATTTGTTAAAAGTTTATTTTCTAGTTAGTTTCTGCTGTTATTATATTTTAGTGTTTATTTTATTTATGCAGTAAGTTGTTGTCCTATTATTTAGGAACTATGTTTATCTCCGTTAGTGGTTAAGTGATGAGTATTTCTTTAGGAACACTCATGTAGTGGAGATAGTCATGGATTCATGGTTTGTTGGTTCTTATTTTTCAGTTCAGTCTTTGATCTATTTAAGATGTAATTCTCACTATCTAAATATATATTGTGAGTTGAGTCTTGTGTAGTCCAAAAGATTTGAGACTTTATCTCTTTTATTGTCAATATCCTTTTTATTTTTCAAGATTGGTATAATATATACTTAGGTTTCACCTACAAGCTTATTTTTAGGTGGGATGTCAATTTACAAAAAGAATGTTATAAATACCCATTAGAATCTTTATTGATAGATTTCACAAAAAGATATTGGTGTGTGGAAAAAGGTACCGTAGAAAATTTTCAAAATGTTATATAATACAACTTTGACAAGGAATAGTAAGATGAGGTAGGAAACAAAGGTTCCCAAGCATCACTTTTTACCTTGGAAGAAAGCATTTAGCCCATTTTTTCCTTAAAGAGGACACTGAAGTGTCTTATAGGCCTCTTTTTCCTTCAAGGGACAATGCAATTCTCTTATTAACGGCTTAGACAAAAGAGATTAGCAGTGGAAAATGAAGGATTAAGCTTTAGTTGGTAGACGTAGGTAGTGAGTGGGATCACAAAGAGATAAAATATTTTATCATATTGATATATTAAATTTTTTTTTTTTAAATAAAGCGCATCCAAATAATTAAAATCTTTATCTTCGTGTCTTTAATTATATAATATGATTGATAAAAGAATGTTAATGTAATGCCCACTAGAGTCTCCTTATTTATATTTTCATAAAAGATAAGGGTGAGTGGAAAAAGTAGCCATAGAAATTTTTTAAAAAGTTATATAGTACAACTTTGACAAGGAATAGTTAGACAAGGTAATAAACAATGATTTCAAGCATCACTTTTTTTACTCGGAAGAAAGAATTTAGCCTTTTTTTTTTCTTCTTAAATGGGGCAACGAGATTCTCTTCATTAGCCTCTTTTTCCTTCGGGGACAAACACATCTCTTATTGATCGACTTTGACAAAATAGATTAATGTTTGGAAAATAAAGGATAAAGTTTCGTTGGTAGACGTTGGTAGCGACTGCGATCACAAGAGAGAAGATATTTGTCATATTGGTATTAAAAGATTTATTTATTTTAAATAAATGAATCCAATAATTAAAATCTTTATCTATTCATGATCATATCATGTATTTTAAAGTACAATTCAAGATAGCTCATAATTTATAGTAAAATAAAAAGTTAGCAAGAAGCTGATTAATATGCTTATAATGGTTGATAAAAGAATGTGAATACAAAAAGCATGAACTAAAAACTCTTTCAAAAACATATGCATAATACCTCCAATGGTGGAAGATAGAAGTGATTAAATTTGAAGTCCTATTGCACTCTCATTAGCCACCCTTTGCAACATAATTAACATTCTTTTATCAAAATTATATGGATAACTAATCAAGAGTCTTGACTAATTTTTTTTTTTATTATAAAATTATTAGATGTTTTGAATTGTACTTTTAAGATACATATTAAGATCACGAATAGATAAAGATTTTAATTATTTAGATGCATCATATTTAAAAAAGATAAAAAAATTTCAAGCTCAGAGAATTACGGTTATACTACCCAGAAACATTCGACTTTGACGATAGTCGACCCAGCATAAGCTCATCGAGATTTAGCTTGACCAGCATAAGCTCATTGAGATTTAGCTCAATCCAGCATAAGTTAGTCGCGACCCATCTTGACAATTGTTCAACCAACTCATAGATAACTCAGATCCCGGATATCTCGAAAGGGATCAGATCGATAACAATCTTAGGCAATCTCAGCGTTCAACCACAAGAATTCGGAGTTGCATTTTAATCTTAATTGTAATCCCTTTATTTTCGCTCTTTCTTTGTACAAAATCTGTATATAAACCCTCCAACGATGAGAAAGGGTTAGCAATTGTTCTAGGAATATTATTGTAGCTCTCATAGCAGATACAAAAACAGTGGACATAGGCTTAAGATCTTAACTTGCCGAACCACTTAAAAACTCTTTGTGTATTTACTTTATTGCTTGATTCATTACATTGCTAGTCACCGTAATCATGTACACATCGGTCCTGACTTGTCAAGATAAATCGAATCGCTTTAGCTGGTACAAAATCTGTGTCACATTGGTATAGAATGAGGGCCTACCAAATTTCAGTTTTCAACAATAATCTCAGTGACCTGATCGCTAAGGCCTACAATGCTTTGTACAAGATCAAAAACCACGACCGCAAACCATGACAAATGGAAACCACTCACCAGGAGGTGCATCAAGCGCATCGGCATCGACCCCTAATGCCACCAGCACATTAGGTCACGACTAATCAGGTAGTAGGTATTTAAATCTGAATGGTCAACTAGTGGAGATGAAAAGAACAATGGTTGCTCAGGTAGTGCAACCGAACGTGGTTGAGTTAAAAACTAGCAAATGGCCCACAAGACCTCGACTAGCCACGCCTACTAACATGACCCTGATAGGTCAAAATTCATGCTGGCGACCAATCTGGTTGTCGACATCAAGGAACGGTAGACAATCCTAACATCATCTGGCATATTTCTCCCTAAACAAGAGTCCTGCGGGAAAAACAACCTTGGGAGACATCGGGCAAAACAACCGATAGGGGAGGTGAAGGTAATGATTGTTAGAGGATACTCGACCTATTCGACAATATTCCAATGTCAGCATGCCGATTGTAACTCACGCTGAGGCGGGCTATACCTCGCAATCTCGCGAGATGAGTCATGCACACCAATCTGGCAATGATCGACGTTCTAATTTCAACAAACGTCGTGAGCAGTATACTAATGAGCATGATAGCACCTACTAACCAACCATCATGACTCAACTTGTGCATCAATGCACACAATGGAAGGGGATCACAAGCAACAGATCTGCAAACTCATTTACTAGAGGTGAAGTTGAATAGGGCTAGCTAGGGTAATCCTCATAACGAAAACTTAAATCAGGTGCAAATAATACTCGACAATCTAAGAGCCCACCAAACTATGCGGCGGAAGAAATAGTGAGCTCTTCGTTATGATCAAGTTCGTCAAGCCCCGCTTCCCAGGGATTCAGGCTCCAAAAAGCAAGTTTGATGGGAAAAAAGATCCAGAGACCACCTCGACTTTTCAATGATCATTGGAGTTACATCAGGTCTATAACTTGGAAAATACCACTGCTTGTGGTCACATTGGTAGGTGATGCTAAGAGATGGTATAAAAGGCTAAGGCAAACTTGATTAGTTTTTGGCAACAACTCTCCTAGTTGTACTACCAACAATTCCAAGCAAGGAGACAATTGCGCATGCTGCTCAGCTACTTGAGCAAATTCGTCAGGAGAGGGATGAAACACTAGCCTTGTATTTAACGATGTTCTAAAAGAGGAGGTAAAGTTCGCGGATGCACCTGAGAATCGATTTTGCCTTTGCTAATTGCAGGCATAAAACTGCAAACGAGTTTTGGAAAAAACTCCAAAGTGAAGTCTATGTGAGCTCACAAAATTCTATCAAATGGCTGCTAAACATGCAAGTGGAAAGCTCGTTAGCAGCCCTAGCCAGAAGCTAGCCCCGAAGAGCCCTGATAGGTGACAAGACTGCCTGACGGATAAACAAAGGGATAAGACCGCAATGACAGGGACCGAATCAGGTTTCAAAAGAGGTAGAAAACAGAAACCGTAAGGAAAGGAAAATCGCAATATGCAAAGTACACCCCCCTCACTCAAGACATTGCTCATATTATGAAGTCTCTTCGTGAGGCTAAGAAATTGTCATCTCCAGAAAGATGAGGGGGGCTTGGGTAGAAGAGATCACCAGGAAATATGTCAATATCACCAGGACAACAAAAAATAACACCAATGAATGTCAGGCTCTAAAGGATGCCATCGAGAATTTGATACAAAGGGGTCACCTAAGAAAATTATCAAGGAGGCACTAGCTCGCAAAAGTATAGGCGAGTGGAATAATTAGATCCAACAAGCCCTAACCAAAACGAACTCCTAGTAGGCATGATTTATGAAGGTCCCAACATTACAAGAAGCTGAGGGTGCTCTCGTGAGTAATATATGCGAGAGGCTAGGACAGAATCGATCCCCCAAGTAATGAGCTGTGAACAAAAACTATCAAAGCAGGCCAAGCTGTGAAAGTGAAGTGAATGATTCACGTGGATGAGTGTGAAGAATCTCCTCACCACAATCATGAGGCGATTGTAATCATATCAAGGATCGACAACGCCTGAGTACTTAGGGTGATGGTCGACAATGATAATGCAGCGAACATCATTTTCTTAGGAGCTTTTCGAGAAAGAAGTTTACAGAGTGATACCTAGGGTGTCTATGCCACTCTATGGATTAACTGAGGATAGTCTAGTCCCAAAGGGAACAATAGACTTGCCTTTGACTCTAGGGTCAAACCCAAGATCAAGAAGGTGAGACATAATTCTTAGTGGTGGATTGCTCGACACTTACAGTTATTCTTGGAAGACCGATCGGATGATCTGAGGTGCAGTCACCTTGTTAGTGTTGTCAAGCAATGAGGTTCCTAACTCCAGGTGGGGTCCTAACGATCAAGAGCTACAGGAAAGAATCTTGAGAAAGCTACCATCGGGTCATTCATGTTACACTGAAATGGCCACTCCCAAAAACCATGGGATCACTGAGTTCAGCCAAAGTCTGGACTATGGAAGACACCATTGATCCTCGCATCTAGAAAGAGAGCCTGCGGCAAGGCCAATAGAAGAGCCACAAGAAGTATCCGTTAGTGAGGAAGACCTACTCGTTTGCTGAAAATTGGCAGCAGTCTAAGTGACAATAGGCAAACAATCTAGTACGGCTCCTAAAGAAAAAAAATGACTATCGTGGGTACATGCAAACATAATTGGGATCAGCTTGATGTAATATGCCACTGTAAACGTTGACCAATAGCTCTACCAATTCAACGGAAAAGAAGAACTATGAATGTAGAGCGGTCCAAAGACATCAAAGATGAAGTTAACAAGCTCTTGATCATCAACTTTATCAAAGAAGTGAATACCCAGAGGCTCACCAACCCATTCTTGGTGAAGAAATGGAATGGCAGGTGGCAGACTTACCAACTTCATAGATCTGAACAAAACCTGTCCCAAAGATAGTTTTTCGCTACCCCGGATTGATCAACTAGTAGATACGATAGTCAAGAACACACTACCAAGCTTCAGGATGTTATCTCAGGATATAACCAAATCCTAATGTATCAGCTCGATGAAGAAAACACCTTATTTATTACTGACTAGGGTATCTCTATTAAAGAGTAATGCCATTTGGCCTAAAGAACGATGGGGTGACTATCAGCATTAGGTGAACAAAATATTTGCTAAGCGAATTGGCAAGACAATGAAGGGTACATCAATGACATGCTCGTCGAAAGCCACATTAAGCACCTGGAAAAAATGTTCGACTTCTCTAAAAATATAGAATGAGACTCAATCCTCTGATGTGTGCTTTCGGAGTAAGCTCGAGAAAATTATGGGTTTCCTCATTAATTAGGGAGGTGTTGAACCAATCTAGACAAGATTAAGTTCTCCTGAACATGAAGAGCCCGATAGTGTAAAGCGGGTTTAGAGCTTGACAGTGTATGTGACCGCACTTAATAGGTTTGTCTCCCAAGCTACAGAGAGGTGCCTACCTTTCTTCAAAACCCTGAAGGGAAATAAGGGTTTAAAATGGACAAAAGAGTGCGAGAACATTCTAGGAATTGAAAAAGCATTGGGGCAGCCTCCTTTACTGTGAAAGCCCATTTAGGGTGAGCGCCTATTATTGATTTATCAATATCTTAGTTCGTAATCAATGCGGCTTCGATATATGAAGAAGGGGGAATGTAATGGCTGTGTATTATGTGAGCAAGAGGTTATTTGATGCTGAGACAAGATATCTCGAGATGGACAATTCGCCTATGCATTGGTCATTGTCGCTTTGAAGCTGTGACCTTATTTCTAGGGTACTCCATATATGTGTTGACAAACTTTCCACTAAGAAATAGCAAGAAGCCTGAGGCATCGTGGTAATAATTTAGGGAAGATGGAGATGAGTCAGCATGATATTAAGGACATCCCGAGGATAGCGATAAAGGGATAAGCTTTGGCAGACCTCATTTCAGAGTTCTCGAACAACGAGGCAAACTATTAAGCATACTCGTGGGGATATGTCTTGCCAGATAAATGGGGGGAGAGTTCATAAAAACTACAACAACTCTTAGCTCGTGGTCCACCATATTTCAGGGAATCAACAAATGAGGACAAAATGACATCCTATCTCTGGCAGGTAAAATCTGAGCTCGAGCAATTCAAATCTTTCACTATTCTTTAGATCCGCAGAGAGAAGAATTTAGTGGTCGACACTCTAGCTCGCCTAGCTTCAACAATGAATCAAAAGAAGACTGATTCAATACCCATCAAATTTCTCCCAAGTCCCAACATCCTTGCTTCATAGGAATCAGTTAGGGTAGAGATGCAGCTGGATGGATGCAATTATGCTTACCTAAGAGAGAAGGACAGTGCCCGAAGGTAGAAGTGAAACCAAGACACTCCGAGCCAAGTCAACTCGATACACACTCATCAACTACAAACTATATAAGCATGGGTATATTCGCCGCCCTTGTGGTGTGTTGATCACAAAGATGCAGAATATGTCTGAGAGAGATCCTTAGGCATTTGTGGAAATCATGTAAGGGGCAGATCTCTAGCAACAAGGTGCTTTGCGAGGATTATTACTGATCGACAGTCTTTGATGACATAGCGGACTTCGTACGCAAGTGCGACAAATGTTAGAGATTTGCAAATGCTCTGCGAGCTCGACCACATTGACAAGTCCTTGGCCATTGAGATTTGTGGGAATGTGCCGATAAGCCCCTTGCTTTAAGGAAAATGGGTTGTTAAGTTTGCAGTGATTCTGTGTGGACTACTTCAGACGTGGGCAGAAGCCGAGCATTTGGCTACCATCAATCAAACAAAACTAAGGATTTCATCTACAAAAACATCATTTTTAGATTCGGAATTCCCCATACTATAATAATTGATAATGGGAGCAGTTCGATTGCAAGGACTTCAAATCTTTCTTCGAAAGGCTTGATATCAAAAAAGCTTTGCCCCTGTTTTTCAATCTCAAGCCAACAGCCAAGTAGAGGTTGTAAATAAAGTGATCAAGCACACCATCAAAAGAACCCAATGCCTTTAAGGAAGATGTGCAGAGGAATTGTCCAAGGCCTTATGGTCTTACAAAACGACAGCCAAAAGCCGACAAAAGAAACCCCGTTCTCACTTTTATACAAGTGTGAAGCTAGATCTTCTCCGCCTGAGGCTAGATCTAATCAAAGAACATCAAGCCAAGTTCAACTAAGGTTTGCCTCCTATCAGCAATGAGCCAGACGATACTTCAACTTCAAGGTAAAAAATAGGCACTTAGAGTACGCAACCTAGTCATTAGAAATGTCGTCCAAGGCATACAAAACCCAAACTTGGCTGCACTTAGACCCAAATGAGAAGGTCCTTTCAGGATTCTTGAAAAGCTCGCACCAAGAGCTTTCCACCTGGAACACCTTAATGGTGAAGCTGTATGCGAGCATGGAACGTCGGCATTGCCAAGGTATTACCCCTAAACAGCTCGGGTTTCAGTTATGTTTTGTTTTCTTATCCAATGTAAGGTCTTTTACGGCCAAATTTTGTTCAATAATAAAGAGGTATTATACATAAACTCTATTTTTTGGTTAAATTTTATTTATTGTTATTTTGTTCGTCATTTATTAGCTATTGTTTCAAAATCGCTACCTATGTGATACATCCAAAACACAAAGTCGAGAGTTCGAAAAAGGTAGTTTAGCTTTGGTAAGCCATGCCAAAATTCAACTCATGAAGGGAGAAATTTTGAATTGATAAAGTAAACTCGGCAAAACTCGAGTAAACACGTCAAAGGAAAATCGATATAAACCATGACCAAAACTCGAGAGACAATCGTCTAAACTCGGAGTTGTTGCATATAAGATTTTTCATATGTTTGAAAAGTTCTTCAAGAAGTGGGCTATGCTAACTTGGAGCAAATTCGAATTTTCTATGTTAAATTCGGTTAGGACAATAGAAACGACTCTGTAGAAATGAAAATATTACTCTACAGAAATGGGCAAAATAAATCATTAATTAATTACATTTAGTTTAGTTACAAGCAAACTAGAGATAAAAAAAAAAAAAAAAAAAAAAAAAGGAAAAATCTAAGCAGCAGGACCGGGGAGATAATCGCTAATAGGGGTAAGAGGTATTAGTAAGTGATCAAGTTTGTGCAGCAGAAATATGTAATTTTAAAAATAAAAGTTCACTTACACATCCAAGATCTGAGTATAGATTATAATGTTTCATGCATAAACAAAAACATAAAATAAAATCTATGTAAAAACAAATCCATACAAGGATTTAGTTCTATACCCACGTTTGGAAGCTCCTTCGAATATCTTGACTTCACTCACAAACACCGTTCACAACACTGCATCAAGTATGTTCAACGGCTAGTGTTCATCAATACTACTTGCCGAAAACTTTCATTGATACTATTCATCATATTTCTTCACTAATCAATCCAATATAGGATCGTAATCACGGAAATCCACACGAAGATAATAAGAAGAACCAACAATTGTTTTGCAGAACAATTGCTGACTTCAAGAATCAAAGATAATGAATTGAAAAATTTTCTTCTTCACTTGAAGAAGAAAACGTGAGAGAGAGAGAGCTATAGGGTGGCTAGGGTTTTATTTATAAAAGTTCCCATTATGTTTTAATTAAGCACTAACAAAACCTTATTCCAGTAAGGAAACCATGGGCACCAACCCAAGCTTACTTGCAACCAAACACCATGTAATTGGTATTTAAATTAATTATTATTATTCTAATTAAAATCAATTAATATACTTAAAAAAATATATAACATTTAATAATAACAATAATTCATTTAAATACATGCGTACATATATTTAAATATAATCTCACGTATTATTTTAATATCAAATTAAATACAGGCAGCAATCTCAGCAAATTTAATTGCAATACAAGATACCAAAATACTTTTTCATCTGAAAGACGAAACTATCCTTCTCACAAATTGATTCTTAAATTATCTTCTAAGGTGTAAACCGTGGGCTCCTCATCATATCAGTAGTGCGTAGTATTGCGATTAACACTATTAATTTTCTCACTACACAACACCAAGATTGGCCCATAGCAAGGCATCATGGCTACCCGATAGATTCAGATTCAGAGAAACCGCAGCCTGTCAATGGTATGGTTACCGTGCAATCAAATTTTCATATCTGTTATCTCATCGAGATTGAGGTAGAAATAGTTTCAACCTCAGTTTCCTCGATATCTATATATAGTTATTAGACCAATGACAGGAATATTAAATGGATTGAGCAACAACTCAATCCCACTGTGGCCACAACTTTAGTGTCATGCCATTCAATGAATTGCATTGTGAGATAACTTCTCCAGTACCCAGAAGTGATGAATCTTTGTCGATCCACCATAGTCTCGATACAATTCTCATATAGCCAATCACTACCATATTGATAGCTCTGAATAGAATTACGTTGGGCTAGTGTCAAACTACACCAATTGGGGCACAAGGCGCTCTAGTGATCTTAAGTTAAGGATCAACGTGCATCATCACTATTAGAGGATTTATTCATAAACATTGGGGTTACCATCACATGGAATCCTCTGGTGGGTGTTATTCAGTGAACTTGCCTATAGTAAGCACCCATGTGTACACACCAGGTTATCGACAACTAACCTTGACAAGTGAGATCATCATTACCTTTTGACAGGGTCGTTCAACACTATGATAGCCTTATTCTATTATTGTGTCCTTGGTAGAATAATATTAGGCCTACGGACATTTCTAGAATGGCCACCATATGTGATCATAGGGTTCTCACTATCAGAGTTGAACACTTGATCCTTATCACGGTTCTACCATCCTAAAGACATATATCAATACAATGATATGATTTACGTGATATAGTAAATAATGCTTTTTATTGATAATAAACATTATTACAAAGAGTCAATTCCATAATAATTGATTGGCTATGGGCACCTACTCCAAAATGAGGATTGTCGACAGCGGGAGTCTGTGGTAACCTTTTAGGGGCAGGGGCGGTACATTCTTTGGAGGCTCAATCGGGGGAAGGTCACAACACAAGAGGCAGCAATATAGCTGAAAGAGCGGATCTTCGACTTCTTACTTAACATAAGCATCTTTATTTCCTCCTTGATCTCTTCCCCATATTCGCCATCAGACTCGAAGCTGTCTGTAGACGTACTCCATGCCTTGAGCCTTAGTCATCATATGTCAACCGCTTCCTGATAAGCCTTTGGAAGGAAGGAAAAGTCGAGCAAGGGATGGGTTTCATAAAGGTTCTACGCGAGGAAAACTGAGTGCCCCAAGCATGGCTCATAAATTCCAAGTTTAGCTCCAGGATGTTAAGCTTAAGTCGTTCAACCTCAGCCTCAACCTCCTTGCGATCTTCAACCTTCTTGGTTACTCACGCGAAGCCATCTCATACTTGGCCTCCTAGCCGAGGCAGTCTTCTGAGCCAAGGTAAGCTCAGAATTAAGCTTGTTGTTAGTACCCCGCTAGTGCCAAACCTTCTCAGCCTAGCCGTTTTTGCCTTAGCTTTTGCTGGTGGTCTCGCTCGCTGTTTTTTCAAGGACTTCCTTTTCCTTGACCCAAGGCCTCGACCTCTTCCTAGTCGCTCAAGCTCAGCCTACTTCAAGTCTTTCTCTTTATTAGCCACCAGCCCTAGCCAAGGCATCTTCCTTTAGCTTCTCCGTCTCTTGCCACCCCAGGTGAGTACCCTCCAATGTAGGTTAACTCTCATCGAAGAGAAGCTTTGTAGCCATGCAAGCCTAAAATGTAAGGAAAGTCAGTGGAGAAGAAAGAGAAGCACATAAAAAAGGAAAGGGGGTGACTTTTAATACCTTGGTCAGATAGCTACATGTGAAGCAAGGTACTCATGAGGAGACGCATCCCTAAGACCCACAAAGTTCGCGGGGTGATGGCCTCTTGATCGTTGAGGCCCCCACACTAATGTGCTCGGGAGCATATTGATAATTACATTGACGTAACCTGAGCTACCTCATCTACCTTCTGCCTCCCCGCGAGGGAGCTCGATTTACTTCTCACAGGAATAACAGTCACCCACGGGAACATATTACTTCTTGGCCAAGTCCTTGGCTACAGCTTTCTTCGGGCCACTAACTTGCCATAACCTTTTTGCCCAAGCCACCTTGCTGCTCGGCAACTTTCTGCTTTCCCAAGCCCTTATGTCTCAATGTTTTCTTCTTGCAGAGTGTCCCTACTGCTCTGACATCTTTTCTTGCCTAAGCTCCTGCTACTCGGACATCTTCTACTTCCCCGAGCCTCAACAGATCAAGGTTTTTTTTCTTTGAGCTCTTTAGAGCTCTGGGGCACCCTTCTCGACTACCTTGGAGGCAGTCGTTGACTTCTTGGTACTTGGCCTTCTCTAAGCTTGCCACCACTATGCTTGAGGATCGGGAGACACTTTGCCTGATCTCTTGATAGTATTATGGCCTCTTCTTCACGGAGCGATCGAAGGTTTTTAGCAGCCCTGAGCATTGTTGCTTTGTTCTTTAGGCCATTGGGTTTTTCAGCCCACATATCTGCAAAGAAGAAGCAACGGTTAGCAACCTAAAAGAGCAAGGGAAATACAAGAGCAATTAAGCACTTACCTTTTTCAAAAATGGTATTGAACTTGGCTTTGTCAGTGCAAAAGCCATACTCTCTCAACCGAGGAAGCATGATAAGCTTGGTAATGTTGCACTCGTCATTAAAGAGATTGTTGAAACTGTTGAAGCTACTCTAAGCTTGCTTTAGGAAAAAAAATTTGCTCGATGTTTACTGCAAAGCAAAGGAATTTGGTTAGTTCGACGATAAAACTTTGAAACATTCTTTGCACGCACGCATAAGGGTCAGAATTATTAGCTTCTAGAGCAAAAATGCCGTCTCCCTGGCCTCATAGAAAAAATACTGAAGTTCCAATGCGGAACTTTCTTTAGAATGTCAACCAAATCGTAAAATGTACTTTTCTAGCCTTAGGAGACAGTATGTTTGGTCCAACTCTTTTTCAACCTATACAAATTGACGAGCCCTTCTCCAGATAGCTTGCCAAAGTCAACTGCTCGGTACGTTATATACATGCCTATATTAATTATGTACGAGTTCACTGACAACTGAAGGGGAATGATACCAAATTGTTCCAAAACTTTGGCGACAAAGTAATGAGGGAGAATGGACATCCCGCACCTCGAGAGGGTATCAAAGACCACCACATAATTGGTGGGAGGATTTTTCTAGGAGAAGCCTCTTGGGGCCTTCAGGGAAAGTTAAGGCGCATAAACTTTAATTATGTGCTTAATGTCTCGGCCCCAATCGAGGAATGTGTTCCTTTTGGGGCTATGGGCTGGAGATTTCTTCGGTGAGAAATCCTATGGAAGCATGGTCAGAAGAGTCCACCGGAGAGTCGAATAACGATCAATACTGTGGCTACTCAACAAAGACATGGTAAAGCTCACCTTGGGTACTTGAAACAGAAGCGACGAGTGTCAGAGCTTGAAAATTTGGTGACCTATCCACACTTTGCTTTCAGCTCAGGTACCAGTGTAGCTCGCCTAGGACAACAAACACAAGCGAGCTAACCAAGACTCCAGTGGCCGCCACCGTAAACCCTCCTTAAACCAACAAACACATAAACACTCAAAAAGCCCTAAAAAAGCCCTAAAAAACTCAATGTGCCACGACAATGGCCACCCTCAACCAAAAAAGGCGTAAAGGCGTAAAACAAGTAAAGAAGGAGAGAGAGCATTACGAAGTGTAAAGGGGGGAAGAAACTTGCCGAAAAAGCACCCTAAATCAAAAGAGTAACGACAAAGTAAGAGAAAAGAAATCTGGACACTTTTGCAAAGTGAGCGAGATTTTTGTTTGTGAAGTTGCCTACTTTTACAGTGGTTGCCTGGGAGACAAAAGGGTGGGATTCGATCGTAGCTGTTGATCTATAATGAATCTCAACCCTCCATGTCGAGCAATCCGGCATTGGACGTGGCCATGTGTCAATCATCTACGAAGGTCAATACAACCGTCAGACTACAACAATCAAACCGTCGCCACACGTCGCCTCTCCTTCATAGGCGAACAGTTGTAGTGCCCACGGTGCAATGAAAAGGATTTTTTTTTTTTTTTTTCTTTCTTCTTTCTTTTGCAAATGGCAGATAATCCAAACCCAGCACAAACTCAATCAAATACAACAAACCAAACAAATGCAAGCCCAAATCCAATCGGCCTAGATAAAAACCAAACCAGTCCACTCCTAACCAACTCAATCCCAATCGGCCCAAACACACAAACCAGGCCTAACCTAGCCCGTTACCCATATGGAATGCCGGGTTATGACCCAGATTCTTTAACCCAAACTAACCTCGACCCAACTTCTCTTGGAATACCGGGTCACAACCAGGACTCTTTTCCTCAAACAGGTTTGGATCCAAATCCCTACCCATACCTATTTTGCATCATCCCAACCACTGGCAACAGTCGCCCTGAACCAAGCGATGTTCTTTTCTCACTGGCTTTTGATGGACCAGAATTGGTCCCCGTCAAGCAAACCCTTACCAGTTCTGATAATTATGCATCCTGGGCTTGCGATTTCCGATGAGCCCTCATCACAAAAGACAAACAACCCTTTCTCGACAAATCCTTCCAACAGCCACCACAACCACACCTCTAACGCCACTGGAACCAATGCAATACACTGGTCCGCTCATGGATCAGTAACTGCATCTCTATAGACGTATCGGCAGGACTCCCATCGATAGAGATAGCTGCCGATATTTAGGCATACATCAAGGAGATGTATGGGAAGCTTGATCTCGCCAAAACATACACTCTCTGACAGTAGCTGATTGAACTCAAACATGGGAACACTTTGGTGCCAATGACTCTCCGTCGTTTGGAATGAGTTAGACGCCGTTGAGGAAACACTTGAAGGGTCGCACGACACCATCCACCAGTACCAGTGGATCCGAGATCGCGACCGATTGTCGCAATTTTTGCTTGGGTTGAATGAAAGCTTTTACGCTTTTTGTACCCAAATCCTGGCCACATCTCCACCATTCTCTCTTCGCCAGAGCTTTCAATTGGCGGTACAAGATGAAAGCCAACGCTAATTACACTCCGATCGGCTATCTACTGACCCACTTGTTTTTGCAAGAGTGAAAGAAAATGGTGATGAGCATTCACACCTAGGGCAACTTGCAAAAGAGAAAGGGATTAATTTATATGCAGAGATGAATGGTCCATATTTTATCTCGCGATTTGACGGCCAGAAGCTCATTGCGTTTTTAAACGCATCTAACAGCTCAAATCGAGCCACATCACAACAAGGGTCAAATCGATCAACAAGCTGGTCAAATGGATCCAGATTCGGGTCCAATAGGTCTGCAAATTCACGATCTAATCAGGGGTGATTATACTATGAATATTGCAAGAGAAGAAACCATGATCGAGACCATTGCTAGAAATTACATGGCCATCTTGATTCCTACAACAAAGACAAAAATAATAATTCTTTTTCTTTCCAGGTTGACTTTGTTTCTTCTGGAAATCAGCAAGCACCTGTTCTTAATTTAGATCAATATAATCAATTGCTCCAACTTCTGAATAATGCTCTCACTACACCTACAACATCTTATGCAGGTACTTCTTACTGCTTCAATTTAATTACCGCTGAAATGTGGATTATTGATTCAGGGGCTAGTGATCACATCATTTGTCACCCTAAATTCTTCAACACTATTTGCACTACCTCATCCACCTTTGTTCGCATGCCGAATGGGAACATAACCTGACCACTCACATAGGGACCGTCCAATTATCCAAAAATTTATTTCTTAAAAATGTACTCTGTGTCCCTGCTTTTCATTTTAACCTCATCTCAGTATCCAAACTCTGTGAAGACAATAATTGCACTGTAAAATTTTGTCCTAACATATGTGAATTTCAGGACCCTTCTACCGAGAAACTAATGGGCTTGGGTAAGATCCATAGAGGTCTATACTATTGGGCACTCGCTAAGTCTTCTAGAATTTTTCATCCTTGCATTACAACCAATAAAATTACCAATTGTAATGCAATGATTAATAAAAACTCTTTTATTCTTCATCAAAGATTAGGTCATAGTGCCATTATTCCTCAACCTCACTGTCCCATATATCCATTAGCTAAGCAAGCCCGAATTACTTTTCCACACAACACTTCCACTACAACACAACCTTTTCCCCTAATCCATCTTGATATTTGGGGCCCTTATCACACTTCAAATCATGATGGATTCAGATTTTTCCTCACCATTGTTGATGACTTTTCCCGGGGTACATGATCTTTCCTCATGCAATCCAAAACCCAAACACTTACCTATATCACACACTTCCTAGCCATGGTCAATACGCAATTTCATACTTATGTCCAAAGGGTTAGAACAGACAATGTTAGAGATTTCTTTAATCATAATTGTTCCTCCCCTTTTTCATCTCTCGGCATACTGCATGAAAGCTCTTACACATATACTCCATAACAAAATGGGGTTGTCGAATACAAACACTGTCATCTCCTAGAAGTAGCCCGTGCCCTTAAACACCAAGCCCACCTACCTATCTCCTTTTGGGGTGAATGTGTGATCATTGCTGCCTACCTGATCAACCGCATGCCCAATAGAGTCCTTCATGGAAAGACCCCTTATGAGGTATTATTCAAGAAGCAACCATCTCTATATCATCTTCGAGTCTTTGGATGTCTTTTATGCTGCCACTCTTGGATCACATGATAAGTTTGGTACCCGGGCCACCCGTTGTGTTTTTATGGGATATCCTATGCTTCAGAAAGGTTACAGGCTATATGATCCAATTACAAACAAGTTTTTGAGCTCCCGAGATATTGTATTTCATGAAGACATTTTTTCATTTGCCGTAGAGGATACTTCCCCATCCCCATCACCCCGAGTGTTCCCTGACACTAATACTCTTCAAGATCCCTTGTTTACTATGGTTCCTAATCCACAAGTTTCTTAGCCCAACACCCATACTATTGACTCTGACATAATAAACACTGATAGCACTACATCAACTTCTTACATCTATTTCTCCACCCAGATCCCCTGTTCAAGCTCCTAATGTTCCTACATGATGCAATACTACTCTGACACAACAAACATTGATAACACTATAGAAGATTCACTTGTTCAACTCCCTACATCTATTTCTCCACCTAGATCCCCTGTTCAGGCTCCTAATGTTCCTACATGTCGCAATACTCGCCAGATAAAACCACCGATCTGGGCAGCAGTTTATGAGTGTCCAACCATTTCAGATCCTTCAGATACAGTGTATCCTACCTCCAATTATGTGACTTATGATCGTTTCTCTCCTATATAGAGAGCTTACATCAGCAACATCTATGTCGAACGAGAACCCACTAGTTACTTAGAGGGTATTCAACACTCTCACTGGTGTCATACCATGGCTGTTGAGCTTACTGCTCTCTCTCAGAATCATACTTGGGATCTCGTGCCTCGCCCCTCTCATAGAAAACCTATTGGCTATAAATGGGTCTACAAAATCAAGCATCGTGCTGATGGCTCCATTGAAAGGTACAAAGCTCGATTAGTGGCCAAGGGATACAATCAGCGAGAAGGCTTTGATTATCACGACACTTTTTCACCCATTGCCAAACATGTCATAGTTTGTACTTTTCTTACAGTAGCTTCTATCTGTGACTGGCCTCTCCATCAAATGGACGTTCATAATGCCTTTCTTCATGATGATCTTCATGAAAAAATATATATGGATCTTCCTCTGGGATTACGCAGACAGGAGAAGAACATAGTATGTCATCTACAAAAATCCCTATATGGGCTAAAACAAGCATCCCGACAATGGAATGAGAAATTTAATAAAGCTCTCACTGGCATAGGATTTGTTCAGTCCAAACATGACTATGCATTATTTACCTGGAACAAAGGTAAAACTTTTATTGCTCTCATCATCTATGTCGATGACATTCTTATTACGAGAAATGATGAAGCAGGCATCAAATCCTTAAAAGAGCATCTTAACAGACAATTCCAAATAAAAGATTTGGGAGACCCAAAGTATTTCCTAGGCATTGAAATTGCAAGATCCCCAGCAGGAATATCTCTTAGCCACCGGAAACATGTCTTGGAACTTATCTCTGATGCAGGACTATCAAGATGCAAGCCAAGTATTGTTCCAGTAGAACATAATACAAAGTTGACTACTCAAGAATATGACAGTGGGATATCACCCTCCGAAGATGATCCACCTTTGGAAGATCCTACAAAGTATCAAAGACTTTTGGGGTGATTGATCTATCTTACCATGACTCATCTAGACATTAGTTATGCAATACACATTTTCAACCAGTTCATGCATGGGCCTAGAAAATCTCACATGGATGTAGCAATAAAAATTCTAAAGTACTGAAAAGGATGTCCTGGATTAGGACTCCTCTTTCCTCGAGACAAAGAATTGGATATCACAGCTCATTGTGACTCGGACTGGGCCACATGTCCAATGACAAGAAAATCACTTATAGGGTTCTATATCAAGCTAGAGGGAGCTCTTATTTCTTGGAAGGCCAAGAAACAGTCAACAATATCTCTATCTTCAACAAAAGCCGAATACAGAGACATGGCAAAGACGACATGTGAGATCATCTAGATTTTGGGGTTATTGGAAGATCTAAAGTTACAAGTAAGAAAGTATATCCTTTTATACTATGACAACAAAGTTGCAAATGACATTGCAGCAAAACCAGTATTCCATGAAAGAATGAAACATATAAAGATTGATTGCCACTTCATCAGAAACAAAATACAAGAAGGGGTGATCAAGACTTTGCACATTTGTACTTTAGAACAACCAGCAGACATTTTGACAAAGCCATTATGTAGCAGACAACATTCATATTTACTTAGCAAACTTGGAGTTTTTGACATTTACAAACCACAAACTTGAGGGGGAGTGATGGAATATGGAATGCACAATCATTACAGCTTTTCCTTGATCCCTGCTGGATGTGATCAAGAAGTAATTTTGTCATTCAATCAATCCTTATTTTATGTGATTGATTGAATAATTATATTTATTTGTATTCATTATTATCCATTTTTACATTTAGAAAAGATGTATAAATTAGCCATTGTACATATTTATACAATATGAAAATACATAAAATTTTCTCCTTTCTCTCTTCTCGTTGGCATACTTTGGCTGAACTTTGCCTCTCCATGTCGATTCCTGACAAAGGTAAGAAACAATGGTTCCCAAACATCACTTTTTCCCTGGAAGAAAGAATTTAACCCATTTTTTTTCCCTTAAAAAGGACAATGAACTTCTCTTTATTAGCCCTTTTTTCGTTAAAGGGGACAATGCAATTCTCTTTATTGACTGACTTTGACAAAAGAGAATAGCGGTAGAAAATGAAAGATAAAGTTTTAGTTGGTAGACGTAGGCAGTGAGCGGGATCACAGAGAAAAAGTATTGTATCATATTGGTATATTAAAATATATTTATTTTTTTGTAGTTTTGAAATAAAGTGCATCTAAATAATTAAAATCTTTATCTATTCGTATCGTAATATGTATTTTAAAGATACAATTCAAGACAGCTCATAATTTTGTAGTAAAATAAAAAATTAATCAAGAGTGCCGATTAATTATACTTGGAATGGTTGATAAAAGAATGTTAATGTGTAATACCCACTAGAATCTCCTTATTGATAGATTTTCATAAAAGATATCGGTGAGTGGAAAAAGTAGCCGTGTAAAATTTTTAAAAAGTTATATAATACAACTTTGATAAGGAATAGTTAGACAAGGTAAGAAACAATGATTCCCAAGCATCACTTTTTTTTTTTCTCGGAAGAAAGAATTTAACCTTTTTTTTCTCCTAATTAAAGGGGACAACGAGATTCTCTGTCTTAGCCCTCTTTTTCTTTAAGGGGGACAACACAATTCTCTTTATTGACTGACTTTGACAAAATAGATTAGCGTGTGGAAAATGAAGGATAAGGCTTTCGTTGGTTGACGTCGGTAGTAAGTGCAATCACAAAGAGATAAAATATTTATCATGTTGATGTATTTTTTTATATAAAATGAATCTAAATAATTAAAATCTTTATCTGTTCATGATTTTAAAGACACAATTCAAGACAGCTCATAATTTTATAGTAAAATAGAAAGTTAGTCAAGAATGCCGATTACTATGCTTATAATGGTTGATAAAAGGGTTAAAGTTGTTATCCTATCTAAAAGCTTAAGGTTGTAGGTGAGAGCTTAACATATATTAGACCTATTCAAAGGTCTCAAGTTCTTATCCCTACATACAAATTGGATAAAGAAAAAAAATACAAGTTTGATGTTATATAGGGGGCCTATTTGTTAAAAGTTTATTTTTCTAGTTAGTTTCTGCTGTTATTATATTTTAGTGTTTATTTTATTTATGCAGTAAGTTGTTGTCCTATTATTTAGGAACTATGTTTATCTCCGTTAGTGGTTAAGTGATGAGTATTTCTTTAGGAACACTCATGTAGTGGAGATAGTCATGGATTCATGGTTTGTTGGTTCTTATTTTTCAGTTCAGTCTTTGATCTATTTAAGATGTAATTTCTCACTATCTAAATATATATTGTGAAGTTGAGTCTGTGTAGTCCAAAAGATTTGAGACTTTGTCTATTTTATTGTCAATATCCTTTTTATTTTTCAAGACTATTGGTATAATATATACTTAGCTTTCACCTACAAGCTTTAACTTTTAGGTGGGATGTCAATTTAACAAAAAGAATGTTAATATAATACCCATTAGAATCTCTTTATTGATAGATTTTCACAAAAAGATATTGGTGTGTGGAAAAAGTAGCCGTAGAAAATTTTCAAAAAGTTATATAGTACACCTTTGACAAGGAATAGTTAGACAAGGTTGATGAAATATGGAATGCACAATCATTACAGCTTTTCCTTGATCCCTGTTGGCTATGATCAAGGAGTAATTTTGTCATTCAATCAATCCCTATTTTATGTGATTGATTGAATAATTACATTTATTTGTATTCATTATTTTCTATTTTTACATTTACAAAAGATGTATAAATTAGCCATTGTACAGATTTATACAATATAAAAATACAGAAAATTTTCTCCTTTCTCTCTTCTCTTTGGCATACTTTGGCAGTATCAATATCTTGAACTGCTGCTCTTTGCCTCTGCATATCGATTCCTGACATGGTATCAGAGCATGATCTTTAAGCTTCCGCTCAAACAAGCCTCTCTTTTCTATCCTTGAAATCAAACAGAAAACTCGGTTTAGTTTTTTTTTTTTTTTTTTTTTTTTTTTTTTTTTTTTTTTTTTTTTTTNAAAGAAAACACAGCAGCCCCTTATACACTCTCTCACGCCAATCTCACTGTTTGATTGAAAAATCAAATACTGATCTTCTTCTTGATTTCTTAAGGCCAAGGAGGATCTAGCAAATCCCTCCTTGGTTCTTGGTGGTTGTCTTCGTGTGGACTTCTTGGTTCGATCCTACACTTGGATCGGTAGCAAACACATTCAGAGACAACATTGGTGGAGCCTCCAAACGTGGGTATAAATCTAAACCTTTGGATTTATTTTTCTGCAGATTCATATTATGCATAAACTGTAAAATCTATGCCCTGATTTTGGGTTCTAAGGAACGATCCGTAGTTGTAAAATTTTTGTTTTCCGCTGCGCAACCGGGTCGTTTCCTAACAATCTCCACCACCCATTCTTTGCCGGAGCTTTCAACTGGCGATGCAGGATGAAAACCAATGCCAATTACACTCTGATCGGCCATCAACTGACCCATTTTTTTTTTTTTTTGCAAAAGTGAAGGAAAATGGCGATGAGCACTCGCGGCTAAGGCAACCTGCAAAAGAGAAGGGGATTAATTTATATGCAGAGATGAACGGCCCAGATTTCATCTCGCGATTTGACGGCCAAAAGGTCATTGTGTTTTTAAATGCATCTAACAGCTCAAATCGAGCCACATCGCAACAAAGGGTCAAACCGGTCAACAAGCTGGTCAAATGGGCCCAATTCTTGGTCAAATGGATCTAGAAACAGGTCCAATGGGTCGGAAAATTCACGATCTAATCGGGGGCGGTTATACTATGAATATTGCAAGAGAAGAAACCATGATCGAGACCATTGCTGGAAATTACATGGCCGTCCTGATTCCTACAACAGAGACAAAAATAATAATTCTTCCTCTTTCTAGGTTGACTCTGTTTCTTCTGGAAATCAGCAAGCACCTGTTCTCAATTCAGATCAATATAATCAATTGCTCCAACTTCTAAATAATGCTCCCACCGCACCTACAACATCTTATGCAGGTACGTCTTATTGCTTTAATTTAATTACTGCTGAAATGTGGATTATTGATTCAGGGGCTAATGATCACATCATTTGTCACCCTAAATTTTTCAACACTATTTACACTACCTCATCCACCTCTGTTCGCATGCCGAATGGGACCATAACCCTGGCCACTCACATAGGGACTGTCCAATTATCCGAAAATTTATTCCTTAAAAATATACTCTGTGTCCCTGCTTTTCATTTTAACCTCATCTCAATATCCAAACTCTGTGAAGACAATAATTGCACTATAAAATTTTGTCCTAACACATGTTAATTTCAGGACTCTTCAACTGGGTAACTAATAGGCTTGGGTAAGATCCATAGAGGTCTATACTATTGGGCACCCACTAAGTCTTTTAGAATTTTTCATCCTTGTATTACAACTAATAAAATTATCAATTGTAATGCAATAATTAATAAAAACTCTTTTATTCTTCATCAAAGATTAGGTCACAGTGCCACTATTCCTCAACCTCATTGTCCCATATGTCCATTAGCTAAGCAAGTCTGGATTACTTTTCCACTGCAACACAACCTTTTGCCCTAATCCATCTTGATATTTGGGGCTCTCATCACACTCCAAGTCATGATGGATCCAGATTTTTCCTCACCATTGTTGATGACTTTTCTCGGGGTACACAAACTTTCCTCATGCAATCCAAAACCCAAACACTTACCTACATCACACACTTCCTAGCCATGGTCAACACACAATTTCATACTTCTGTCCAAAGGGTTAGAACAGACAATGCTAGAGATTTCTTTAATCATAATTATTCCTCCATTTTTTTATCCCTCGGCATACTGCATGAAAGCTCTTGCACATATACTCCATAACAAATGGGGTTGTCGAACGCAAACACCGTCATCTCTTAGAAGTAGCTCGTGCCCTTAAACACCAAGCCCACCTACCCATCTCCTTTTGGGGCGAATGTGTGATCACTACTACCTACCTGATCAATCGCATGCCCAGCAGAGTCCTTCATGGAAATACCTCTTATGAGGTATTATTCAAGAAGCAACCATCTCTAGATCATCTTCGAGTCTTTGGATGTCTTTGATATGTTGCCACTCTTGGATCACATGATAAGTTTGGTACCTGGGCCACCCGTTGTGTTTTTATGGGATATCCTATGCTTCAAAAAGGTTACAGGCTATATGATCCAGTTGCAAAAAAGTTTTTGATCTCCCGAGATGTTGTATTTCATGAAGACATTTTTCCATTTGTCGCAAAGGATACTGTTCCATCACCATCACCCTGAGTGTTCCCTGACACTGATATTCTTCAAGATCTCTTGTTCACTATGGTTCCTAATCCACAGGTTTCTCAGCCCAACACCCCTACTATCAACTTTGACACAACGAACACTGATAACACTATAGAAGATTCACCTGTTCAACTCCCTACATCTATTTCTCCACCCGGATCTCCTATTCAGGCTCCTAATGTGCCTACATGTCGCAGTACTCGCCAGACAAAACCACCGATCCGGGTAGCAAATTATGAGTGTCCCACCATTTCAGATCCTTCAGATACACTGTATCCCACCTCTAATTATATGTCTTATGATCGTCTCTCTCCTATATATAGAGCTTGCATCAGTAACATCTCCACTGAACAAGAACCCACTAGTTACTCAAAGGCTATTCAACACTCTCATTATCATCAAGCCATGGTTGCTGAGCTTATTGGTCTCTCTCAGAATCATACCTGGGATCTCGTGCCTCGCCCCTCTTATAGAAAACCTATTGGTTGTAAATGGGTTTACAAAATCAAGCATCATGCTGATGACTCCATTGAAATGTACAAAGCTCGATTAGTGGCCAAGGGATGCACTTAGCAGGAAGGTTTTGATTATCAGGACACTTTTTCACCCGTAGCCAAACATGTCATAGTTTGTACTTTTCTTACAGTAGCTTCTGTTCATGACTGACCTCTCCATCAAATGGACGTTTATAATGCCTTTCTTCATGGTGATCTTCATGAAGAAATATATATGGATCTTCCTCCGGGATTACGCAGACAAGGGGAGAACACAGTATGTCGTTTGCAAAAATCCCTCCATGGGCTAAAATAAGCATCTCGATAATGGAATAAGAAATTCAGTAAAGCTCTCACTGGCATAGGATTTGTTCAGTCCAAACATGACTATGTATTATTTACCTAGAACAAAGGTAAAACTTTTATTGCTCTCATCATCTATGTCGATGCCATTCTTATTATAGGAAATGATGAAGCAGGTATCAAATCCTTAAAGAGCATCTTAACAAACAATTCTGAATAAAAGATTTGGGAGAGCCAAAGTATTTCCTAGGCCTTGAAATTGCAAGATCCCCAGTAGGAATATCTCTTAGCCAATGGAAATATGTCTTGGAACTTATCTCTGATTTAGGACTATCGGGATGCAAGCCAAGTATTATTCCAGTAGAACAGAATACAAAGCTGACTACTCAGGAATATGACAATGGGATATCACCCTCCGAAGATAACCCACCTCTGAAAGATCCTACAAAGTATCAAAGACTTGTTGGGTGATTGATCTATCTCACCATGACTCGTCCAAACATTAGTTATGCAATCCACATTCTTAGCCAGTTCATGCATGGGCCTAAACAATCTCACATGGATGTAGTAATAAAAATTCTAAATTACCTAAAAGGATGTCCGGGATTAGGACTCCTCCTTCCTCGAGACAAAGAATTGGATATCACAGCTCATTGTGACTCGGATTAGGCCACATCTCCAATGACAAGAAAATCACTTACATGTTTCTGTATCAAGCTAAGGGGAGCTCTTATTTCTTGGAAGACCAAGAAACAATCAACAATATCTCTATCTTCAGTAGAAGCCAAATACAGAGTTATGTCAAAGACGATATGTGAGATCATCTGGATTTTGGGGTTATTGGAAGATCTAAAGGTACAAGTAAGAAAGCCTATCCTTTTATACTGTGACAACAAAGCTGCAAATGACAATGCAGAAAATCCAGTATTCCATGAAAGAATGAAACATATAGAGATTGATTGCCATTTCGTTAGAAACAAAATACAAGAAGGGGTGATCAAGACTTTGCACATTCGTATTTCAGAACAACCAGCAGACATTTTCACAAAGCCATTATGCAGTAGACAACATTCATATTTACTTAGCAAGCTTGGAGTTTTTGACATTTACAAATCACAAGCTTGAGGGGCAGTGATGAAATATGGAATGCACAATCATTACAGCTTTTCCTTGATCCCTGCTGACTGTGATCAAGGAGTAATTTTGTCATTCAATCAATCTCTATTTTATGTGATTGATTGAATAATTATATTTATTTGTATTCATTATTTTCCATTTTTACATTTACCAAAGGTGTATAAATTAGCCATTTTACAGGTTTATACAACATGAAAATACATAAATTTTTCTCCTTTCTCTCCTCTTTGGCAGTATCAATATCTTGAATTGCTGCTTTTTGCCTCTCCACATCGATTCCTGACACAAACAACACAAAATTCATCTGTCTGAGAACCCACACTAACGATCCAATCAACAATTTCTTTTCTAGCCACCAAGTCCAAATCAGGTCGCCACAATTTGGCCAAAATTCAACCACCATGAGGCCTTCATGCGGCGACCCAAACCCACGCGAGGGCCAAGCAACCATGGAGAGAAGGAGAGAAGAAAGAAAGGAAAGAGAGGAGAAGAAAAAATAAAGGAAGAAGAGAAGAAAGAAAGGAAAGAGGAGGAGAAATGAAGGTTCAGTTGAGAGAGAAAAATTGGAAGAAAGATGTGAGGAATTAGAGAGTGGAAAATCAAATAAAAAAAAAAATTGTGAGGGGGAGAAGGAACTTTAACTTTAGTGGATGGGTGGTTAAAAAAGTAATTTATTAATTTATTATAAGGGTAATTTGGTAATAATATTTATATGGAATCTCGCCGTAAATTAACCCTAGAATTAGTAATTAGGTTATTAAATTAAACACCCCCGACCAACCCCCCCGCCACAACAAAAAA